>NC_137102.1:202500-465000 GCF_949357685.1 Gobio gobio | reverse complement strand
GTTGTAAATATCATAACCCATCAGAAAGTGTAACTCAAGAGCATGAGGGTTTGTGTGTGAGTGTTGAGTGTGTGTGAGTCACAGTGGGCCTCAGAGCACAGTAATACACAGCAGAGTCAGACACACACACATCCTGGATCCTCAGAGGAACTGATCTTGAAGTTTTGCTGTGATTTGCAGTAAATCTCTCCTCAAAGTCTTTGTCATTTTGTATATTTGTACCAACTATCGTCATCATGTGTTTGGGGATTCCATTCCTCTTTTGCTGGTACCAGAAGAGAGACGGGTATGGATCACTGGTTTCATATATGCAGTTAATGGTTACTGATCTGCCTTCAAAAGCTGTTTGAGCTGTGTTCTGCTCAACTCTCTCCAGAGATTCACACACTGGAATAGAATTTAAAACATTATCAACTCATATTCTGCATGTTTTAATATATCTATGGCACATTTAGAGACTCAAAAGGATCCTACTCACCCCAGAAATACATTATACAGAAGATGAAATGTGTTTCCCAGTGAGCCATTATAATAACTGTTCTGTGTAAATGAGTGAATATGTGAATCCACTGGAGAGTGTGCAGTTGTTTCAGCTTGACTTTGATACGCCTGTTTTACTGTCACACATATATCAGCTGGGAGGAGCTCCATCTGCTCAATCCGCACAGGTTTTCTTTAGTTCCACAAAACATTTCAGTAAGTGTGATTTATGTTTAATCATAGTCTGTTGTTTATAATGTATATTTGATCTTCTGTTCATTTCTCTGTTATGTAACTTTATGTTCTGTTTGAGTTTGTGTTTTTGTCAATATTTCCTCTGAATATCTCTGTGATGGATCTCACACTCTCTTCATCTTTGGCCATTCTTTTCTTTACATTTTAGTAATCTCCATCCATCCATCTTCTTCCGCTTATCCGGGGCCGGGTTGCGGGGGCAGCCGTCTAAGCAGAGATGCCCAGACTTCCCTCTCCCTAGACACTTCTTCTAGCTCTTCCGGGGGGACACCGAGGCGTTCCAAGGCCAGCCGGGAGACATAGTCCCTCCAGCGTGTCCTTGGTCTTCCCCGGGGCCTCCTCCCGGTTGGACATGCCCGAAACACCTTCCCGGGAAGGCGTTCAGGAGGCATCCGGAACAGATGCATGAGCCACTTCAGCTGTCCCCTCTCAATGTGGAAGAGCAGCGGCTCTACTCCGAGTTCCTCCCGAGTGACTGAGCTTCTCACCCTATCTTTAAGGGAGCGCCCAGCCACCCTGCGGAGAAAGCTCATTTCGGCCGCCTGTATCCGGGATCTTGTCCTTTCGGTCATGACCCAAAGCTCATGACCATAGGTGAGAGTAGGAACGTAGATTGACCGGTAAATCGAGAGCTTCGCCTTACGGCTTAGCTCTTTCTTCACCACGACAGACCGGTACATCGACCGCATTACTGCAGAAGCTGCACCGATCCGTCTGTCAATCTCCCGTTCCATCCTCCCCTCACTCGTGAACAAGACCCCTAGATACTTGAACTCCTCCACTTGGGGAAGGAACTCTCCACCAACCTGAAGTGGGCAAGCCACCCTTTTCCGACTGAGGACCATGGCCTCGGATTTGGAGGTGCTGATCCCCATCCCAGCCGCTTCACACTCGGCTGCAAACCGTCCCGGTGCATGCTGAAGGTCCTGGTTAGAAGGGGCCAACACGACAACGTCATCCGCAAAGAGCAGAGACGAAACCGTGTGGTCCCCAAACCTGACAACCTCCGGCCCTTGGCTGCGCCTAGAAATTCTGTCCATAAAAATTATGAACAGAACCGGCGACAAAGGGCAGCCCTGCCCTCAGCAAAGGACCCATATTCCCCCAGCAACCTCCACAGGACGCCGCGAGGGACACAGTTGAATGCCTTCTCCAAATCCACAAAACAAATGTGGACTGATTGGGCAAACTCCCATGAACCCTCCAGCACCCTGTAGAGGGTATAGAGCTGGTCCAGTGTTCCACGACCAGGACGAAAACCACACTGTTCCTCCTGAATCCGAGGTTCCACTATCGGCCGAATTCTCCTCTCCAGTACCCTGGCATAGACTTTCCCGGGGAGGCTGAGAAGTGTGATCCCCCTATAGTTGGAGCACACCCTCCGGTCCCCCTTTTTAAAAAGAGGGACCACCACCCCGGTCTGCCATCCCAGAGGCACTGTCCCCGACCGCCACGCAATGCTGCAGAGGCGTGTCAGCCAAGACAGCCCCACAACATCCAGAGACTTGAGGTACTCAGGGCGGATCTCATCCACCCCCGGTGCCTTGCCACCGAGGAGTTTCTTGACCACCTCGGTGACTTCAGCTTGGGTGATGGACGAGTCCTCCTCTGAGCCCCCAGCCTCTGCTTCCTCAATGGAAGACGTGACGGCGGGATTGAGGAGATCCTCGAAGTATTCCTTCCACCGTCCGACAACATCCCCAGTCGAGGTCAACAGCCGCCCATCGCCACTGTAAACAGCGTTGGTAGGGCACTGCTTCCCCCTCCTGAGGCGCCGGACGGTTTGCCAGAATCTCTTCGAGGCCAGCCGATAGTCTTTTTCCATGGCCTCACCGAACTCCTCCCAGGCCCGAGTTTTTGCCTCCACAACCACCCGGGCTGCCTTCCGTTTAGCCTGCCGGTACCTGTCAGCTGCCTCAGGAGTCCCACAAGCCAGCCAGGCCCGATAGGACTCCTTCTTCAGCTTGACAGCATCCCTTACTTCCGGTGTCCACCACCGGGTTCGGGGATTGCCGCCTCGACAGGCACCGGAGACCTTGCGTCCACAGCTCCGAGCAGCCTCTTTGACAATGGAGGTGGAGAACATGGTCCACTCGGACTCAATATCTCCAGCCTCCCTCGGGATCCGGTCGAAGCTCTGCCGGAGGCAGGAGTTGAAGATCTCTCTGACAGGAGACTCGGCCAAACGTTCCCAGCAGATCCTCACAGTACGTTTGGGTCTACCGAGTCTATCCAGCTTCCTCCCCCGCCATCGGATCCAACTCACCACCAGGTGGTGATCAGTTGACAGCTCTGCCCCTCTCTTCACCCGAGTGTCCAAGACATACGGCCGCAGGTCAGATGAAACGACCATGAAGTCGATCATTGACCTACAACCTAGGGTGTCCTGGTGCCATGTGCACTGATGGACACCCTTATGCTTGAACATGGTGTTCGTTATGGACAAACTGTAACTAGCACAGAAGTCCAATAACTGAACACCACTCGGGTTCAGATCAGGGGGGCCGTTCCTCCCAATTACGCCCCTCCAGGTTTCACTGTCATTGCCCACGTGGGCGTTGAAGTCCCCCAGTAGAACGACGGAGTCCCCAGTCGGAGCACTCTCCAGCACCCCTCCCAGGGACACCAAGAAGGTCGGGTACTCTGCACTGCTGTTTGGCCCGTAGGCACACACAACCGTGAGAGACCTATCCCCGAGCCGAAGCCGCAGGGAAACGACCCTCTCGTTCACCGGGGTAAACTCCAACACATGGCGGCAGAGCTGGGGGGCTATAAGCAAACCCACACCAGCCCGCCGCCTCTCACCATGGGCAACTCCAGAGTGGTGAAGAGTCCATCCCCTCTCGAGAAGTGTGGTTCCAGAGCCCAAGCCGTGCGTGGAGGTGATTCCGACTATCTCTAGCCCCTTACGGTCCCTCCCGTGCGTGGTGGGCCCACGGGAAGGTGTCCCCACGTCGCTCCTTTGGGCTGAACCCGGCCGGACCCCGTATTTTAGTAATCTGTTGTGTTTAATAGCAAGGTAGGAGATCATTTATATACAAAGTTTATATTTCCTCTGGTTGAGAATATATGAGAGGTCAAGTATTTATGAAAGCAACCCTTGTCATCACCTTTTGAAAAATCTAGATACAAGTGTATGTGTTCAAATGTTTGCACTGCATAACATATCAACAGGATAACATTGACTTCAGTCCTGTTTGTTCAGCAGGTGTCTCCACATTTACTGTCTCTGTGGTTCCCTTTCGAGGGAACTCGCACTGCGTCGGAACGACACTTTGGGGCCACATCGATTTCTATATGGAGGAATAGTTCAGCCAAAAAAGAAAATGACATCATCATTTACTCATCCTCAAGAATTATTTTCTTCTGCTGAACACAAAACTTATTTTTGAAGAATATGGGTAACCAAACAGTTGATGGTCCCCATAATGAGAAGCGGGAACACTGAACACAGGAACACATGAAAGAATGAAAACAAACTAAATGTCCATAAAAACTAAGATTAACTGAACATAACTGGGACAAGGACAACCTTTTATTTAGCAGACTTTAAATATATCAATTTAGCCTTCATTCGCGTGCATATGCACTGTTTTAACATGCGCTTCTCCGAGCGCGTGCACTAAACACCTGTCAAACACGTGATTAGGTACTGGACTAGTCTTACTGCGCTAATACTGTCAAATACACACATGGTTAGCATAAACACAGTCGGTTATGTCTAAAGTGAAAGTAAAATCGACGTTTATCTGTATATTAGTTGCACGCAGGTCTTAAATGGACAGCAGCGCAGCCCATAGTGAACACACGGTCCTTAAAGGGACAGTTCACCTCTAAAATTGTCATAATTTACTCAATCTAATATTGTTCTAAACCTGTATTCATTTCTCGATGACAGAATTTTCATTTCTGAGTGAACTATCCCTTTAAAGTTAATACAACAACAAAAGACAAAGAGGAAATCCCTCACTGGTCTTGACTGAAGAACTTTAATACAGTAGTTTTAATAAGAATAATGTATATTTTATGGTGAAGTCTATGTAGTGTTTAATTTTTACATTTCTTCATTAAATTTCATACTTAAATACTGCTGTACAGCTCTGAGCTGCCAGGGTAAATCTTTATATACATGTATTTCATATTATACAATACACTAGGAATGTGTACAAAGTTTTTTAAAGTAAAGTTTTAAGTTCAAGTAAGGTTTTTCAATTATTTAGAGTAAAATAAAGAAAGAGTATTGCAATAAAAATAGTCTTTTTTCTCCTTAACCTCTTTATGTTCCTGTCGCCTAAGAATAGAATAGCAAAAAACTGATGTGACAAGCCATCAGAACCGAACCGAACCGAAAACCGTGGTTAAAAACCGAGGTGTGTATTGAACCGTGGACTAACTGTATTGTTGCATCCCTAATATATATATATATATATATATATATATATATATATATATAGAGAGAGAGAGAGAGAGAGAGAGAGAGAGACCATGACAAAGTCTTGCAACAATAAACTTGCGCAATACAACAGTTATAACAACCCGTGTCGCACATTTAACCTTTTTGAATCAGAGTACGAAGCAGTCACATGGGTGTGTGTGAAGTGAGGGACTTCTCTTATTGGCCTGCCTGGGTATGGTTTGGAGGGGGGATTTAGGGGTGGGGTTGTTTTTCAGGGGTTGGGCTCTGCCCCTTAGTTCCAGTGAAAGGAACTCTTAATGCTTCACCAAGACATTTTGGACAATTTCATGCTCCCAACTTTGTGGGATCAGTTTGGGGACGGCCCCTTCCTGTCCCAGCATGACTGCGCTCCAGTGCTCAAAGCATCGCTCCATAGAGACATGGATGAGTCAAGTCAAGTCAAGTCAACTTTATTTATATAGCGCTTTTAACAATGTAGATTGTTTCAAAGCAGCTTTACAGTGTTAAACAGCAAAATAATGCAGCCTAATTTTATTCAGCTGTATAGCCATTTGATGTCATCAGTCATTTCAATTTTCATTCGGTGACAGTGTGGGCTTTAGATCAATAATTAGGATGAGGAGTTTGGTGTGGAGGAACTGGACTGGCCTGCACAGAGTCCTGACCTCAACCCGATAGAACACCTTTGGGATGAATTAGAGCGGAGACTGAGAGCCATGACAATCATGGAGTTAAATTAGTAAGATCTTTTTCCATCAACAGAATGAGTGTGAGAAAATCTGTTCTGTATATCTGTCTCTGAGATCACTCTGGTTTGTGTCTGGAGTCAGAAGGTTTCCTGTGACTGTGGGCCGCACAGCACAGAAGTACAGAGCCGAATCTGCCACTGCCACAGAGAAGATCTCCAGCTCCATGCGTCTGATGTCGTTTCTGTTGGCCATTGTTATCCCAGGAACCTGAGGAGTAGCATGTGTTCTGTTCCCAGACGATTCCATTATGAGGAACTGAGCTGCTGAACCAGGGAATTGACGGTACCAATATGAATCATAAACCGTGCCAGTGTAGTCGCAAAATAGCATAACTTTCTCATGTGCTTTAGCAATTACTGTATCATTGTGGGAGAATATGATGTCTTCAGCAGTAACAACACCTGCAAAACAATTAGGAGAGCAATGAGCATGTTTTACAAGAAGAATTCTGCATTGCATTCAGGAAAACCTCTAATTATCTAAAAACTTACCTCTAAATGTTATTAGGAGAGATTCTATTAAGAAGAATACAGCAAATGTCAACATGATGCTTTACCAGTCAGGAGAAAAGCTCAGGTTTGCAGAAACAAGCAGTTCCTTATGTCATCTGTGTAGAGCTGTTTACTCCTCCTCCACTTGAGCATTTGAGTCTCATGAGAAGTGTTACTTCACGAGGACCATTGGGTTTGACAATCATGAGAGGGATCAAGACATTAAAGTGTGAGTTTCAATGATCTCTTTATATGGTTTATTCTGACTGAAAGTTGACTGCAGATCAGTGAGATGGGATTTTGGTCAAAGAGGAGCTCAAGACTTCTTCAAAATAATGTGTAGAGTAACTGTTTGTCTCCCTCTTCTGCATTGCAAGAGTCATTACAAGGTTGTAAATATCATAACCCATCAGAAAGTGTAACTCAAGAGCATGAAGGTTTGTGTGTGAGTGTTGAGTGTGTGTGAGTCACAGTGGGCCTCAGAGCACAGTAATACACAGCAGAGTCAGACACACACACATCCTGGATCCTCAGAGGAACTGATCTT
Organism: Gobio gobio; assembly: GCF_949357685.1. Classification (NCBI taxonomy): domain Eukaryota; kingdom Metazoa; phylum Chordata; class Actinopteri; order Cypriniformes; family Gobionidae; genus Gobio; species Gobio gobio. The sequence continues at coordinate 458,061 of NC_137102.1, read as the reverse complement.
GAAGTTTTGCTGTGATTTGCAGAAAATCTCTCCTTAAAATCAGGCTCTGTCGTTCCTTTCCCAACTGTAAATTCACTCAGAATGAATGTTGGGGATCTGTTTGGCAGCTGTTTGTACCAGAAGAGATAAGCATTTGTAGTTGTGGTAGAATAATTGCACTGTAGAGTGACTTGATCTGCTTCATTTGCAGTCCTTTCTCTTGAAGGTTGTTCAACATTGTCTTCTCCCCAGCACACTGGAAAATAGATTTACCCATTATTCATGTGCATATATTAATGATCTCACACAGATAGTGAAGTGAAAATTATGAAATTCTTACCGAAATCATGTGCTGTGACGAAAAAAGAAATAATCACCCATTTTGCCATTGCCAAGTTAAAAAGGGAGAATATTTTAGTAGAAGTATTTTCTTGCTGTGTGGTCTTTGTTTTAGTTTCAGATTCTTCATAGGGTTCAGCCTTATATAAGAATGAGGAATGATGCCTCCTTGTGGTGAGTTTGAATAGATTCTGCTGAGCTCAACAATTTAAATTCAATGGTATCATATTCTGACATAATACACAAACACTGTGACTAATGTCAGAGTCAATAAATCAGAATAAATAAGACAAATAATGACATTTATTGGACATGTGAGTTTGCAATAGTTTGAATTTGACTTTGAGTGGAAAACTTTTTGTAAGAGACTTTAGGCAGATGTCGTACAAGAGACTTTGCAGAGGAGAAATCAAATGATAATGTAATGTTTAGTCAAATCTATCAAAATGGTTGTGATGTACAACAGTAATTCAGGAAACATTATAAAATGAGAATCAAGTTACATTTTTTAGTTTCGGCCATTGTAAAATTGTGTTACATTGCAAAACTTACCTTTGACTTACAGCCCATATAGTGACTTTAATGTTGGGTTTGTATACAAGTTTTTGTAAAAACATTACATTTAGTCTAATAAATGAGATATTGGTTGTGATGCAGGTTCACAGAAGACAGTGATGATCATTTTTAGCACATATACCTTATGTAAAACTAAGTAGTGTACTAAGTAACTAACTAGTGATGAGCGGATGAAATGCACTTTGCACTGCACAATATATTAAATGTCCATCCATCCATCCATCATCTTCCGCTTATCCGGGGCCGGGTCGCGGGGGCAACAGTCTAAGCAGAGACGCCCAGACTTCCCTCTCCCTAGACACTTCCTCCAGCTCCTCTGGGGGAATCCCGAGGCGTTCCCAGGCCAGCCAGGAGACATAATCCCTCCAGCGTGTCCTAGGTCTTCCCCGGGGTCTCTTCCCGGTGGGACGTGCCTGGAACACCCCCTGGGAAGGTGTCCAGGAGGCATCCGAAATAGATGCCCGAGCCACCTCAGCTGGCTCCTCTCAATGTAGAGGAGCAACAGCTCTACTCTAAGCTCCTCCAGAGTGACTGAGCTTCTCACCGTATCTCTGGGAGTGCCCATTCACCCTGCGGAGAAAGCTAATTTCAGCTGCCTGTATCCGGGATCTTGTCCTTTCGGTCATGACCCACAGCTCATGACCATAGGTGAGAGTAGGAACGTAGATCGACCGGTAAATCGAGAGCTTCGCCTTACAGCTCAGCTCCTTCTTCACCACGACAGACCGGTACATCGACCGCAATACTGCAGAAGCTGCACCGATCCGTCTGTCAATCTCCCGTTCTATCCTTCCCTCACTCGTGAACAAGACCCCAAGATACCTGAACTCTCCACCAACCTGAAGTGGACAGTCCACCCTTTTCCGACTGAGAACCATGGCCTCAGACTTGGAGGTGCTGATTCTCATCCCAGCCGCTTCACACTCGGCTGCAAACCGTCCCAGTGCATGCTGAAGGTCCTGGTCTGGACATGGACACTCTCAGGCCCTTGGCTGCGCCTAGAAATTCTGTCCATAAAAATTATGAACAGAACCAGTGACAAAGGGCAGCCCTGCCGGAGTCCAACATGCACTGGGAACAAGTCTGACTTACTGCCGGCAATGCGGACCCAGCTCCTGCTCCGGTCGTACAGGGACCGAACAGCCCGAAGCAGGGGACCCCGGACCCCATACTCCCAGAGCACCCTCCACAGGGTGCCACAAGGAACACAGTCGAATGCCTTCTCCAAATCCACAAAACACATGTGGACTGGTTGGGCAAACTCCCATGAACCCTCCAGCACCCTGGAAAGGGTATAGAGCTGGTCCAGTGCACCACGACCGGGACGAAAGCCACACTGTTCCACTAAACTAAATGTGATAAATGATAAAAATGGTTTTATAGATGAATGACTGCAGTGGGAGGGGCTCTGCTGTTTATGAGTAGTGTGGGTGTAGTCAGTGACATCACAATCAATACACAATCCCTTTGACCTCATACTGTAAAATATAACATCAAATATAAGTCATATGAATATCTGTATTCCTTTGTTAATTCAGACTTTAATAACTAAATTGTCACATGACTGTCAGTTTGTGTTGTCTTGTCACATGTTCCTTTGTCTTAGTTTTCCCGCCACTTGTCTGTTTCCTTGGTTACCCTCATTAGTTAGTTTAGTTCAGCTGTGTCCTGTTAATGATCTCGTTTCTGTTTCTATTTCAGTTCTTCCCTTTTCACTCAGTCTTTGTCCGCTCACTGTTATGTTAGATGAGTTGTGCGATTGTGTGTCTGCTTGGCATTGAAGTATTTACAATTAAATTACTTTTGGGAACTGTATTTACCTGTCTTCATCTTCCTGCCTGCACACACCTGTGACATAAATGTGATCAAAACTTTCACATGCACCCAAATTGGCAAAGCAGTTTCTTAGCATTTATGGCAAATGTGTGGCCATCTGTGTTTAAGGCAATAATAACTTCTCATGAAGTGTAATAAGCATTGAGGTTCACAGAGGCCTTATGATCCTGGAAGTAATCACATCACATGAGTTACAACAATTAAAACTGAACTGGGTTCATATGCAGTTTGGATTGAATTTGATTTGAGTATCAGGTCTGGATAAGAATGGAAAAAAGAAAGTATGATATGAAAATATATTGTGCTATTCGCCTATTCAGTTTTCTAAAATATATGTAAAAATGTCTAAAGTAAAATATATATATCATTCAAGCAGAGGGTTTTCATGACAACAGTTCAGTGATTGTGATTGTGACAGGACTGAATGAATTCAAGACGCTCGATTTCCACGATTTGTGTTGATCTTTACTATAAGAGAGTCTCTTTTGAATGTGTGTGTGTGTGTGTGTGTGTCACTCAAACCAGCAAAAGAGAAAACAATCATCTCAATCAGATTGTGCTTTGCTGTTTGGTGATTGTGCGATATCAAACTGATGTGTCAGAAGTGAACATATGCAAGTCTGAAGTGTTGAAGTTTTCTGTTCATCATTTTAAGCGCATGTTAACAGTTTGAGAAAACCAATGAAAGAAACTGAAAATAACAATATTTACAGATGACTGCATTATATAGCAAATATAATGCTGAAAATAATGTTGTATGAACCATTTACACTCATCTAAAGGATGGCGCATGTTGGCTGCCGCTTCTCCGCCCGGCTCTGTTTTAATGTCTTAATGTTTAATGTTTATCTATTTTAATTCTTCTTAATCAGTATTAATTTTATTACTACAAGTTCGTTCATCCTCTCAGTTATCTTATACTGAATTCACAACGGATTACGCATGAATGAATAATCAAAGCGGATATCTGTCCTGGGAATCTCACGTAGGACAAACACCAGAACAAGCAACAAGTGCCTGACTCAATCGTGGCCTTCCAGCAGATCAACAACTCTGATTGCGAAGAAAACTTAGAACTTAACGTTACATACTTGCTGAAATTGGACTGGAATTGAGACGCCCGGCTTCTGGGATCAAGTTAGCGCTAGCTTGTGCTAGCGCACCACGCCTGGATTATGCCACCGTTATGCTCCGCTGTCGACTCCCGTCCACTCAACAACCACCTCCGTCCGGACAACATCAACATCCTTCAAGGATCTGGACTACCTCGCCGTCCTTCGCATAGAGGCTCTGGTCGTATGTTCAATTACAACTTTTCAACTTTAAACTCCATTCCATCCATCTGGTCTTATTCGCGCATTCCAACTTCCTCGCTACGTCATCACAACAAACGACACGCGCTCCTATCAAATCTCCGACCCCTTCCTCTTTCCTCTCAACCCATCAAAAAGCAACGTCACCTGAAACTGGCTTTGTTTAACACCCGCTCACTCAATAATAAAAGTCTCATTTTAAACGAATTCATAACTGACAATAACCTGGATTTCCTCTGTATCACTGAAACTTGGCATAAACCCCTGGACTATCTCTCACTCAACGAAACCACACCCACAGGATACACATACATGGACAAACCCCGACCTGAGGGGCGGGGAGGCGGTGTCGCTGCAGTGTACAGAAAGGATATTAAAATATCCATCATCTCCATCCCTGCTGTTCAGTCTTTTGAACACATCACTTTCAAACTCTCAGGTCCCACTCCTCTGGTCACTGCCATAATCTATCGCCCCCCCCAAAAACAAATCCTTCCTTTCTCGCTGACTTATCTGATTTTTTGTCTCAGCTATCTGCCATTTCACCTTCTGTTCTCCTTTTGGGAGATTTTAATTTTCACATCGATACTAACTGCAAATCTGCCATTGAATTCCTGGAAATGCTACACTGCTTCAACTTTACCCAGCATGTTAACTTTCCTACTCATAGCCGGGGCCACATCCTGGATCTGGTTTGCTCTACTGGTCTCACCATATCTCACCTCTCCAGCCTCAACCTCAACATCTCCGATCATCTGGTAATCACCATGAACATCGATCTTCCCATTACGACCACTAAGAATAAACGGTCAATTTCCTTCAGAAATCTTAAATCCATTTCTACTCCTGCTCTTTTAGCCTCTCTTGTTAGCAAAATATCCTCCATCCCCGCACTGCAGACTGATAACACCTCCGATCTCACTGACTACTACAATGAAACACTCTCCATCTGTCTCGATCAGCTGGCTCCCATTAAAACCAAAACTGTTTCATTCACTCACTCTGCTCCCTGGTACACCTCGGATCTGCGCAAAATGAAATCGAGAAAGCGTCAGCTTGAAAGGCTTCATAGGAAAACCAATTTATCTGTTCATTTACAAGCATATACAGATTACCTCGAGCAGTATAAAGAAGCTCTCAAGACTGCCCGATCCACTTACTACTCACACCTCATACACTCTGGTTCCACCAACCCCAAGGCTCTTTTCTCAACTGTAAATAAACTTCTCAAACCCAGTGATAATATCACCAACTCTTTCACAACTGAAAAATGTAACTCTTTTCTTTCATTTTTTCAGACCAAAATTGACACCATTTATAACAACCTGTCCTCTTCCTCTGTCAATACTGTCTGTACTCCCATCCTATCACTTGCTCCTGTCCCCTTCACTTCTTTGTCCCTGTCCCAGTTCTCACCTGTGTCGGCAGGGGAGCTGTCCAAAATCATCACTGGAATGAAAACATCTACATGTGTCCTGGACCCCATCCCATCATATCTCATCAAGAACTGTCTACCAGCTATTTCCTCCCTCATCACTGAAATCATTAACTCCTCTCTCCGCACTGGCTCAATTCCCCCTTCACTCAAGCTGGCTGCTGTCACTCCCATCCTTAAAAAACCTGGACTCAACCCCGACATCTTGTCAAACTTTCGGCCTATCTCCAATCTCCCTTTTCTGTCAAAGATACTGGAACGCACTGTTGCCAAACAACTCAAAACCCACCTCTGCTCAAATGACCTGTTCGAACCTTTTCAATCTGGCTTCCGTTCGCAACACAGCACTGAAACAGCTCTCCTTAAAGTCACCAATGACATTCTCCTCTCCGCTGATGCTGGTCATCTCACCATTCTCATCCTCCTGGATCTCACAGCAGCTTTTGACACTATAAACCACTCCATTCTTCTTTCCCGCCTCGAATCTTCCCTCAACATCACTGGCACCGCCCTTTCCTGGCTCCAATCGTATCTCACTGACAGACAACAGTTCATTCACATTAACAACTGCACCTCCTCCACTGCTCCGCTGTCTCAAGGTGTCCCCCAGGGTTCGGTGCTAGGCCCTCTCCTTTTCATATTATATCTGCTTCCCCTTGGCAACATCATTCGCCACCATGGTCTAAACTTTCATTGTTACGCCGATGATGTTCAGCTTTACATCTCCACCAAATCCATTACCCCCGTTACCCACTCCACTATCTCCAATTGCCTCATTGACATTAAATCCTGGATGCACACTAATTTCCTTCAACTTAACTGTGAAAAAACTGACATGATCATCATCGGTCCCAAATCCATCACCAAGACCACTCACAGTTTCTCTCTCACTGTCGATAACTCCACCCTGTTTCCATCCCTTCATAGTCGCAACCTCGGAGTCATCTTTGACAATAACTTCTCCTTTGAACAGCACATAAACCAAATCACTAGAACTGCCTTTTTTCATTTAAAAAACATTGCCCGACTACGTCCTTCACTCTTGTTCTCCGCTGCTGAAACCCTCATCCACGCTTTCATTACCTCCAGAATCGACTACTGTAACAGCATCCTGTACGGCACAGCATTAAAAAGCTTAAAGAAACTCCAATACATTCAGAACTCTGCTGCTCGTCTACTCACCCACACCTGCACCCGTGACCACATCACCCCAGTCCTTAAGAACCTTCATTGGCTCCCGGTGCCACAACGAATTCAATTCAAAATCCTTCTCCTCACTTATAAAGCACTATATAACCAGGCCCCTTCCTACCTCACTGCCCTGCTCCACCGCCACAACCCGTCTCGTTGCCTCCGCTCTTCCAATGCAAACTTCTTGACTATACCTCCCAGGACCAAGCACCGAACCTGGGGGGACAGAGCCTTCTCTGTCGCCGCCCCCACCCTCTGGAACTCTCTACCCCAAAACATCCGTGACTGCACCGACCTGCCAAAATTCAAAATCTTGACAAAAACTCATCTTTTTAAAATTGCTTTTAATGTTTAATTTAATTGTTGTGTTCTCTATTTTGCTACATTTGCTTTACAATTTTCTATGTTGTTACATCTGTTTTACAATTTTCTGTAAAGTGTCTTTGAGTACTTAGAAAAGCGTTTACAAATTAAATGTATTATTATTATTATTATTATTATTATTAGGAGCAGCACTAATACTGTGTTTGACCCCCTTTGGCCTTCAGAACTGCCTTAATTCTACGTGGCATTGATTCAACAAGGAGCTGAAAGCATTCTTTAGAAATGTTGGCCCATATTGATAGGATAGCATCTTGCAGTTGATGGAGATTTGTGGGATGCACATCCAGGGCACGAAGCTCCCGTTCCACCACATCCCAAAGATGCTCTATTGGGTTGAGATCTGGGGACTGTGGGACGGCCATTTTAGTCCAGTGAACTTATTGTCATGTTCAAGAAACCAATTTGAAATGATTGGAGCTTTGTGCCATGGGGCATTATCCTGCTGGAAGTAGCCATCAGAGGATGGGCACATGCTGGTCATAAAGGGATGGACATGGTCAGAAACAATGCTCAGGTAGGCCGTGGCATTTAAACCATGCCCAATTGGCACTAAGGGGCCTAAAGTGTGCCAAGAAAACATCCCCCACACCATTACACCACCACCACCAGCCTGCACAGTGGTAAAAAAGGCATGATGGATCCATGTTCTCATTCTGTTTACGCCAAATTCTGACTCTACCATCTGAATGTCTCAACAGAAATCCAGACTCATCAGACCAGGCAACATTTTTCCAGTCTTCAACTGTCCAATTTTGGTGAGCTGGTGCAAATTGTAGCCTCTTTTTCCTATTTGTAGTGGAGATGAGTGGTACCCGGTGGGGTCTTCTGCTGTTGTAGCCCATCCGCCTCAAGGTTGTGTGTGTTGTGGCTTCACAAATGCTTTGCTGCATACCTCGGTTGTAACGAGTGGTTATTTCAGTCAAAGTTGCTCTTCTATCAGCTTGAATCAGTCGGCCCATTCTCCTCTGACCTCTAGCATCAACAAGGCATTTTGGCCCACAGGACGGCCCCATACTGGATGTGTTTCCCTTTTCACACCATTCTTTGTAAACACTAGAAATGGTTGTGCGTGAAAATCCCAGTAACTGAGCAGATTGTGAAATACTCAGACCGGCCCGTCTGGCACCAACAACCATGCCACGCTCAAAATTGCTTAAATCCCCTTTCTTTCCCATTCCGACATTCAGTTTGGAGTTCAGGAGATTGTCTTGACCAGGACCACACCCCTAAATGCATTGAAGCAGCTGCCATGCGATTGGCTGATTAGATCATTGCATTAATGAGAAATTGAACCGGTGTTCCTAATAATCCTTTAGGTGAGTGTATATATTCCATCTATTGGATATTAATAACAATCCACAAAATTATTTTTTGATCTCTTTCACTTTTTCTTTCAATTTACCTTTATAACTAAATTGAATCTACAACATTATGTTGTGAAATAATAAACAGTGTAACTAAAGTCAGAATCGGTTAACCAGATTATTTATTGGATAGATGAGAGATTAAATGATAATTTAACGTTTAGTCACATTTGTCAAACTTTGATTTACTAAAGTCATGGGATGTCACATTATAGTAGAATATGTATTATTATCTGTTATTTTGATCTCTTTCACTTTCTTTCATTTGCCTTTATAACACGAGTAAAATATCATGTGTAACCACACACAGGTGTTTCCACTTATTATGAGAATTACAGATTGTGGGTTTGATGTGGCTTGAGATCAAAGTGAAAAATGAATGTGAGTTTTTGTAAAGCGTCTCAGGCTCTTTGTGTCACTGGGCTCCAACTCTCAGAGCACAATAATAGAGAGCTGAATCTGACAGAGTTACACTGGTAATACTGAGTTCAGTGGAGGAGCGGGATGTAGTCGATGCAAACCGACGGTCTGGTATATTCTCTCCTCTGTATGTTCGAGCACCTTTCCACAGTAAATACTGAGGTTCTGTGTTTGGAGACCGTCTGTACCAGTAGAGATAAACATAATCACTGCTTGTATCATATGAGCAGCTCAGGGTCACAGTCTCGTCTTCCTTCTTTATAACGCTCGTTTCTTTTGGCCCAATCTGGTCTGCCATCATCACACCTACAACAGAGAAATAAGAACATTACTGAGACAACTTGCACAAAACTATTTCTTGGACTGTTTTTCTGCATCACTAATGAATAAAGAGAGTCCATTTGTACCTGGAGTCAGAATTAGTATCAGAAACAGGGGTATTTCCATGTTTAGGTCAGATCAGTGTATTAATGTCTTCTGTGCTCTGATGCTCATGCTTTAGTTCAGCGCTCACAGGAGAGGCGTGTCTTTAGACTTTCTTTATGGTGATTGGTTGGAGGTGTCAGTGTTGAACACAAGCACAAGAAATCAGAACGTGTGTGTGACGGGGACCTTTATGAGCGCATTAAAAACCATACACACCAACACATTCTGGATCATAGATCAACTGCTATCTGGTAAAAAATGTAATGATGTAAAAAATATTATAAAAAAATGTAAAAACTGTAGATTTGCTCGGCTTTGAGTAGAACAATTTTATATATTGTTTATTATTGAAATGATTCTCACTTTGTGAAAGATAATTAATAGATAATATGTTTCTATTTTGTTTATAGTGTTGCTTTGCAAAGGTGGAGAGTTTTTATTAATTTTGCATGTTAGTTTGTGAGTGTGTGTGTGTGTGTGTGTGCGTGTGTGCGTGTGTCTGTGAGTGTGTGTGAGTGTTGAGTGTGTGTGAGTCACAGTGGGCTTCAGAGCACAGTAATACACAGCAGAGTCAGACACACACACATCCTGGATCCTCAGAGGAACTGATTCTGATGACACTTCAGAGTGAAATCTCTCCTGGAACTGAGGATCAGTATCTTCTCCTCCATATTTGTTTCTCCTCAGGATGTATTTAGGAAAGTCATTTGCTCTCTGGATGTACCAGAAAAGATCTGGTTGTGATAAAGTTGTTTTATATTTGCATTGTATTGTTACTGATCGTCCTTCAGATTCGACAATGTGCTTATCCGGCTGATCAACACTCTCTTCTCCACGACACACTGTACAGACATTAAATAATAAAACATTGTAAGCTGTAATAAGGTATAAAACTGTTTTAAGTGATGTAGAAATTCCTCCACTTACCATGAAAAACTGATGCAAAAATGAACAACTTCAACAACCCAAGAGTTCTCATATTTCATGTGGTGATTGAAACAGGAGAAAAGATGAATGCGGCGTGTCAGTAAGAGCTGGATGGTGTTTAGCAGGGAGGGAAGGGTGAACAGATAAAAACGTCTCAGGTTACGAATGTAACCATTGTTCCCTGAGAACAGGGAACGAGACGCTGCGTCAGCTTGACGCTACGGGGAACGCCTTCAGCGTGACAGGTGCCTGAAATCACATAAAATCACGTCAATCCTATTGACCGGCGACAGCCTCTGACGTCATCAAGGTGCAACCAGGAAGTATAAAAGGGCACCTTGCCAACATGACAGCATCCAATCGTCTGAAGGGACTGTTTTCAGCAGGCAGGCCCTGCGGCATGGCAAAGCGATGCAGCGTCTCGTTCCCTGTTCTCAGGGAACAAAGGTTACATTCGTAACCTGAGACGTTCCCTTTCGAAAGGGAACTCGCACTGCGTCAGCTTGACGCTACGGGGAACGATATACCCACACCGCCATGCCGACGGGAGTGCATGCCCAAAGGCAGTGACAACTGTCAAGACAAGCAAATTCTGCTGAAATGCCTGAACCACTCCCCTTCTGGTCGCATAGGCTGTCAGTGACAGCGCTCCCTACGGTCATAGCCCAAGCTATCGCCTGAGAAGGAAACCTTCACACACATGAGGTCCTTCCCAGGACTTGCTGTGGGGACCGCATAGCAGCAGCGACGTCTCGTCATGCTAGGGTAACGACACCACCTTCAGGTCTCGCAACGGCCAGAGACCGGCGCCTGATAGCGGGTGACCACTAGCTTTCAGCGTAAAGCCAATATGTGTTCCCGCCTGGGGAACTGAAAAATGGGCCAAAAATGGGCCAGATACCTGATCGCAGTCTCGCTACCCTTGGGGTAGCTGGGAAGACCAGGGACTCGCTTCACCAGAGAGGCCATGCGGGCCTACCAACTTGCAAAGAAATCGGGCATTCCTCCGTCACAGCCTAGCTGAACGTGCTACTCATAGCACTTCATGCTCATCCACAGCGGCTGGGGACCGGGAGCTGGCTTTCAGGGAGGTACCATGCCTACCACCTGATAGCAGAACGTGCTACTCATAGCACTTACGCTCACCACATCGGCCGGGGAGCCGGCCTCTGCTCAGTGACTGGACCTAACCAGGAACCACGAGCCAGAGCGTGCCCTCAGAGGAGGCCACGTGGGCCTACTACTCCAAAGCGAATCCCCTCAGGGAAGCCTGTGCAGCTTGCCTGATAGCAGCTCAAGCTACGATCCGTTACCGGAACTGGGGACCGGGGAACGATTCCAGGGAGGCGCAATGCCTCCACCTGGTAGCAGAACATGCCGTCCGTAGCGCTTCGCTAACCTTCTCACTCTCGTGCCTGAGAAACGGGGGCTCGTTTTCAGGGAGGCAACAGTGCCTACCATCTGATAGCAGAGCACGCCGCGCATAGTGCTTCATTCCGCTAGTCGTCTCAGCGCCTGAGAATCGGGAGCTCGCTTTCAGGGAGGCAACCGTTGCCTACCAACTGATAGCAGAACATGCTATTCGTAGCACTTCACGCTCATTACCACAGCGACTGGGAACCGGGAGCTTGCCTTCAGGGAGGCCACAATGCCTAACAACCTGATAGCAGAACGTGCTACTCGTAGCACTTCACGCTCATCACCACAGCGACCGGAAACCGGGAGCTCGCCCTCAGGGAGGCAACCATGCCTACCAACTGATAGCAGGACATGCTACTCGTAGCATTCCACGCCCATGGTACGCTCAATGCTCATTATCACAGCGACCGGGAACCGTGAGCTCGTCGTCAGGGAGGCCCAGTGCCTACCACCTGATAGCAGAACGTGCTACTCATAGCACTTCATGCTCACCACCACAGCGGCCGGGAACCGGGAGCTCGCCCTCAGGGAGGCCCAGTGCCTACCACCTGATAGCAGAACGTGCTACTCGTAGCACTTCATGCTCACGCCACAGCGGCTGGGGAGCCGGAACTCGCTGAGGGAGGCCGGTTGAGGCCTACTACCTTCTAGCACTCATGCTAGTCATCCAGTGACTGGAGCCCAGGAACGCCGTCCACAGAGGAGGTCAAGTGAGCCTGCTTACCCCACAGCAGGCCCTAGGGAGGCCCGGTAGCGCCTACCACCAACTAGCAGCTCGTACCAGCATCGAGGGGCTAATGCCAGTAGCTCCCCCTCGGGGGAGACCGGCAGCGCCTGCTGACCACAGCAGGCTCTCAGGGAGGCCGAACGGGGCCCGCCCTAAGCGAAGGTAACCCAAACCGGGAGCCTACCCCTCAGGGAGGCCTGGCAGGACCCTGCCGCGACTCTAAGAAGGCTGGCTGCTGCGCCTGGGCTGACGGCGGCTGTCTGCTGCTGACGAATGCCTGGAAAACCAGTTAGCGCCTGGGGACTCATCCCCAGGGCTAGTTGACGAGGTTACTGCTGACACCGGTGGAGGAGATCCTCCAAGGCCCACTCGTGGGCCATGGCGTCGAGACTTCTTGTCCTGAAGTCCTGCTGCCCAGACCGCCCAAGCTGGCCACTAACAACCAGCTGACTCTTACGCCCGCACCTGGGGCTGGCTCCATCCCAGAAGCAGCTAGGGACTATGATGCTTTAGTCCTAGGGCCTCCATGACGGCGCAGTCTCTCGGGCAGTGCCTACAGACATGAACCTAATCACATTGCTAACAGAAGTGTACTCAGCAGAAGTGCTAAACAAAACACCCTCTAAAGCGAGGGGAGTACAACTTACTACTAACTAACTCCGCCCCACGACCACTGGAAATGTCGCCGTCTACTGCAACACCTCGACTGCATTACTCAAAACCCCAGAACGCAGAGAAGGGGGCGGGCCTTGGCCGGACGACTCTGTAAAAAAAGAGGAGGCAAACACAAGGATGCACACACAAAGCCATGTTCTTATATCAAAAGACAGGCCAGGGGCGAAAAACCCTTCTTAAAAGGGAACGCCCCCATCCTTGACGGAGCCTAGGCCAAGTGGTGCGACGTAAGTACGCACTAGATCCACTCAGGGCTCGGGAAAGAAATATTATCACCTCTAATATTACACAATGAGGCCCCGCAAAACCCCTTCCCCAAAGCCCCGCAGAGCTGGGCGTGGATCTCACTACAGCTCGTGCATGAATGCATACCCGGTCTTCAGCTACTTCACACTTTTACGCTAGGAAAACACAGCTCGCCCCCAACATTACAAGCCCTCGGGCAAGAGCGCAATTCAGTTACCCATATTAATGGGGAAACAATAACACGGAGAGGCAGCAACTCTACTAGCAAAAGTGAGGCATTCACACACAACCACATAATGTTGCAAAGATGATCGTTCTTAGCTTACTCACGGGGAGCTGCAGGCCCTGCGAAATCCAGCGACGTCCCAAATCTCCCAAAATAACCTCTCAGGAGAGCGAAGGTACAAAAATCCTGAAAAACATAGTTTTGAAAAATGTTTCACCCTCATAAAGGGGGACTCACCAATCGCTCCTCACGGTGCTTCAAACCAGCCCTCGAACTAGTATCCGCCCGCCATCCTGAGGGGGGCACTCTCCAAACAAGCCCGGCGGGCCATCAGAACCTTACATTTCCTGATCATCACAGGCCCACCGGCTGATGTGAAGCGCCCGGGGAGAACAAGGGGAAGGGAAAGGAAGTAGCGTTCATCTCCGTCCCCTCGGGGGCGGAGTCCGCCGCCTGCGCTGGTCCTGGTTGCCAGCCCCAACTTCCTTCCTCTTCCTGGAGCGGATGTCCCGCCTCTTCTGCGCCCCGGTCCTCCGCGGCGGGGGTGCTCGAGAGGCGACACTAGCTCTCTGTCCCCGTCTCCAGTCCTCAGACCGGGACGGGCCAGGGACACCCGACTGCCTGGGCGCAGTCCCGGACCTCAGCGGTATACACGTTCTAAATGCCACCGAGCGCGCCCTCGCCTCTCTGAACTTACCCACCACCGCCTCTACAGAGGTGCCAAAAAGTTCAGAGGGCGAGACCGGGGCATCGAGGAGAAAGGATCTCTCTTTCCCCGCGATATCCGCCAGGTTCAGCCACAGGTGTCTCTCCGTGGCCACCATCGCCGCCATCGAACGACCGATGGCGAAAGCTGTTTGCTTGGTGGCCCGGAGAGACAGATCTGTGGTGCGGCGAAGCTCGGCCACCGCATCAGGGGTTAGTCCCTCCCCCTGATCGAGGTCCCTCAGCAGGTCTGCCTGGTAGGCTTGTAACACTGCCATCGTGTGTAAAGCCGCCCCGGCATGGCCCGCCGACATGTATGCCCTGCCGTTCAGACGCAATGTTGTCCTCAGAGGTTCTGACGGCAGGGTGGGAGCCTTCAATGTCGATTGCCAGCCCGGAAGCGAAATAGTTAGCAAACGTCTCGTCCACGAGCGGCACCGACACATATCCCGCCTCCTGTAATCCCTCAACGTCAGCGAAATTAGCCCGCTGACGTCGATGGACACAGGCAGAATAAGGCTTCTTCCATCCTTTCGTGATCTCATAGTGGAGATCAGGAAAGAACGGAAGACTCCCCAGAGCTGGTCGGTCATGGACGGGGAGACAGCGGTCGCCCAACCTACTCGGACGAACGTCATCTCCCCTAGCGCGCCGCCAGGGCAGCTGCAGTCTACCTGCAGCGCGCTCCATGACTTCCACCAGCTCCCCATACATGGGACAGTTAGTTAGTCAGTTTATTTATCCCCGTAGGGAAAGTACATATGCAGCATACTCACACAGACATTTAGGATTTCATAATTGGCATATACAATCATAATTTAAAACCAATAAATCTACTTTAGAGTTTAAGATAAGATAGCCAGACCAGCTGACCATCAATCATCATTAGAGGATGAATTTAAAAATCTGATTGCTTGTGGAACAAAAGATAGTTTGGTCCTGTTTTTCATGCATCTGGGAACACAATACCGCCGTCCAGATGGCAGTAGTTCAAAAGCATAATATAAGGGATGCCTCTTATCCTGCACTATAATGTTGGCTTTATTTATTACTCTCTCTTTGTAAATGCTCTCTAAACTTTTTAATGAAATTCCCAGCAGTTTGCTTGTCATTGTCACAACCCTCCATAATGATCCGTAATAAACCACCGACAGGGTGGTTGAGAAGCCTCAGCCTCAGGCGCTTCACACGCCTCCTCAACCATCCTTTGCTCAAACGGAAGAGCAGCAGACGAGGAGGAGGAGCCCAGATCCTGCTCCCCCTCCGAGGTCTGCCCCTCGCAATCTGGCTCGTTGTCCGCGAGCACTACACCTGTCTCCAGGCGACGAGCCAGATCCTGCGGGGAACCCCAGGAATGTAGACGCCGCTCAGCCGCAGCACGAGCAGGGCCGTTCCCAGCAGCCGAACTCTCTCCCCTCGAGAAGAGAGCCAGACGAGAGCGGAGCGTTTTCAAGGGAAAACGCTCGCAGTTCGCACAGGAGGCTCCCTCGAGAACCTCCCGTGCGTGCTCTTCCCCCAGACAGAACACGCAGAGTGTGTGTGTGTCATCAGGTGTAAGGTACCTGGTACACGGCTCCGCGCACCTGCGGAAGTGACGCACCTTCTTCGTGCACTTCATATTCAGGTTCTTTGATGAAGCTTCAGTGATAAGCAGGCAAAACAGTCCCTGAAGACGAAAAGATACTGTCATGTTGGCAAGCGCCCCTTTTATACTTCCTGGTTGCGCCTAGATGACGTCAGAGGCTGTCGCCGGTCAATAGGATTGACGTGATTTGATGTGATTTCAAGCACCTGTCACGCTGAAGGCGTTCCCCGTAGCGTCAAGCTGACGCAGCGCGAATTCCCTTTCGAAAGGGAACTATATCAATTTAAATAGATGTTACGTGTCTACACTGCCCTCTTCAGGACATCATTATAAAGATTTCATCTGAGCCAGTTTTTCATTCATTATTCCTGCATGACAGAGCATGATTTACCAGTGTTCCCAGTGTCAGCATTGAACTTATTGATAATTCACACTTAAAACATTTACATTCTGTACATGTGCAGAGCAAAGTGACAGGAATATGCTTAAACAATCCTTCATCAGAAGTGACACATGGCCTTAATAATGTGACATATACCCTTAATGTATAGGGAATATAGGAAACAGAAAAATGAGATGTAAGAAGTTGTAATCACTGAACCTGACATGATGATATAGCGTAGTGAGCTGTGTAGAGGAGAACTGCTGTTGTGTTGAGAGCGGCAGAACGGCCATACGGACTCCTGAGTGATGAAGAGGAATATTTTCTTCAATATATATTTTGTTCCTTTTTTTCCATGTAAATACCTAAAAGTCAAGTCAAGTCAACTTTATTTATATAGCGCTTTTAACAATGTAGATTGTTTCAAAGCAGCTTTACAGTGTTAAACAGGAAAATAATGCAGCATAATTTTATTCAGCTGTATAGCCATTCTGGAAAAATTTCAAGTATCATACAGTGACAGTGTGGGCTTTAGATCAATAATTTGATCAGTAATTTAGTTTAAATGGTTAATTTAGTTTATTATTTAGATGTATTTCGATGTTTAGTTGAAAAATTTAGTGTCCCCAACTGAGCACGCCAAGCCAGAGGCAACAGTGGCAAGGAAACCAAAACCCCATTAGGTGACCTAATGGAGAAAAATAAACCTTGGGAGAAACCAGGCTCAGTCGGGGTGCCAGTTCTCCTCTGGCCAATTAACAAACAGCGTATTATTATTATTATTCTGGCAGTTTTACAGCTCGGAGGTCATAATAGATCAGAATATTCGAGGGACCGGGGGCAACATGCTGGAGACGGGTTTATTGAGGATGATGTTGATTAAATAATTATTAAAGTGCAATATTCGAATGATCGGAGGCAACACGCAGGAGACGGGTTTATTGAGATGCCGTGTCGATGAGGCAGTTTCAGGGGGAGTCTAATCACGGTCTCCCAGACACTTCGGGGTCCTGTGTTGGTCTTCTCTGGGCGCAGGTCCACCATCTGATCTGGATACGGCCCGGATCCAGCTGACTGCAGTAAACCTCGGGATAAAACAGAGAGACTAACATTAGCGTAGATGCCATTCTTCTGATGATGTAACGAGTACATCAGGTGTTATGGGAAGTGTTCCCGGTTCCGGCTGACCTAGTTAATGCAGCCTAACAATCATTTCATTGAAAAAGTGTTTTATGTGTATGCCACAGTAAAGAGATGTGTTTTTAGTCTAGATTTAAACTGACAGAGTGTGTCTGCTTCCCGAACAATATTAGGAAGACTGTTCCAGAGTTTAGGTGCTAAATAGGAAAACGATCGACCGCCTGCAGTTGATTTGGATATTCTCGGTATGATCAACTGGCCAGAATTTTGAGACCGCAGTAGACGTGATGGAGTATAATATGTTAAGAGCTCGCTCAAGTATTGGGGAGCTAAACCATTTAGTGCTTTGTAAGTAATAAGTAAGATTTTAAAATTTATGCGATGTTTAATAGGCAGCCAGTGCAGTGTTGACAGAACTGGGCTAATATGGTCATACTTCCTGGTTCTAGTAAGAACTCGAGCTGCTGCGTTTTGGACCAGCTGGAGTTTATTTATTAAGCGAGCAGGGCAACCACCCAGTAGAGCATTACAATAATCTAACCTTGAGGTCATGAACGCATGAACTAACTGTTCAGCATTTTGCATTGAGAGCATGTGCCGTAATTTAGATATATTTTTAAGATGGTAGAAAGCAGTTTTACAGATGCTAGAAACGTGGCTTTCAAACGAAAGATTGGTATCAAAGAGCACACCCAGGTTCCTCACTGACGACGAGGACTTGACAGAACAGCCATCGAGTGTTAGACAGTATTCTAGGTTACTACTTGTGGAGCTTTTTTGTCCAATAATTAAAAATTCTTTTTTTTCTGAATTGAGTTGCAGGAAATTACCGGTCATCCAATGTTTTATGGCGGCTATGCATTCCGTTAATCTTGTGAATTGGTAAGTTTCTTCAGGGCGTGAAGAAATATAGAGCTGAGTATCGTCAGCATAACAATGAAAACTAACGCCATGCTTCCTAATGATATCTCCCAGTGGTAGCATGTACAGGGTGAAGAGTAGCGGTCCTAGCACTGAGCCTTGCGGTACTCCATACTGAACTTGCGATCGGTGTGACATATCTTCATTTACTACTACAAACTGATAACGGTCGCATAGGTATGATTTAAACCATGATAATGCAATTCCACTAATACCTACATAATTTTCGAGTCTATTCAAAAGAATGTTGTGGTCGATAGTATCAAATGCAGCGCTAAGATCGAGTAACACTAATAGAGAGATACAGCCACGATCGGATGATAAGAGCAAATCATTTGTAACTCTGACGAGAGCAGTCTCAGTGCTATGATACGGTCTAAATCCTGACTGGAAATCCTCACAGATACCATTTCTTTCTAAAAAGGAACATAATTGTGAAGACACTGCCTTTTCAAGTATTTTTGACAGAAAGGGTAGATTTGAGATTTGTCTATAATTGACTAAATCTGTAGGATCAAGTTGCTGTTTTTTAATAAGTGGTTTAATAATTGCCAACTTAAAAGTTTTCGGTACATATCCTAATGACAAAGATGAATTAATGATATTAAGAAGAGGATCTATGACCTCTGGTAGCATCTCTTTTAATAGCCTAGTTGGTATAGGGTCGAGCATACATGTTGTCGATTTTGATGATTTAACGAGTTTAGCCAATTCTTCTTCTCCTATAGCAGTGAATGAGTGTAATTTTTCCTCAGTGACACTACAATGCTCTGTCTGATGTGATGCTGTATTAGACGGCTGCATGGTTAAAAAATTTTTCCTAATATTATCAATCTTACATGTGAAGAAGTTCATAAAGTCATTACTGCTGTGCTGTTTACAATCATCAGAAGTTGAAGCTTTATTTTTGGTTAATTTAGCCACTGTATCGAATAAATACCTTGGGTTGTGTTTGTTTTCTTCCAAGAGAGTTGAGAAATAAGCAGATCTAGCAGTTTTTACAGCCTTTCTGTATGTGATCATGTGCTCTTTCCACGAATTACGAAATACCTCTAATTTTGTTTTCTTCCAGCTGCGCTCCATTTTTCTGGCTGCTGTTTTAAGGGCCCGGGTGTGCTCGTTGTACCACGGCGTTGGACTATTTTCTTTAATCTTCTTTAAGCGCAGAGGAGCAACTGTGTCTAAAGTACTGCAAAAGAGAGAGTCAATAGTTTCTGTTGCAACATCGAGTTCTTCTATACTATCTGGGATGCTGAGCAGATGATACTGATGAGGGAGATTATTTAAAAAGCAATCTTTAGTAGCGGCAGTGATTGTCCTGCCATTTTTAAAGCGAGGGGGCGGCTTTGCAACCTTAGCTAAATTAAGTATACATGATACTAAGTAATGATCTGAGATGTCATCGCTCTGCTGCAGAATTTCAACGTTATCAACATTTATTCCATGTGACAATATTAGGTCTAAAGTATGATTATGGTGATGAGTGGCTCCTGACACGTGTTGCCTAACTCCAATAGAGTTTAGTGTGTCTTTAAATGCTAATCCCAATACGTCTTTTCCGTTGTCAACATGGATATTAAAATCACCAACAATTAGTACTTTATCTACGGCCAGTACTAACTCTGATAGAAAATCAGCAAATTCTTTGATAAAGTCTGTATTATGCCCAGGTGGCCTGTATACAGTAGCTAACACAAATGTTGAACGGGTTTTATCATGTACACTACATAGCGTTACATAAAGCACCAAAACTTCGAAGGAATTATATTTGAAACTAGACTTCTGAGTAATACTGAAGATATTATTATAAATTACAGCGACCCCTCCCCCTTTACCTTTCAGACGCGGCTCATGTTTATAACAATAATCTTGGGGGGTGGACTCATTTAAGGTAATGTAGTCGTCAGGTTTTAGCCAGGTTTCTGTCAAACAGAGCACATCTAGATTATTATCTGTAATAATATCATTAACAATAAGCGCTTTTGGGGAAAGGGATCTAATATTCAGCAACCCAAGCTTTATCAATTGTTCATCTGTATTATATATTTTGTTTATTTGTTGGACGTCAATTAAATTTTTACTGTTGAATGGTTTTGATGTTTTTTTGTATTTACTAATTCGGGGAACAGACACAGTCTCTATATGATAATATCTAGGTGAAAGAGTCTCTATGTGCTGGGATTTATCTGACTCCGGTAACGTGAGACAGCTAGCAGACGGTCGGTTTAGCCAGTTTGTCTGCTTCCTGACCTGGGCCCTAGTGAGTCAAGGTTTAGCTCTAAGACTATGTGCCAGATTACTAGAGAGAAGAGCGGCACCACCCCAAGAGGGATGGATGCCATCCTTCTTCAACAGGTCAGGTCTGCCCCAAAAACTTTTCCAATTGTCTATGAACCCTATGTTATTTTGCAGACACCACTTAGACAACCAGCCATTGAGTGATGATAGTCTGCTAACTATCTCATCACTCCTTTTTACCGGGAGCGGTCCAGAACAAAAAACAGCCTCAGACATCGTACTAGCGAGTTCACACACCTCTTTAATGTTAATTTTGGTGATCTCCGACTGGCGAAGTCGAACATCATTAGTGCCGACGTGAATAATAATCTTAGAGAATTTACGATTAGCTTTAGCCAGCACTTTTAAATTTGCTTTGATGTCAGGTGCTCTGGCTCCCGGTAAACAAGTGACTATGGTAGCTGGTGTCTCTATCTTCACGTTCCGTGTAATAGAATCGCCAATGACTAGGGCACTTTCAACAGGATACTCAGTGGGTGCTTCACTGAGAGGGGAGAACCTGTTTGATGTTCTAACCGGAACGGAAAAGCGGTTCTTTGGTCTGCGACTATGCTGCCTCACTGTTACCCAGTTTCCCTGCTGCGAGGGCCCTGCAGCCGGAACCGAAGAATGTACAGAGTTCACTAAGCTATTCGCATCCAAATCAGTGTCTAAAGCTGTTACATCCTCACTACTCTCAGATAAAGTATGGATGCGTGTTTCTAATTCTGAAATCTTCTCCGTCAGCCTAACTATCTCCTTACATTTATCACATGTGAAGCCCTTTTCGCCAGCGGAGAAGCCTATACTGAACATGCGACATGCACTGCAGGTGATAATGACAGGAGAAGACATGACTTACCGTGTTTGTTGATTAATCCAATTTACCACTTACCACAATCGTTTGCTGGACACAATTTACTAATCCAAGTTATGAACTCAGAAAAAGGGAGGCCCGGGTGCAGAGATAACAAGCTAACAGGCTAGCAAAATGCTACCGTGTGATGGTGATTTAGATTAAAAGCTAGCGATGTCAAATTTAACGTGATAGGCAATTTTTAAACAATGTATGGTGATGAGTAAGTTATATTTAGCAGTAGAAGAAAGAGGAAATATCAAAATAAAGATTCAAACGTAAGCAAGGCTCTACAGAGCTACAGACTTGAGCTACAGAGCAACAGACACAGCAGGCAGACAGGAGCAATCGAACAGACAGGAGCAATCGATCGGCAGACAGGAGCAATCGATCCAAAAGCCAAATGTCAAATCAAATCAAATCAAATCACTTTATTGTCACACAGCTATATGCACAAGTGCAACAGCAGGTGAAATTCTTGGTGCAGTTCCGAGCAACATAGCAGTCACGACATGACATGTACAACATTTAAAGCAGCATCAGATTGCACATCTGATGCGCCCACAATTACTCACAGCACAGTAAACTCTACAATAAATAATTTACACAACGTGAGTGTAGTTCTCACAGCTTTAACCAATATACACATACTTACAATATACATATACTTTAAACAATATACACTAAACATACATTAAACAGTATACATTAAGCTATAATAATAATAATATACAATGTACAGTATACATTATTATTCACAGTAGAGATCCAATTATGTACAATAGGTGCTATATGATAAATGATAAATAATAAATGATACATAAATGTGTATATAATGTGTGTGTATCTACAGTGGGTTGTGCGTAGTGGTATTCTGTCCAGTGTGTGTTATGATCCTGATGGATCAGGAGTTAAGTAGTCTGATTGTTTGTGGGAAGAAGCTGTTCTGGAGTCGGCTGGTGCGTGTTCTGATGCTGCGGTACCATCTGCCTGATGGCAGCAGTGAGAGCAGCCCATGGCTCGGGTGGCTAGAGTCTCTGATGATCCTCTGAGCTCTCTTCACACACCGCCTGGCGTAAATGTCCTGGAGGGAGGGAAGCTCACCTCCGATGATGCAGCTGACAGTTAATGTCAGTTAACATCACTTACTTTTTCCTCAACAATAGTAGAAGCAGAGCTTCTTGAACAAAGGATGTTCATGTTTGCATTGTGAGGCAAATAAAGTCTAGTGATCAGTTCCTCATGTTCAGATCTCCACACACTTCTCTAATCTGTCCGTGAACGAGAACAACATTCAGTTCAGATTGAATGTGACAGCAATATAAGAGTAGCTTACAGCAGTTCTTCTGCTGGTCCGCATCCTTTCTTGAGCCATTTCATTCAGACGCTGTACAGGACAGGCAATCTTCTGCAGTCAGGCGGTCAATGGTCACACTTTAATTTCAGGATCATCCGAATTTATTCATCATTTTAAAAGGGATTATTTATATATATGGTCAATAACTTATCAGTGGGAAATCAAATGCATTGAGTGTAGTAATTCTAGAGTGTTTGCTAGTTGTGTTATGTTTTATTGTATTTGTCGCATATTCCACTCTTTAGTAAATTATTAAACCGAGACAAAATTCTGACTTTTTTCCCCCATTCATATTTTCTTTACTGGATTTTGGGGAAAATGCATGGAATTGTGAAATGTTTTAACATTTGTTGATTTGTCAAAGATAAATAAGAAAACAGTTATTGCTAGCTGAAAACATTAATTAAACCTTTCGATAATTAGAAAAAAAAAAGTAAATGACAGGTCGGGATGGTGTTCTTGGGATGGTACTCATCATTCTTCTTCCTCCAAACACGTTTAGTGGAATTATGACCAAAAAGTTCTATTTTGGTCTCATCTGACCACATGACTTTCTCCCATGACTCCTCTGGATCATCCAAATGGTCATTGGCAAACTTAAGACGGGCCTTGACATGTGCTGGTTTAAGCAGGGGAACCTTCCGTGCCATGAATGATTTCAAACCATGGCGTCTTAGTGTATTACCAACAGTAACCTTGGAAACGGTGGTCCCAGCTCTTTTCAGGTCATTGACCAGCTCCTCCCATGTAGTTCTGGGCTGATTTCTCACCTTTCTTCGGATCATTGAGACCCCACGAGGTGAGATCTTGCATGGAGCCCCAGTCCGAGGGAGATTGACAGTCATGTTTAGCTTCTTCCATTTTCTAATGATTGCTCCAACAGTGGACCTTTTTTCACCAAGCTGCTTGGCAATTTCCCCGGAGCCCTTTCCAGCCTTGTGGAGGTGTACAATTTTGTCTCTAGTGTCTTTGGACAGCTCTTTGGTCTTGGCCATGTTAGTAGTTGGATTCTTACTGATTGTATGGGGTGGACAGGTGTCTTTATGCAGCTAACGACCTCAAACAGGGGCATCTAATTTAGGATAATAAATGGAGTGGAGGTGGACATTTTAAAGGCAGACTAACCGGTCTTTGAGGGTCAGAATTCTAGCTGATAGACAGGTGTTCAAATACTTATTTGCAGCTGTATCATACAAATAAATAGTTAAAAAATCATATATTGTGATTTCTGGATTTTTTTTTTAGATTATGTCTCTCACAGTGGACTTGCTACCCGGTCATATTGTGAGTACAACTCAGTAACTGACATTGACGACCGTTGAAGGATATTGTTGTGACCATTTTACATTCTGATTCATCACTAGAAGTGACTATAGGAACTAATTGCCAGTAAACTAGCCATAGCTGTGGTTTCCCTCTGAAGTGTTGTGATTTATTTGGGTTGTGGTGTATATTGGTTGGTGTAGGTATTTGTGTGCACGAGTGAGAGGGGTAGTAGGCTAGTTTTGTGCTTGCATCAGAAGGGAGATACTGGCAATTGTTTCTTATTTTCCCCCAGTAACTCCAGACCGGATCTGTGGAGCTCCACTTGCAGTGGAACCAACCCAAGACATTCCTTACTGACCATAAGACACCATACCAGACTGGGTTAAGGACTACACTTTTTGATTACTTGTCTGCTTTTAATACCTAGTTATCTTGGGTTTTATGAGAATAAAAGATTTGTTGTAATTCATTCTACTGTCTGAGTGTCAATAGTGTCCAGCCCTCAGTAAGAATAATTAAAGAGGGTTAAATTGAGTCCTGGGTCTCAGTAATCAACCTAGGTGGCGTAGTCGGCTACTTTAGTATTTTAGGTCAATCGTAACAATATTACTAGTATATTAATTATTCTGTTGCCGCCCCTTACCATTCGCCAGATATTATCTGTTATTTTGATCTCTTTCACTTTCTTTCATTTGCCTTTATAACACGAGTAAAATATCATGTGTAACCACACACAGGTGTTTCCACTTATTATGAGAATTACAGATTGTGGGTTTGATGTGGCTTGAGATCAAAGTGAAAAATGAATGTGAGTTTTTGTAAAGTGTCTCAGGCTCTTTGTGTCACTGGGCTACATCTCTCAGAGCACAATAATAGAGAGCTGAATCTGACAGAGTTACACTGGTAATACTGAGTTCAGTGGAGGAGCGGGATGTAGTCGATGCAAACCGACGGTCTGGTATATTCTCATAACTGCTACTGCTGTATGATCGAGCACCTTTATACAGTAAATACTGAGGTTCTGTGTTTGGAGACTGTCTGTACCAGTAAAGCCAAACATATTCGCTGTTAGTTTCATATGAGCAGCTCAGCGTCACAGACTCTCCTTCCTCTTTGATTATATTAGTATTTCCTTCTCTTGGTCCAATTCTATCAGCAAATCCGCCTGAAATTAAAAAAATTTTTTACACATCATGATCTGTAATCTCTGAGGAATATGTTATGTACTTGTTACAAATGTGTCCTTTCAATAATAAATAGATGAATATTAAATAAAAACATCATGTGGAAATCCGCCTGAAATGAAATAAATGACATGTTTATACCATGATCTTCTACAGATTTCTTGTCGGGGCTAGTTAGTGATTAAAGTATGTTTTACCTGAAACTGTGATGAGTATCATGAGGAGCATCTGTCTGTCCTCCATGTTGAATGAAAATGAGTGGAGTTCTGCTGTAATATTGTATAATGATCAGTTCATCTGTTGCACACAGCAAACACTCTCTGTCTAGAGGAGGGTTTCTCCAGATAGCGCCGCCCCTGAAAGCTGCACTCCCATTAACACATAATGATCCTTTTGCATTTACTAAAATAGACTGGCTTTTAAACACAGAGCAGGAGATTTGTTCCACAAACATTTATGTTATGCTGTTTGATAGTCTATTATATTATATATATTATATGAACACATCTATATTATATATATTATATGAACACATCTACATAGCGTCAGACAATAAAATGTTTGCATTCGCTCGCACAGACGTCACACATTATCCAACCCCATCTCACGGCAATTCCTACATATTTTACGAGGTGGCTAATTCATACGATTTCGTACGACCTCACTCGAATTGGTACGATTTTTACTAAATCGTAAGTTTTTGAGAAGTTCGTCAGTTCGTATGATTTTGTACGAATGATCACTGCACTCTAGACAAATCGTACCAATACATACGAATTAGCCGCTTGGTACAAATCCGTATGAATTGTCCGTGAGATAGCGTTGCATTATCAGTGCGTTTGCTCTGCAGAGCCAGACAGACGTCAGTCACCAAACACTGAAACAGCAGCGCTTTACCGCTCCTCCTCAACTAAAACAACGAGCTGCGCTCATGCCATAACTACCCTCATAACTAATCATCTCCTGACAGGCAAATCCTATGTTTATGTTTCAGTTTAAATCATTTTATTGTTCATTTTATATGAATTACACTGAATTTCTACATTGTCTAAATGTTTACATTAAATTTCAGTGATGACATTCAAATATCCCGCTCTGTCCGAGATGGTCTTATTATTGAGAGAAGCGCAGGTCCGTGGCTCTATCACTGGAGAAAGTGTAACGGCTGACTTAGATCACGTGTGCCTTGATAACCAATCACGTTGGTACCGCAGCATCAGATCACGCACCAGCCGACTCCAGAACAGCTTCTTCCCACAAACAATCAGACTCCTTAACTCTTGACCCATCAGGATCATAACACACACTGGACAGAATATCACTCAGCACAACCCACTGTAGATAAACACACATTATATACACATTTATTTATCATACAGCATCTATTGCACTTTGGATTTCAATTTTTCAATCTGTGAATAATATTTTATACTGTACATTGTATATTATTATTACTATTATAGCGTAATGTATATTGTTTAGTGTATGTTTAGTGTATATTGTTTAAAGTATATGTATATTGTAAGTATGTGTATATTGTTTAAAGCTGTGAGAACTACACTCACATTGTGTAAATTATTTATTGTTTATTGTAGAGTTTACTGTGCTGGGAGTAATTGTGGGCGCATCAGTGTAATCTGATGCTGCTTTAAATGTTGTACATGTCATGTCATGACTACCATGTTGCTCGGAACTGCACCTAAGAATTTCACCTACTGTTGCACTTGTGCATATGTAGAGTGACAAATAAAGTGATTTGATTTGATTTGATTTGATTTTGACATTACAGCCTTGACATCATTGAATTCTGTTCATAGTTGTGTGACAGTCAATCAATGTTTGCAGATCCCATAAAAATGGCCTCTTGTCTCCTCTGTCCCGAAAGGATTTACGCTTTTTGGGCAAGTTTTTTTCCTCAAATCGCAAGGTGTTTCGGGTATGTCCAACCGGGAGGAGGCCCCGGGGAAGACCAAGGACACGCTGGAGGGATTATGTCTCCAGGCTGGCCTGGGAACGCCTCGGTGTCCCCCCGGAAGAGCTAGAGGAAGTGTCTAGGGAGAGGGAAGTCTGGGCATCTCTGCTTAGACTGCTGCCCCCGCGACCCGGCCCCGGATAAAGCGGAAAAAGATGGATGGATGGATTTATTTGTTTTATTTATTTATTTATTTAATTATAAAAAGGGCCTTTCTAGGACAAGCCAACCTGACAGTTTCAGATATTCAGACTTTCAGATATTCTGAATATCAGATATTCTTTTCCAACCTTTATTAATATATAGCCTTTGTATATGCCCTTGTTTTGTATATCCTATGTACATTATATTGCTAAAAGTATTGTGCGGCCCCTCCACATCCCTGAGTTCAGGTGTTCACCCCTTCATGGCCACAGGTGTGTAACTCAAGCACTAGACCTGCAGACGCTTCTACACACATCAGTGAGAGAATGGGCCGCTCTCAGGAGCTCAGAGAACTCAAGCTCTAGACCTGCAGACGCTTCTACACACATCAGTGAGAGAATGGGCCGCTCTCAGGAGCTCAGAGAACTCAAGCTCTAGACCTGCAGACGCTTCTACACACATCAGTGAGAGAATGGGCCGCTCTCAGGAGCTCAGAGAACTCAAGCTCTAGGCCTGCAGACGCTTCTACACACATCAGTGAGAGAATGGGCCGCTCTCAGGAGCTCAGAGAACTCAAGCTCTAGGCCTGCAGACGCTTCTACACACATCAGTGAGAGAATGGGCCGCTCTCAGGAGCTCAGAGAACTCAAGCTCTAGGCCTGCAGACGCTTCTACACACATCAGTGAGAGAATGGGCCGCTCTCAGGAGCTCAGAGAACTCAAGCTCTAGACCTGCAGACGCTTCTACACACATCAGTGAGAGAATGGGCCGCTCTCAGGAGCTCAGAGAACTCAAGCTCTAGGCCTGCAGACGCTTCTACACACATTAGTGAGAGAATGGGCCGCTCTCAGGAGCTCAGAGAACTCAAGCTCTAGACCTGCAGACGCTTCTACACACATCAGTGAGAGAATGGGCCGCTCTCAGGAGCTCAGAGAACTCAAGCTCTAGGCCTGCAGACGCTTCTACACACATTAGTGAGAGAATGGGCCGCTCTCAGGAGCTCAGAGAACTCAAGCTCTAGACCTGCAG
The DNA here is from genome assembly GCF_949357685.1 of Gobio gobio. Lineage (NCBI taxonomy): Eukaryota > Metazoa > Chordata > Actinopteri > Cypriniformes > Gobionidae > Gobio > Gobio gobio. The sequence continues at coordinate 429,759 of NC_137102.1, read as the reverse complement.
ACGCTTCTACACACATCAGTGAGAGAATGGGCCGCTCTCAGGAGCTCAGAGAACTCAAGCTCTAGGCCTGCAGACGCTTCTACACACATAAGTGAGAGAATGGGCCGCTCTCAGGAGCTCCGAGAACTCAAGCTCTAGACCTGCAGACGCTTCTACACACATCAGTGAGGGAATGGGCCGCTCTCAGGAGCTCAGAGAACTCAAGCTCTAGACCTGCAGACGCTTCTACACACATCAGTGAGAGAATGGGCCGCTCTCAGGAGCTCAGAGAACTCAAGCTCTAGGCCTGCAGACGCTTCTACACACATCAGTGAGAGAATGGGCCGCTCTCAGGAGCTCAGAGAACTCAAGCGTGGTACTGTGATAGTGTGACAGGGTAAGTAGTGATGGCGAAGTGAAGCTTTCTGAACCAGTAAATAGTGATGTCCAGTTCGCGAACAAATCGTTCTTTTGAACCGGTTCTTTTTAGTGAACCGGTCGAACCAGTTCACCAAATCGGACCGAATCGTTTGAAACAATTCGCATCTCGCATCTCTAGTAAGCACTAATCCACAAATGTAAAAAGTTAATCACTTTTTGACGTGTCTGACTGTCCTTCTGACTGGAAATAAACCAACATCCTGGAGTTATTGAGTTACTCCAACAATACACTGAACCTACTGTAAGAGAGAACTGATGATGACGAGCACATCAGCGAGCAGAAGCTGATGATACTGAGCATGTGTGCAGTAACCCTAACCCTAACCCACACGAACGAGCGTAGCCTGGCTACACGGTCTGTCACAGTTCTCCTTCTAGAGTCAAGAATCGGTTGCAGCGGTTTTGTGATCACCAGTACACTGAACCGAGAACAGTTTATTTCGGACATGTCCGATTGAGAACCGATGAGCTGATGCTGACTGAGCATGCGTCGAGCGACTGACTGACTGCACGGCGTCTCTCTGAACCGAACGAACAACAGCTGATATGAGCGCGTCTGTGAAACGACTGCGAGGACATGAATGAGGGGAAATCTGGCCGACCGGATTTATTTAATTACAAAAGAATAGTAAGAGGATCATGGTTTCTGCACTGATGGAGACTGATTTATTGATTTTATAACTGTAAAGATCGTTTGCACATCACTGCCTGTGTTTGGATGCTTTAGATGTAAAACTTAATTGTAATAAACTTATCAGATTATGATGGTATTTTATCTGACTGATGTTATGATTTATGACTTTATATATTTTAATGTGTAAAGTGTTTGTTTATCCAGCCCGCAATAGACTTGACGTAATTACATCATCGCGAAATTACATCATTACGTTTGAGCGCAAAAGGACTGGTGAACTGGTTTTTTGATCCAGTTCATTGAAACGAACTGTCCGAAAGAACCGGTTCGCGGAAAAGAACCGAACTTCCCATCACTGTGTCCATTATGAGGAACTGAGCTGCTGAACCAGGGAATTGACGGTACCAATATGAATCATGAATTGTGCCAGTGTAGTCGCAAAATAGCATAACTTTCTCATGTGCTTTAGCAATTACTGTATCATTGTGGGAGAATATGATGCCTTCAGCAGTAACAACACCTGCAAAACAATTAGGAGAGCAATGAGCATGTTTTACAAGAAGAATTCTGCATTGCATTCAGGAAAACCTCTAATTATCTAAAAACTTACCTCTAAATGTTATTAGGAGAGATTCTATTAAGAAGAATACAGCAAATGTCAACATGATGCTTTACCAGTCAGGAGAAAAGCTCAGGTTTGCAGAAACAAGCAGTTCCTGATGTCATCTGTGTAGAGCTGTTTACTCCTCCTCCACTTGAGCATTTGAGTCTCATGAGAAGTGTTACTCCTCCAGGACCATTGGGTTTGACAATCATAAGAGGGATCAAGACATTCAAGTGTGAGTTTCAATGATCTCTGTATATCAATCATCTCTTTATATGGTTTATTCTGACTGAAAGTTGACTGCAGATCAGTGAGATGGGATTTTGGTCAAAGAGGAGCTCAAGACTTCTTCAAAATAATGTGTAGAGTAACTGTTTGTCTCCCTCTTCTGCATTGCAAGAGTCATTACAAGGGGGGAAATATCATAACCCATCAGAAAGTGTAACTCAAGAGCATGAGGGTTTGTGTGTGAGTGTTGAGTGTGTGTGAGTCACAGTGGGCCTCAGAGCACAGTAATACACAGCAGAGTCAGACACACACACATCCTGGATCCTCAGAGGAACTGATCTTGAAGTTTTGCTGTGATTTGCAGTAAATCTCTCCTCAAAGTCTTTGTCATTTTGTATATTTGTACCAACTATCGTCATCATGTGTTTGGGGATTCCATTCCTCTTTTGCTGGTACCAGAAGAGAGACGGGTATGGATCACTGGTTTCATATATGCAGTTAATGGTTACTGATCTGCCTTCAAAAGCTGTTTGAGCTGTGTTCTGCTCAACTCTCTCCAGAGATTCACACACTGGAATAGAATTTAAAACATTATCAACTCATATTCTGCATGTTTTAATATATCTATGGCACATTTAGAGACTCAAAAGGATCCTACTCACCCCAGAAATACATTATACAGAAGATCAAATGTGTTTCCCAGTGAGCCATTATAATAACTGTTCTGTGTAAATGAGTGAATATGTGAATCCACTGGAGAGTGTGCAGTTGTTTCAGCTTGACTTTGATACGCCTGTTTTACTGTCACACATATATCAGCTGGGAGGAGCTCCATCTGCTCAATTCGCACAGGTTTTCTTTAGTTCCACAAAACATTTCAGTAAGTGTGATTTATGTTTAATCATAGTCTGTTGTTTATAATGTATATTTGATCTTCTGTTCATTTCTCTGTTATGTAACTTTATGTTCTGTTTGAGTTTGTGTTTTTGTCAATATTTCCTCTGAATATCTCTGTGATGGATCTCACACTCTCTTCATCTTTGGCCATTCTTTTCTTTACATTTTAGTAATCTCCATCCATCCATCTTCTTCCGCTTATCCGGGGCCGGGTCGCGGGGGCAGCCGTCTAAGCAGAGATGCCCAGACTTCCCTCTCCCTAGACACTTCTTCTAGCTCTTCCGGGGGGACACCGAGGCGTTCCAAGGCCAGCCGGGAGACATAGTCCCTCCAGCGTGTCCTTGGTCTTCCCCGGGGCCTCCTCCCGGTTGGACATGCCCGAAACACCTTCCCGGGAAGGCGTTCAGGAGGCATCCGGAACAGATGCATGAGCCACTTCAGCTGTCCCCTCTCAATGTGGAAGAGCAGCGGCTCTACTCCGAGTTCCTCCCGAGTGACTGAGCTTCTCACCCTATCTTTAAGGGAGCGCCCAGCCACCCTGCGGAGAAAGCTCATTTCGGCCGCCTGTATCCGGGATCTTGTCCTTTCGGTCATGACCCAAAGCTCATGACCATAGGTGAGAGTAGGAACGTAGATTGACCGGTAAATCGAGAGCTTCGCCTTACGGCTTAGCTCTTTCTTCACCACGACAGACCGGTACATCGACCGCATTACTGCAGAAGCTGCACCGATCCGTCTGTCAATCTCCCGTTCCATCCTCCCCTCACTCGTGAACAAGACCCCTAGATACTTGAACTCCTCCACTTGGGGAAGGAACTCTCCACCAACCTGAAGTGGGCAAGCCACCCTTTTCCGACTGAGGACCATGGCCTCGGATTTGGAGGTGCTGATCCCCATCCCAGCCGCTTCACACTCGGCTGCAAACCGTCCCAGTGCATGCTGAAGGTCCTGGTTAGAAGGGGCCAACACGACAACGTCATCCGCAAAGAGCAGAGACGAAACCGTGTGGTCCCCAAACCTGACAACCTCCGGCCCTTGGCTGCGCCTAGAAATTCTGTCCATAAAAATTATGAACAGAACCGGCGACAAAGGGCAGCCCTGCCCTCAGCAAAGGACCCATATTCCCCCAGCACCCTCCACAGGACGCCGCGAGGGACACAGTTGAATGCCTTCTCCAAATCCACAAAACAAATGTGGACTGATTGGGCAAACTCCCATGAACCCTCCAGCACCCTGTAGAGGGTATAGAGCTGGTCCAGTGTTCCACAACCAGGACAAAAACCACACTGTTCCTCCTGAATCCGAGGTTCCACTATCGGCCGAATTCTCCTCTCCAGTACCCTGGCATAGACTTTCCCGGGGAGGCTGAGAAGTGTGATCCCCCTATAGTTGGAGCACACCCTCCGGTCCCCCTTTTTAAAAAGAGGGACCACCACCCCGGTCTGCCATCCCAGAGGCACTGTCCCCGACCGCCACGCGATGCTGCAGAGGCGTGTCAGCCAAGACAGCCCCACAACATCCAGAGACTTGAGGTACTCAGGGCGGATCTCATCCACCCCCGGTGCCTTGCCACCGAGGAGTTTCTTGACCACCTCGGTGACTTCAGCTTGGGTGATGGACGAGTCCTCCTCTGAGCCCCCAGCCTCTGCTTCCTCAATGGAAGACGTGACGGCGGGATTGAGGAGATCCTCGAAGTATTCCTTCCACCGTCCGACAACATCCCCAGTTGAGGTCAACAGCCGCCCATCGCCACTGTAAACAGCGTTGGTAGGGCACTGCTTCCCCCTCCTGAGGCGCCGGACGGTTTGCCAGAATCTCTTCGAGGCCAGCCGATAGTCCTTTTCCATGGCCTCACCGAACTCCTCCCAGGCCCGAGTTTTTGCCTCCACAACCACCCGGGCTGCAGTCCGTTTAGCCTGCCGGTACCTGTCAGCTGCCTCAGGAGTCCCACAAGCCAGCCAGGCCCGATAGGACTCCTTCTTCAGCTTGACGGCATCCCTTACTTCCGGTGTCCACCACCGGGTTCGGGGATTGCCGCCTCGACAGGCACCGGAGACCTTGCGTCCACAGCTCCGAGCAGCCGCTTTGACAATGGAGGTGGAGAACATGGTCCACTCGGACTCAATATCTCCAGCCTCCCTCGGGATCCGGTCGAAGCTCTGCCGGAGGCAGGAGTTTAAGATCTCTCTGACAGGAGACTCGGCCAAACGTTCCCAGCAGACCCTCACAGTACGTTTTGGTCTACCGAGTCTATCCAGCTTCCTCCCCCGCCATCGGATCCAACTCACCACCAGGTGGTGATCAGTTGACAGCTCCGCCCCTCTCTTCACCCGAGTGTCCAAGACATACGGCCGCAGGTCAGATGAAACGACCATGAAGTCGATCATTGACCTACAACCTAGGGTGTCCTGGTGCCATGTGCACTGATGGACACCCTTATGCTTGAACATGGTGTTCGTTATGGACAAACTGTAACTAGCACAGAAGTCCAATAACTGAACACCACTCGGGTTCAGATCAGGGGGGCCGTTCCTCCCAATTACGCCCCTCCAGGTTTCACTGTCATTGCCCACGTGGGCGTTGAAGTCCCCCAGTAGAACGACGGAGTCCCCAGTCGGAGCACTCTCCAGCACCCCTCCCAGGGACACCAAGAAGGTCGGGTACTCTGCACTGCTGTTTGGCCCGTAGGCACACACAACCGTGAGAGACCTATCCCCGAGCCGAAGCCGCAGGGAAACGACCCTCTCGTTCACCGGGGTAAACTCCAACACATGGCGGCAGAGCTGGGGGGCTATAAGCAAACCCACACCAGCCCGCCGCCTCTCACCATGGGCAACTCCAGAGTGGTGAAGAGTCCATCCCCTCTCGAGAAGTGTGGTTCCAGAGCCCAAGCCGTGCGTGGAGGTGATTCCGACTATCTCTAGTCGGAACCTCTCAACCTCACGCACAATCTCAGGCTCTTTCCCCGCCAGCGAGGTGACATTCCATGTCCCAAGAGCCAGATTCTGTGTCCAGGGATCGGGTCGTCTAGGCCCCCGCCTTCGACTGCTGCTCGATTCGCTTTGCACCGGCCCCTTACGGTCCCTCCCGTGCGTGGTGGGCCCACGGGAAGGTGTCCCCACGTCGCTCCTTTGGGCTGAGCCCGGCCGGACCCCGTATTTTAGTAATCTGTTGTGTTTAATAGCAAGGTAGGAGATCATTTATATACAAAGTTTATATTTCCTCTGGTTGAGAATATATGAGAGGTCAAGTATTTATGAAAGCAACCCTTGTCATCACCTTTTCAAAAATCTAGATACAAGTGTATGTGTTCAAATGTTTGCACTGCATAACATATCAACAGGATAACATTGACTTCAGTCCTGTTTGTTCAGCAGGTGTCTCCACATTTACTGTCTCTGTGGTTCCCTTTCGAGGGAACTCGCACTGCGTCGGAACGACACTTTGGGGCCACATCGATTTCTATATGGAGGAATAGTTCAGCCAAAAAAGAAAATGACATCATCATTTACTCATCCTCAAGAATTATTTTCTTCTGCTGAACACAAAACTTATTTTTGAAGAATATGGTAACCAAACAGTTGATGGTCCCCATAATGAGAAGCGGGAACACTGAACACAGGAACACATGAAAGAATGAAAACAAACTAAATGTCCATAAAAACTAAGATTAACTGAACATAACTGGGACAAGGACAACCTTTTATTTAGCAGACTTTAAATATATCAATTTAGCCTTCATTCGCGTGCATATGCACTGTTTTAACATGCACTTCTCAGAGCGCGTGCACTAAACACCTGTCAAACACGTGATTAGGTACTGGACTAGTCTTACTGCGCTAATACTGTCAAATACACACATGGTTAGCATAAACACAGTCGGTTATGTCTAAAGTGAAAGTAAAATCGACGTTTATCTGTATATTAGTTGCACGCAGGTCTTAAATGGACAGCAGCGCAGCCCATAGTGAACACGCGGTCCTTAAAGGGACAGTTCACCTCTAAAATTGTCATAATTTACTCAATCTAATATTGTTCTAAACCTGTATTCATTTCTCGATGACAGAATTTTCATTTCTGAGTGAACTATCCCTTTAAAGTTAATACAACAACAAAAGACAAAGAGGAAATCCCTCACTGGTCTTGACTGAAGAACTTTAATACAGTAGTTTTAATAAGAATAATGTATATTTTATGGTGAAGTCTATGTAGTGTTTAATTTTTACATTTCTTCATTAAATTTCATACTTAAATACTGCTGTACAGCTCTGAGCTGCCAGGGTAAATCTTTATATACATGTATTTCATATTATACAATACACTAGGAATGTGTACAAAGTTTTTTAAAGTAAAGTTTTAAGTTCAAGTAAGGTTTTTCAATTATTTAAAGTAAAATAAAGAAAGAGTATTGCAATAAAAATAGTCTTTTTTCTCCTTAACCTCTTTATGTTCCTGTCGCCTAAGAATAGAATAGCAAAAAACTGATATGACAAGCCATCAGAACCGAACCGAACCGAAAACCGTGGTTAAAAACCGAGGTGTGTATTGAACCGTGGACTAACTGTATTGTTGCATCCCTAATATATATATATATATATATATATATATATATATATAGAGAGAGAGAGAGAGAGAGAGACCATGACAAAGTCTCGCAACAATAAACTTGCGCAATACAACAGTTATAACAACCCGTGTCGCACATTTAACCTTTTTGAATCAGAGTACGAAGCAGTCACATGGGTGTGTGTGAAGTGAGTGACTTCTCTTATTGGCCTGCCTGGGTATGGTTTGGAGGGGGGATTATGGGGTGGGGTTGTTTTTCAGGGGTTGGGCTTGACCCCTTAGTTCCAGTGAAAGGAACTCTTAATGCTTCACCAAGACATTTTGGACAATTTCATGCTCCCAACTTTGTGGGATCAGTTTGGGGACGGCCCCTTCCTGTCCCAGCATGACTGCGCTCCAGTGCTCAAAGCATCGCTCCATAAAGACATGGATGAGTCAAGTCAAGTCAAGTCAACTTTATTTATATAGCGCTTTTAACAATGTAGATTGTTTCAAAGCAGCTTTACAGTGTTAAACAAATATAAAGAATATAAAGTGGCCTGCAGATAGGGTTAGTTATAGATCCGTACAGATCTTAATTTTTCAATTGAGAAAATCAGCAAATGCAAGTATACATTGTGTTATAGTGACAAGTGACCCAATGATCTTCAGTGAATGAAGCCATCACTAGAACAAGCATTGTTTATGAAGGATTTTGGTCAAAGAGGAGCTCAAGACTTCTTCAAAATAATGTGTAGAGTAACTGTTTGTCTCCCTCTTCTGCATTGCAAGAGTCATTACAAGGGTGGAAATATCATAACCCATCAGAAAGTGTAACTCAAGAGCATGAGGGTTTGTGTGTGAGTGTTGATTGTGTGTGAGTCACAGTGGGCCTCAGAGCACAGTAATACACAGCAGAGTCAGACACACACACATCCTGGATCCTCAGAGGAACTGATCTTGAAGTTTTGCTGTGATTTGCAGTAAATCTCTCCTCAAAGTCTTTGTCATTTTGTACATTTGTACCAACTATCGTCATCATGTATTTGGGGATTCCATTCCTCTTTTGCTGGTACCAGAAGAGAGACGGGAATGGATCACTGGTTTCATATGTGCAGTTAATGGTTACTGATCTGCCTTCAAAAGCTGTTTGAGCTGTGTTCTGCTCAACTCTCTCCAGAGATTCACACACTGGAATAGAATTTAAAACATTATCAACTCATATTCTGCATGTTTTAATATATATACGGCACATTTAGAGACTCAAAAGGATCCTACTCACCCCAGAAATACATTATACAGAAGATGAAATGTGTTTCCCAGTGAGCCATTATAATAACTGTTGTGTGTAAATGAGTGAATATGTGAATCCACTGGAGAGTGTGCAGTTGTTTCAGCTTGACTTTGATACGCCTGTTTTACTGTCACACATATATCAGCTGGGAGGAGCTCCATCTGCTCAATCCGCACAGGGTTTCTTTAGTTCCACAAAACATTTCAGTAAGTGTGATTTATGTTTAATCATAGTCTGTTGTTTATAATGTATATTTGATCTTCTGTTCATTTCTCTGTTATGTAACTTTATGTTCTGTTTGAGTTTGTGTTTTTGTCAATATTTCCTCTGAATATCTCTGTGATGGATCTCACACTCTCTTCATCTTTGGCCATTATTTCCTTTACATTTTAGTAATCTGTTGTGTTTTTGTGGTCCGTCAAATTCATGATTATTTTATTTAAAAAACTGTTCGAAAATGGTTTAATTTTTTTTTTAAACATCGTTTTTTTTGTACGATTGTTGGCAACTGTGGCGAGCAGCGAGGGCCGAGATCGCTGCGACTCGCAGCTGGCGCTCATCCCCACTGATGAGCGCCGCCTCGTCCCGCCCTCACGGTCCCTCGGCCTCGCTGCTCGCCACAGCAACCATGGGTTACTTAAATTGTATGCCATTAAATTTGTGGAAGGAATACCACCAAGTCTGGATGATTTACCTGCCTCCACTACCTGCCATCGAGCACATCCAGAGGAAACGCTGTCTGCATCGAGCTCGCAGCATCCTCAAGGACTCCTCTCACCCAGCCCACAGACTGTTTTCTCTCCTGCCCTCCGGCAGGCGTTTCAGGATCCTCCGGACCAGGACCAGCAGACTAAAGAACAGTTTTTTCCCCAGAGCTGTCTCTTTACTGAACTCTAACCCCCGTTGATCCACTTCCCTCATAAACTGCCAACTCTCCTACCTCACATCTGCCTTCACTTTGTTATTTGCACTACCGACTGTTTATTACAGTAACAACTGTCTACTGTTCATCCACTGTATATCCTGCACTTGCTGCTATTGCACTTCTGGTTAGACCTAAACTGCATTCCGTTGCCTTGTACTTGTGTAATGACAATAAAGTTGAATCTAATCTAATCTAATCTAATCTAATTTACTACCTGTCAGCAAAAGAAGAATGTGATGATAAAAACATGTTTTTTAGTTTCATTGTCAAACCCCTGTATATTATATAAGAGAATCATTTGAGATGTTTTAATAGTTGTTACATTTGACAGTTTATGAAAGGATACATTTCATTGTGAACTTAAGGGCAATGTTATAGGGATATAATGAAACTCATACTTCATGTTTCCACTCAAATGACTTTTATTCATTGTTTCCATTATTTCTCTGACATACATATTACTGTAATTGTCAGTTACATCTGTCTTCATCTCTGTCTGTGTTTCTCTCTTGTCTCTCATTGTAACAGGTTATTGTCTAGAGCTGATGTGTTTCCTGTGACTGTGGGCTGCAGAGCACAGTAATACACAGCAGAGTCTGACACTGATGCAGAGGAGATGTTCAGATACACACGGCTTTGCTCCTTTTTTTCAACGTTAACACTGAATCTTTGATCTACATCAGACACCCGAGCTTCTTTTGCGCTGCTGTAAGTGAGTACAAGAAATTCAGGTTTTGATCTTCCATGCTGACGGTACCAGTGCAGATAATCTGAAGTTGAAGAGGAATAAATGCAGGACAATATAACATTTGAACCCTGATGATCTATTTTGTCTGGTTTGATGACATTTCCGAAGACTGCAGCTGAAAAATACAAAGCACACACAGCTTTTTAGTGAGATTGTTTTTTAGTAAAACTCATTGTTGAAAAAAATAAATAAATAACCAAATAAATATACACACCTGCTGAGACACAGAAGAGAATAACTGAATGAAGATCCATTACACTGGACACGTGTTCCCTCAGTGAAGAGTCAGACTGTCTCTGTCAGACATCATCATGTCAGATCTGTGAACACTGAGTCCCTCCTCTATAAGCTTGTCATTCACACCTGAGCTACAAAACACAAGCCAATTACTCTCATTAATGTATGTTCTAGTGTTTTGTTATATTGTCATTTAGGCTTGAAATAAATCCTGTAAGTCCAGCAAAAATAATTTGATCAGTCCCACAGTTTCCACTGTATTTTATATATTTGGTTGTATTCAATTAAATGTTACATTTTTAATTTTTACTCATGCAGGTTATTCAATTTTACATCTCATCAGTGGTTCAACATGAGGGTGAGTAATTAATGACAGAATTTCCATTTTTGGAAATGGACCCTTTAAAGATTGTCTCCATTTCATCATGAGTTTGAATTTGAACCAGGAATTTAAATTTCAAGTTAAATATATTTCAAATGTCTTAATTAATATACATGGGGATTGAGTGAGAAAAAGTATACAAATAAACATTCTACCCAGATCACAAATAATAAAAGGAAGAGCACAAAATTAAAAGGGGTTCTGAGTTCAGCTTTCTTATCCGCCTTGGCATTTGGGACAGGGCTCCACTCCATCCCCTCGTATTCCCACAGGGATGGACTCAATGCACCTGCTCATACATTTCACTGAGCTCCAGCCACAGGTCCACAATCAATCAATGAAACCACTCAACCACACGACACTGAACCAAAACACATGCTAAACACACCCAGAACAAACACAAGAGCAGAACACTCGATACTGTTATTCTGTTTCTCATGTCAAAACACAGTCTTTAACAATGTATCATTAACAAATGTATGGATTTCAGTGGAAATAAATTTGATGCACAAAATCAAAAATGAGAATTAATCTGCATCAATCTGAAACAATCTGCATTGTAAAAAGCGCTATATAAATAAAGTTGACTTGACCTGAATGTAAGATAAAACTCTATTACTATTGGAAAAACTCACAAGATGAAAGACTCTCTTCTGTCTCACTTTAAGTCATACAGCGCCACCTCCTGGCAAAACAGTTTTCTGTACAATTTCAGTCAAATGGCAGATGTGAACCTTTGACTATGAGTTTATATGTTATGATGTGTTTCAGCAAAAGGACAGACTATTGTAGTGATGATGCATTGGCATTTGGGACAGGATGAAGTGTCTGAAGCTTCTCCTTTCTTTAATGATATCATGGGAGGCTTGTGTACTGTGTGTGTGTGTGTGTGTGTGTGTGTGCGTGTGTGTGTGTGTGTGTGTGTGTGTGTGTGTGTGTGTGTGTGTGTGTGTGTGTGTGTGTGTGTGTGTGTGTGTGTGTTTCTCCTCAGGTTTGTGTACGGTGTGTGTGTGTTTCCTGTCACTGTGGGCACCAGGGCACAGTAATACACAGCAGAGTCTGCCTGTACAGCAGAGGAGATGTTCAGATCCACACGTTTAGTATCTTCATGAACTTCAGCTGAAAATCTGTCTGGTCTATCTTCACTCATAGCTCCATGTTGGAAGATGTAAAGGAGGAACTCTGGTTTGGATCTGGGATATTGTCTGTACCATTGTAAATTATTTACAGCACCCGTATAGTCTTTGTAACTGCAGGACAGAGTAACAGCGTCACCAATGAGTCTGTTTTCATTCACTGGCAAGGGTTTTATTGAATCTGCCTCTGTGTGGCCTATAAATGGAGAATAAAAGCCTGGTTAGAGAAATCAAACTGTAACTAAACTGTAGAAAGCAGTAGTAAATGTAATATTTATCTTACCAATAAACGTCCACAAAAAACTGAGGAGAGTGAAAATAATCATGATAGCAGAAATCTGAAGGAGAATCTGAAAGCCTTGAGTATCATTCAGACTGAAGACTGACAACCTCCTTCCGATGAAAACGCTTCTACATCTGATATGAAGCTCCGCCTCTGGCAATATGATTTACTTCTGTAATGGAGTCTTTATGCTAAAACCAGTTCATGTGACCTGTGGTTCAAAGTCTGCAGCTTGTATTAAAGAAAAGCCCAAAGACTGTAATACTTTCTTAAACTTTAGCTGAAAACATTAAACGCTGGAGACGTTTCTTGCTCACGTTTTTGAAACACACACGCAAGATAATGACACTAACCCCCTGACCACAGACGAGTCTTAAAGGTGCCCTAGAATGATTTGAAACTATATTTCACATTGTTCTCTGATATCTACATAGAGGATGTGTGGCTTATTTAAGGGCAAACATTGTCCAGGCACAGTTTTACAGGTCCATTTACAACCCCAGAAATGGCCCCTAGAATGAAATGGTCTGTTTTTGCCTTATTTTGAAGGGTCATGAATATTAATGCAGAGTTCTGCTCTGATTGGCTGTTTCACTGCGGCTCATGACAGCAAACACATCTCTACTGTCCGGCATGACAATGGATAGATTAGACGTTCAACCTTATATATTTGAGGCCGTTTCTGAAGAAGATGCAGATTTTAAGGAACAACCAGTTATTTTGAGATTGGAAATGGACGCTTCTGAGTGGTAAGTTTAGTCTTTATTTTCAGTAAGAATCTGCAAAACTGTTACGTCCATACTAGAACTTTAGCCTAAACTAGCATATAGCATTACCTTTACACGTCGGCAGTCACAACTTTGTTTTTAGTATTGTAAAAACATTTGAATTATTGTAATGTGTATGATTTACAATGATAGCTTCTTCACTTTGAATGACGAACTAAACCGCAAACTGGGTAGCGCGTAGAAATGTTGTTTGTATAGTTTACAGTTTGACAGTGGAGTACTGATTTCAAAGTCGATTTATTTAGCCAAACAAAGTAAAGTATAGAAGCCACTCAATATAGTCAGTGTCATGTTTACTCCTCAGCTGCTGTGTGTGATTATGTGGAGCTGCAAATTGCTGGTGGTTGAGGAGATTCCCGCTTTCATATGTAAGAAAAGCATGTTGAGTAGCCTACCCAGAAAAGCGCTATATAAATGTTACAAATTATTATTATAACTTAGCCTATTAGTAACACAAACTTACATCAATGTCTATAAATATCTTTTTTACAGGTGTACTTGTGGTATTTCACAACTACACTGGATATCATTGTTTTCAAAAGTACACTGGATAGAAATGTCTATTTGTGTGCTTTCTGCTACTTCAAAATTACGAAAGGTTACTGTAAATAACAGTGCCATTATGGGTTTTTTCTTTCTTTTGCAGGTCACAACAAGAATGAGCCAAGTTCCTAATGAGAGATCATGCATGACAGACCATCCCGGCCTTGAACCTGTGCTTAAATATATATTCTTTGCAAAATGCAATGAAGGTTTATAGAGCTGACCATGGGCAAGTTAGACTCAGAGGGATGGAAAGGTAAGGCCAATTTCACACACTTGTTAAATGTTGTGTAAATAGAATTAGCCTCTGTTAGATCCATATTACATTATGAGTTTAGTGCATTGCACAGTCACACTGTATAGTCAAGTCAAGTCAACTTTATTTATATAGCGCTTTTAACAATGTAGATTGTTTCAAAGCAGCTTTACAGTGTTAAACAGGAAAATAATGCAGCATAATTTTATTCAGCTGTATAGCCATTCTGGAAAAATTTCAAGTATCATACAGTGACAGTGTGGGCTTTAGATCAATAATTTGATCAGTAATTTAGTTTAAATGGTTAATTTAGTTTATTATTTAGATGTATTTCGATGTTTAGTTGAAAAATTTAGTATAGTCTATGTTAGAAATGAAGAAGCATGTAATAATGACAGATACTTATTGAGGTGACACTTTTATTGTGTCTCAGCATCATACAAACATGACCCATGACCTGTGAACAAAATGTATATAAAAAAAAAACCTAAAACGAACAATATGTGCTTCTCTCTCTTCCTCTCTACACTTGGCCTACAGGTGGTCTGTCAGCTGGTGCTGGGGTTTCCTTGGACGAAGTGTACGTGTCGTCATCCCTTCATGTGTCTGTCATATTACTGTAATTGGCAGTTCCATCTGTCTTCATCTCTGTGTTTCTCTCTTGTCTCTCATTGTAACAGGTTATTGTCTAGAGCTGATGTGTTTCCTGTGACTGTGGGCTCCAGAGCACAGTAATACACAGCAGAGTCTGACACTGATGCAGAGGAGATGTTCAGATACACACGGCTTTGCTCCTTTTTTTCAACGTTAACACTGAATCTGGGATTTACATCAGACACCCGAGCTTCTTTTGCGCTACTGTAAGTGAATACAAGAAATTCAGGTTTTGATCTTCCATGCTGACGGTACCAGTGGAGATAATCTGAAGCTCCAGAGGCAGAAAAACTACAGGATAATGAAACACTTGAGCCTTCCTCAGCAAAAACATCTGTTTGGTTTGGTCTGATGACATTTCCAAATACAGCAGCTGAAACAGAAAAGATACATTTGTATGTTTTTAGTGAGATGTTTTTAATAAAACAAAAAATGATAATGATTACCCAAATAACACACCAGCTGAAGCCCAGAACAGAATAACTGAGAGCAGATCCATTGCTCAAGTGTTCTCTCAGAGAAGAGTCAGACTGAAGCGTTGGGTCTGTCAGACACGATGAGATCCTGTGAGATCTGTGAACACTGAGTCCCTCCTCTCTGAGACACATCATGTCTATATTTCACACTCGGGGAACAGAAGAAGAGCCAATCACACTCATCAGTGTTTTCTCTGGGCTATTCATGTGTTTATGTGGGATTTCTGAAATAGGTTTTATATAAGAAACATATTTATGTCCTGAATTTTAATTATTCAAATTTCCACTGCATTTACAAAGAATGCTATGTTTGAAAAGTTTAAGAAATATAATGTTTTATTTTTTTATTGTTATTTAATTTCCCATCCCCATCATGATGTTAGGTATAGTGTTTTTTCCAGTATTAAATCAAATGATAAGCGGCATTAGGTGAAATTCAGAATTTAAAGCTGCAGTCCATAACTTTCTGCGCTCTAGCGGTTAATAAACAGAACTGCATGTGTCTTGCGGATGAACATTGCACATAATGATTCAGGGTAAGACAAAAACACGGGTTGGAAAATGGATTCATGTTGTACATTCTCATTATATAATATTTGTAAATGTGGCACCAGTAGGGTTTGTTATATTATTTTTGGACTGTATAAAAGATAGTAAATCAGAACTTCCTAAACCCTTTATAACTCCGACTACGCCACCCTGGGAACTAATTGTCCAATAGGACAAATCAATAAACATAAGAAAAAGAAACTGATCCAGGAGTCTCTCTGGGATCAGATCAAGCAGGAAGGGGAGTTTTTGCAGTCCAGCAAGGGTCAAACATTTTCTCTTGTCAATGGCTTCGTACAGCACGCATTGGGAAAAGTTTCTCTACAATGTGTAGTGCACAACCAAGTTTATCCGTTCAGAGTATTTGTGATGATCATGATTTGACCTTCAGGCAAGTTCTCATCACTGGCGAGAAACCTTTTTCTAAACCTATAATAATTCTAAACCTTTGTTAGTATATAGCCTTTGTATATGCCCTTGTTTTCTATATCCTATGTACACTATATTGCTAAAAGTATTGTGCCGCCCCTCCACATCCCTGAGTTCAGGTGTTCAGCCCCTTCATGGCCACAGGTGTGTAACTCAAGCTCTAGGCCTGCAGACGCTTCTACACACATCAGTGAGAGAATGGGCCGCTCTCAGGAGCTCAGAGAACTCAAGCTCTAGGCCTGCAGACGCTTCTACACACATCAGTGAGAGAATGGGCCGCTCTCAGGAGCTCAGAGAACTCAAGCTCTAGGCCTGCAGACGCTTCTACACACATTAGTGAGAGAATGGGCCGCTCTCAGGAGCTCAGAGAACTCAAGCTCTAGGCCTGCAGACGCTTCTACACACATCAGTGAGAGAATGGGCCGCTCTCAGGAGCTCAGAGAACTCAAGCTCTAGGCCTGCAGACGCTTCTACACACATCAGTGAGCGAATGGGCCGCTCTCAGGAGCTCAGAGAACTCAAGCTCTAGGCCTGCAGACGCTTCTACACACATCAGTGAGGGAATGGGCCGCTCTCAGGAGCTCAGAGAACTCAAGCTCTAGGCCTGCAGACGCTTCTACACACATCAGTGAGAGAATGGGCCGCTCTCAGGAGCTCAGAGAACTCAAGCTCTAGGCCTGCAGACGCTTCTACACACATCAGTGAGCGAATGGGCCGCTCTCAGGAGCTCAGAGAACTCAAGCTCTAGGCCTGCAGACGCTTCTACACACATCAGTGAGGGAATGGGCCGCTCTCAGGAGCTCAGAGAACTCAAGCTCTAGACCTGCAGACGCTTCTACACACATCAGTGAGAGAATGGGCCACTCTCAGGAGCTCAGAGAACTCAAGCTCTAGGCCTGCAGACGCTTCTACACACATCAGTGAGCGAATGGGCCGCTCTCAGGAGCTCAGAGAACTCAAGCTCTAGGCCTGCAGACGCTTCTACACACATCAGTGAGCGAATGGGCCGCTCTCAGGAGCTCAGAGAACTCAAATGGGCCGCTCTCAGGAGCTCAGAGAACTCAAATGGGCCGCTCTCAGGAGCACAGAGAACTCAAGCGTGGTACTGTGATAGTGTGGCAGGGTAAGTAGTGATGGCGAAGTGAAGTTTTCTGAATCAGTAAATAGTGGTCCAGTTCGCGAACTAATCGTTCTTTTGAACCGGTTCTTTTTAATGAACCGGTCGAACCAGTTCACCAAATCGGACTGAATCGTTCGAAACAATTGGCATCTCTAGTAAGCACTAATCCACAAATGTATAAAGTTAATCACTTTTTGACGTGTCTGACTGTCCTTCTGACTGGAAATAAACCAACATCCTGGAGTTATTGAGTTACTCCAACAATACACTGAACCTACTGTAAGAGAGAACTGATGATGACGAGCACATCAGCGAGCAGAAGCTGATGATACTGAGCATGCATGCAGTAACCCTAACCCTAACCCTAACCCACACGAACGAGCGTAGCCTGGCTACACGGTCTGTCACAGTTCTCCTTCTAGAGTCAAGAATCGGTTGCAGCGGTTTTGGGATCACCAGTACACTGAACCGAGAACTGTTTATTTCGGACATGTCCGATTGCGAACCGATGAGCTGATGCTGACTGAGCATGCGTCGAGCGACTGACTGACTGCACGGCGTCTCTCTGAATCGAACGAACAACAGCTGATATGAGCGCGTCTGTGAAACGACTGCGAGGACATGAATGAGGGGAAATCTGGCCGACCGGATTTATATCATTACAAAAGAATAGTAAGTGGATCATGGTTTCTGCACTGATGGAGACTGATTTATTGATTTAATAACTATAAAGATCGTTTGCACATCACTGCCTGTGTTTGGATGCTTTAGATGTAAAACTTAATTGTAATAAACTTTTCAGATTATGATTTATCAAACTGATCTTTATCTATGTATTTTATCTGACTGATGTTATGATTACTGACTTTATATATTTTAATGTGTAAAGTGTTTGTTTATCCAGCCCGCAATAGACTTGACGTAATTACATCATCACGAAATTACATCATTACATTTGAGCGCAAAAGAACTGGTGAACTGGTTTTTTGATCCGGTTCATTGAAACGAACTGTCCGAAAGAACCGGTTCGCGGAAAAGAACCGAACTTCCCATCACTGTGTCGCAAAATGTTTTGCAACCATTATCTTAGAAGCAAAAATGAATTAATGGATAGATGAATGAATGAATAAATAAATCAATCAATCAATCAATCAATCAATCAATCAATCAATCAATCAATCAAATACTTGACAACAATCTGTTCCATTGCATATTTCTAGTAACTCTAACCAATAAAGATAACATTTTGTATTGTGAATGTGTACATTTTTCCTGTTTGTGAACAAATAAAATTAATAAAGGAAGTAGACTAAATAAATGCAGGTGCATGCACACAAAGAAACACACACACACACACACACACACACACATATATATATATATATATATATATATATATATATAGAGAGAGAGAGAGAGAGAGAGAGAGAGAGAGAGAGAGAGAGAGAGAAAGAGAGAGACCATGACAAAGTCTCGCAACAATAAACTGGCGCAATACAACAGTTCTAATAACCCGTGTCGCACATTTAACCTTTTTGAATCAGAGTACGAAGCAGTCACATGGGTGTGTGTGAAGTGAGTGACTTCTCTTATTGGCCTGCCTGGGTATGGTTTGGAGGGGGGATTATGGGGTGGGGTTGTTTTTCAGGGGTTGGGCTCTGCCCCTTAGTTCCAGTGAAAGGAACTCTTAATGCTTCACCAAGACATTTTGGACAATTTCATGCTCCCAACTTTGTGGGATCAGTTTGGGGACGGCCCCTTCCTGTCCCAGCATGACTGCGCTCCAGTGCTCAAAGCATCGCTCCATAAAGACATGGATGAGCGAGTTTGGTGTGGAGGAACTGGACTGGCCTGCACAGAGTCCTGACCTCAACCCGATAGAACACCTTTGGGATGAATTAGAGCGGAGACTGAGAGCCATGACAGTCATGGAGTTAAATTAGTAAGATCTTTTTCCATCAACAGAATGAGTGTGAGAAAATCTGTTCTGTATATCTGTCTCTGAGATCCTCTGGTTTGTGTCTGGAGTCAGAAGGTTTCCTGTGACTGTGGGCAGAGAAGATCTCCAGCTCCATGCGTCTGATGTCGTTTCTGTTGGCCATTGTTATCCCAGGAACCTGAGGAGTAGCATGTGTTCTGATCCCAGACGATTCCATTATGAGGAACTGAGCTGCTGAACCAGGGAATTGACGGGACCAATATGAATCATAAACTGTGCCAGTGTAGTCGCAAAATAGCATAACTTTCCCATGTGCTTTAGCAATTACTGTATCATTGTGGGAGAATATGATGTCTTCAGCAGTAACAACACCTGGAAACAATCAGGAGAGCAATGAGCATGTTTTACAAGAAGAATTCTGCATTGCATTCAGGAAAACCTCTAATTATCTAAAAACTTACCTCTAAATGTTATTAGGAGAGATTCTATTAAGAAGAATACAGCAAATGTCCACATGATGCTTTACCAGTCAGGAGAAAAGCTCAGGTTTGCAGAAACAAGCAGTTCCTGATGTCATCTGTGTAGAGCTGTTTACTCCTCATCCACTTGAGCATTTGAGTCTCATGAGAAGTGTTACTCCACGAGGACCATTGGGTTTGACAATCATAAGAGGGATCAATACATTAAAGTGTGAGTTTCAATGATCTCTGTATATCAATCATCTCTTCATATGGTTTATTCTGACTGAAAGTTGACTGCAGATCAGTGAGATGGGATTTTGGTCAAAGAGGAGCTCAAGACTTCTTCAAAATAATGTGTAACCCTTGTTAAAATATGACACAAATAAGAATAAATAGTTTAAAAGCTGTATGAATAAGTTTGAAAGTCAAGTAATTCATTTAATGTAAGTTAATTCATCAGAGTTAAAAATGTAAAAAATGTTAATACAACAATTTAATGTTTAAGATTAAAAGTATGTGGACAGAAAATTCATGTCGCTGCCCCTTTAAGAAACCAGTGACGCTAGACGCGGTACTTTTAGTGACGCTGCAGCAGAGGCCTGACGCCGCATTCACACGGGGCTTCGGCGTCAACGCTTGATGGAGGGCGTGGCTGAAGCTTGGTGCCTGACGCGACCGTCATAGTGACAACAGCTAATCACATTACTTGTCGCTTGGACCACAACACAACACAAAAAAAGCGCCTTTTTTGACAGCTAGTCTGTGAGACTATTTTGTGTATGAAAACTGATCACTTTAATATTTGATTCCTCATTTGGCTGGGGGATAGCGCCTATTTGAACCACACATGATATGATATGCTGCCTGTCATTCAATGATAAACAGAGTACACGGACGGAATACAAGCATGATACATTCCAGATTCTCCAACCGTCTCTGCCACCTCCTTCCAGGCCTGGTCTCTCCAGTTTGTGTCCCGGTATGTAAATAATGATTGGTAGTAAAGGACCGGGTGATTACCCACCGCAATTATTAGCTTTTCCTCCATTTTAGATCGTTCTTTACTCTTCATTCACTCTTCATTCACCGGTGTTTTAAACGAACGTGATTGGCTAGCGTCTGCTCTAGGATATTTGCATAGGGTGATCTGATTGGATGACGCCTGCGTTGGCGCTTGAAAAGTTGAGAAATCTTCAACTTTTGCCGCTTGCAACGCGAGTGAAGCGCCGCGACGGAACCCACAATTCAGTTCGGCAACGCATGACGTCACCCATTCAAAGTAAACGAGAAGCGTTGACGCCGACGCCCCGTGTGAATGTGAGAGAGAGAAGAGAGAAGAGAAGAGAACGCGCTGTGTTTAATAAGCAGAGAAAAGAGTGAAAAAGTTGATTTTGCAGTTGAAAAACATAACTTACCTGGTCGGGAACTGACAGGGATTTTATGAGAACTAAGCCACACCGGTTTTGGTGAGTTTGAGTTGTTTTTTTCTCACATTTTGTCGTGTTGTGTATATATATTTTTTTTTTCTCTGGCGGAGAGCTAACTTTAAAAATGAAGCTGTTTACAAAGAAAAGCTTTGCCATAAACTGTTTACCAGTTAATATTTTGGGTTCATGAAAACTGTGAATGTTATAAATGTGAATGTATGTTTTGTAAATGGAAGATGTGTGCGTTAGTTGTGTGGAAATGGTGCTGTGAGTTATGCTGCCTTCACGTGCTATCGGAATTATCGTAAATACGAGTTTCCGAGGTAAAAATTGCACATGAACGCCCCCACATTCTGAAACTTGAATGCAATGAGCTCGTAATTACGACTTCAGAAGTCAGAATTATCCAATTTCCGACAGCACGTGAAGGCAGCATTAAAAGCGACGGCTCCGCTGCCATCTTAGAGGTGAAAAAGCACCTTAGCAGTAGCACTACAACTCAGAGACTGTGAAACATTTGTGTAATTTGAGGATTTAAAAAGAGATTTATCGTGCTTATGACCTCTTACACAGGTCAGGTTTTTTTGCTTGGTTTGAGGCTTGGTCGGAGCGAGGATTGGCCTGCAGTGTGCGGGTGTGCACATGCACAGACGGGATTCAAGATGGCGAGCCAGACCCAGACTTTCAACTCATCTTCTCCATCGCATCAGTAAGGAAATCTCCTGCGCATGGTGACTCGCTGCCAGAGTGGTAGGAGTATCAGGAACTGTTTTTGAACTGAACTGGAAACTGATTTGACTTATTTTTGGACTGAATCGAACTGAATAATTGAACTCACTTTTGGACTTGAACTTGAGTTTAAGGTGTCATACTTTTATTTTCATATTGGGTTCATATATTTGAATGTGATTTGAAACGCTTGTGGTCCACTTTGATTTGATTGTGTAAACTGAAGGTATTTTCTTACCTGTAAAAGAAAGGGAAAGGAGTTAACTCGGGAAGAAATATAGAAATTCTAAATAGGTGTAACCTAGTAAAGACCGGTCTAACTTAGATTAGCCCGACTAAAATAACTTGGGTGAACTAAAGAACAAAAGAGAGTGAAATACCTTTTCATTTATTTTATTTACCTCAATATTAAGAACCTGCAGGGTATATTTTTGTTTTGTTTTGTTTTGCATACTGTATATTCTATGTGTGTTTTGCATTCAGTAAATTGCCGGCCTTTTGTATTTAAAGCAACGTTCTCTGGTCTAATTATTTTTTGCTTCCCACTCCTTAGAACCTAGAACTGGTCCAGTGGCGCAGTAAGTGGTGTGATACCGGTGCTACAAATGTGTAGAGTAACTGTTTGTCTCCCTCTTCTGCATTGCAAGAGTCATTACAAGGTTGGAAATATCCTAACCCATCAGAAAGTGTAACTCAAGAGCATGAGGGTTTGTGTGTGAGTGTTGAGTGTGTGTGAGTCACAGTGGGCCTCAGAGCACAGTAATACACAGCAGAGTCAGACACACACACATCCTGGATCCTCAGAGGAACTGATCTTGAAGTTTTGGTGTGATTTGCAGTAAATCTCTCCTCAAAGTCTTTGTCATTTTGTACATTTGTACCAACTATCGTCATCATGTATTTGGGGATTCCATTCCTCTTTTGCTGGTACCAGAAGAGAGACGGGGATGTATCACTGGTTTCATATATGCAGTTAATGGTTACTGATCTGCCTTCAAAAGCAGTTTGAGCTGTGTTCTGCTCAACTCTCTCCAGAGATTCACACACTGGAATAGAAATTAAAACATTATCAATTCATATTCTGCATGTTTTAATATATCTATGGCACATTTAGAGACTCAAAAGGATCCTACTCACCCCAGAAATACATTATACAGAAGATGAAATGTGTTTCCCAGTGAGCCATTATAATAACTGTTATGTGTAAATGAGTGAATATGTGAATCCACTGGAGAGTGTGCAGTTGTTTCAGCTTGACTTTGATACGCCTGTTTTACTGTCACACATATATCAGCTGGGAGGAGCTCCATCTGCTCAATCCGCACAGGGTTTCTTTAGTTCCACAAAACATTTCAGTAAGTGTGATTTATGTTTAATCATAGTCTGTTGTTTATAATGTATATTTTATCTTCTGTTCATTTCTCTGTTATGTAACTTTGTTCTGTTTGAGTTTCTGTTATTGTCAATATTTCCTCTGAATATCTCTGTGATGGATCTCACACTCTCTTCATCTTTGGCCATTATTTTATTTACATTTTAGTAATCTGTTGTGTTTCTGATTTTGATTTCAGACTTCAATCCATTTAGTTGTGTAATAAGTGGTCCGTCAAATCCGTGGTTATTTTATTTAAAAAACTGTTCGAAAATGGTTTAATGTTTTTTTTTAAAACATCGTTTTTTTGTACGATTGTTGGCAACCACTGTATGATGGATTATTTAAATGGTATGCCATTAAATGTGTGGAAGGAATACCACCGAGTCTGGATGATGATGATTTACTACCTGTCAGCAAAGGAAGAACGTGATGATAAAAACATTTTCATTGTCAAACCCCTGTATATTATATAAGAGAATAATTTGAGATGTTTTAATAACTGTTACATTTGACAGTTTATGAAAGGATACATTTCATTGTGAACTTAAGGGCAATGTTATAGGGATATAATGAAACTCATACTTCATGTTTCCACTCAAATGACTTTTATTCATTGTTCCCATTATTTCTCTGACATACATATTACTGTAATTGGCAGTTCCATCTGTCTTCATCTCTGTGTTTCTCTCTTGTCTCTCATTGTAACAGGTTATTGTCTAGAGCTGATGTGTTTCCTGTGACTGTGGGCTGCAGAGCACAGTAATACACAGCAGAGTCTGACACTGATGCAGAGGAGATGTTCAGATACACACGGCTTTGCTCCTTTTTTTCAACGTTAACACTGAATCTCCGATCTACATCAGACACCCGAGCTTCTTTTGCGCTACTGTGAGTGAGTACAAGAAATTCAGGTTTTGATCTTCCATGTTGACGGTACCAGTGGAGATTATCTGAAGCTCCAGAGGCAGAAAAACTACAGGATAATGAAACACTTGAGCCTTCCTCAGCAAAAACATCTGTTTGGTTTGGTCTGATGACATTTCCAAATACAGCAGCTGAAACAGAAAAGATACATTTGTATGTTTTTAGTGAGATGTTTTTAATAAAACAAAAAATGATAATGATTACCCAAATAACACACCAGCTGAAGCCCAGAACAGAATAACTGAGAGCAGATCCATTGCTCAAGTGTTCTCTCAGAGAAGAGTCAGACTGAAGCGTTGGGTCTGTCAGACACGATGAGATCCTGTGAGATCTGTGAACACTGAGTCCCTCCTCTCTGAGACACATCATGTCTATATTTCACACTCGAGGAACAGAAGAAGAGCCAATCACACTCAGCAGTGTTTTCTCTGGGCTATTCATGTGTTTATGTGGGATTTCTGAAATAGGTTTTATATAAGAAACATATTTATGTCCTGAATTTTAATTATTCAAATTTCCACTGCATTTACAAAGAATGCTATGTTTGAAAAGTTTAAGAAATATAATGTTTTATTTTTTTATTGTTATTTAATTTCCCATCCCCATCATGATGTTAGGTATAGTGTTTTTTCCAGTATTAAATCAAATGATAAGCGGCATTAGGTGAAATTCAGAATTTAAAGCTGCAGTCCGTAACTTTCTGCGCTCTAGCGGTTAATAAACAGAACTGCATGTGTCTTGCAGATGAACATTACAGCCGGAGCTACTTCTCTCTGTTTATGTCTATGGCGAGTCACGCAGGGACTGTGCTCCTCCGCAGCGGCTCCTACCAGACCGGCCTGAAATAGTCCCAATATAAACACTTATTATAAGTACCATAATGATTCAGGGTAGGACAAAAACACGGGTTGGAAAATGGATTCATGTTGTACATTCTCATTATATAATATTTGTAAATGTGGCACCAGTAGGGTTTGTTATATTATTTTGGACTCCTGTATAAAAGATAGTAAATCAGAACTTCCTAAATCCTTTATAACTCCGACCACGCCAGCCTGGGAACTAATTGTCCAATAGGACACACAGGTTCAGTCCCACAAGATAAGTTAGAGATGAGAAATGTTAAAACAACAGCAATTACTTTGTTTATAAAAACAACAGTTACACACACACACACACACACGCACACGCACGCACGCACGCACGCACGCACACACACACACACACACACACACACAGTAACCATTATCCAAAGAGTCAGGAACGCCTCAATGGGCTTGCACTGATGAGCATCAACCAAGAGGTCTTAAGTAAAATATCATTTGAGGATACCATCAACCAATTTGCCATTAGGAATTCCAGACGAGTCAAAATTTAGTGCTGCGGCAATTTTGAAGGTGAATAGAAATGGCAGAATCAACTGTTCATCTTTTATTCAACAAACAAACAAAACTCAATCTCGCCTACAGCTAGAGCCGGCCCTGCCAGGAACATTATGGACATCTTCGTCAACTATTTGCTGAGCTGGAGGCTGCAGGTTTGACGTTGAACATGAAAAGGTGTAATTTTCTTCAGAAATCTCTTTCTTTTCTCAGGCATGTTGTCTCAGAAGGAGGAAGCTATACAAAACTTCCCCATTCCCAAGACGGTGAAGGAAGTTCAATGTTTTCTTGGATTAACGGGCTGGTACCCTTTATAACTAAAACTGAGCTGGACATGACACAACCTTACATATGTCAGAATCGGTTAATCAGATTAAATCAGAAGTAAAATTACAGTTATTGGATAGATGAGAGATTAAATGATAATGTAATGTTTAGTCACATTAGTCAAGCTTTGATTTACTAAAGTCATGGGATGTTACATTATAGTAGAATATGTATTATTATCTGTTATTTTGATCTCTTTCACTTTCTTTCATTTGCCTTTATAACACGAGTAAAATATCATGTGTAACCACACACAGGTGTTTCCACTTATTATGAGAATTATAGATTGTGGGTTTGATGTGACTTGAGATCAAAGTGAAAAATGAATGTGAGTTTTTGTAAAGCGTCTCAGGCTCTTTGTGTCACTGGGCTACATCTCTCAGAGCACAATAATAGAGAGCTGAATCTGACAGAGTTACACTGGTAATACTGAGTTCAGTGGAGGAGCGGGATGTAGTCGATGCAAACCGACGGTCTGGTATATTCTCACTGCTGTATGATCGAGCACCTTTTCGCAGTAAATACTGAGGTTCTGTGTTTGGAGACTGTCTGTACCAGTAAAGCCAAACATAATCACTGTTAGTTTCATATGAGCAGCTCAGCGTCACAGACTCTCCTTCCTCTTTGATTATATTAGTATTTCCTTCTCTTGGTCCAATTCTATCAGCAAATCCGCCTGAAATGAAATATATGACATGTTTATACCATGATCTTCTACAGATTTCTTGTCGGGGCTAGTTAGTGATTAAAGTATGTTTTACCTGAAACTGTGATGAGTATCATGAGGAGCATCTGTCTGTCCTCCATGTTGAATGAAAATGAGTGGAGTTCTGCTGTAATATTGTATAATGATCAGTTCATCTGTTGCACACAGCAAACACTCTCTGTCTAGAGGAGGGTTTCTCCAGATAGCGCCGCCCCTGAAAGCTGCACTCCCATTAACACATAATGATCCTTTTGCATTTACTAAAATAGACTCGCTTTTAAACACAGAGCAGGCCATTTGTTCCACAAACATTTGTGTTATGCTGTTTGAAAGTCTATTATATTATATATATTATATGTATACATCTACATAGCGTCAGACAATAAAATGTTTGCATTCGCTCGCACAGACGTCACACATTATCCAACCCCATCTCACGGCAATTCCTACATATTTTACGAGGCGGCTAATTCGTACGAATTCGTACGACCTCACTCAAATTGGTATGATTTTTGCTAAATCATAAGTTTTTGAGGAGTTGGTCAGTTCGTATGATTTTGTACGAATGACCTAACCTCAAACCCCACCCCTAAACCTACCCATCACTGCACTATAGACAAATCGTACGAATACATACGAATTAGCCACTTGGTACAAATCTGTATGAATTGTCCGTGAGATAGCGTTGCATTATCAGTGCGTTTGCTCTGCAGAGCCAGACAGACGTCAGTCACCAAACACTGAAACAGCAGCGCTTTACCGTTTCTCCTCAACTAAAACAACGAGCTGCGCTCATGCCATAACTACCGTCATAACTAATCATCTCCTGACAGGCAAATCGTGTGTTTATGTTTCAGTTTAAATCATTTTATTGTTCATTTTATATTATATTTCTACATGTCTAAATGTTTACATTAAATTTCAGTGATGACATTCAAATGTCCCGCTCTGTCCGAGATGGTCTTATTATTGGGAGAAGCGCGGGTCCGTGGCTCTATCACTGGAGAAAGTGTAACGGCTGACTTAGATCACGTGTGCCTTGATAACCAATCACAATACAGCCCTTGACATCATTGAATTCTGTTCATAGTTGTGTGACAGTCAATCAATGTTTGCAGATACCATAAAAACGGCCTCTTGTCTCCTCTGTCCCGAAAGGATTTACGCTTTTTGAGGAAGTTTTTTTCCTCAAATCGCTCCCTGGTTTAGCCAATCAAAGGCTTTAGAGGCGCTTTCTGTCATCATTAATCTTTATAGGCTAAAATATCTATCTTCCGGCAGACGGCCGTGCGCAGGTGGACTTGTGCCAAAAGAGTTCCTCATGGAGCGGTGTATGATGTATGATAGGATGTAGGAGTAGCGTGAGCTTAGACGCCTCTCGAGGTTCAAACTAATAGTGCTGGCCAACAAACTCAAGCTCCTCTTCTCTTATATCCAAATCTTCCAACATTTCTCTTTAGGAATTCTGCTTTTGGACTTTTAATTCATGAGCGGTGTTCTGTTGTGCTCTATCCACTGCGCTTCTGCGTTCATCCATGCGTCATGCGTCGGGTCAGGGGTCACTCTTTTAGTCCACTTGAGTCGGCCGGAAGCTACTTCATTTAGGCTATAAAGATTTAAATATGTATATTTTTCTTTCACAAACCCATAGCTTTGCTTCAGAAGGCCTTTATTAACCCTACGGAGATGTGTGGAGCACTTTTAGAGTGGATCGATGGACTTTTTTGACCTTCAAAATCTCACTTACCATTCACTTCCATTATAAAGCGTAGAAGAGCCAGGACATGTTTTAATAAAACTCAGATTGTGTTCGTCTGGAAGAAGAAAGTCATGTACAGATAGGATGACTTGCGGGAGAGTAAATCAGGGGATACATATTAACTCATTTATACATCCCTAAATGTATATGTACAGTAAATCTGTGTATTGTATAGGCTTATGTTAATTTGATCAATTGCATATATTTGTAATATTTCACAATTTTAGTCGTATGGGCCATTGTAGAACAGTTTCCACATTACCCTTGTGCTCTTTCATGTGTTGCTGCACTGGAGACCTTCGAGATTGTCCAACTCTAACTTTTTGAAGCACATGTTTTGCTATAAGCTCAGGATGTTTTTTGCTCAAGCACTGAATCTCCTGTTGTCACGGTGGGCTCAGAGCACAGTACAGAGCAGAGTCACACACACGGGGGTTTTGAATTGTCAGAGGAACTGATCTTGTAATAGGATCGTGTCTGGAGTGAAATCGTCCCTTGAACTCAGTGGCTTCATCTCCATCTCCAAATGTATGTCTCCGCAGGATATATTTCGGAGAGTCATGACTATGTTGTCTGTACCAGAGTAGAGTAGGGTTTGAGCTTGTAGTATTGTATTTACAATCCAACGTTACTGCATCCTCCTCTTCATATCCTGACTGGAACCTTTTGGGCTGATTAACAATGTCTTGAGCTCTGCATTCTGTGAAGACAGCAAATTATTTCAGTAAATGTATTTATACATCTAGATAAAACTGACAGTTAGGAACAAACGCATGCATAAAATGGTATATTACCCATTAAAGATGCAAACAGGATTAAAAGAGTTTCCACACAGCTTCTCATGGTCATCTGATACACAAGACCCACAGAAGGAAACAATGTCCTCTTGACTTTAACTGGAACTTGCTGAGATGCTCAAACTCCTCGATGAGAAACTTGTGAAGTCTTGACTGAAGAGAGAAACTGCATATATTTGTTAAAACATCTCCCCCAAGTGGAGGAGAGCAGATAAACACACACACACACACTGTCTAATGTGAGGTTTCCACTGAAACTGCAGTGAGTATGAAGTATGACATGTTTATGCATTCTCACAAGTTCTAGAAATCACAATTATTTAGTATCTTAATAATGAAAAATAAATATATTTTTGACTAATTGGCTTAGCTCTCATCACCATTGCTTAGTGGATTTTCTTTAATCTATTTATTTGTTTTATTTATTTTAGTATAAAAAGGGCCTGTCTAGGACAAGCCAACCTGACAGTTTCAGATTTTCATACTTTCAGATATTCTGGTCAAGCCATTATTTTGAAAAATGTTTTTTCAAACCTTTATTAGTATATAGCCTTTGTATATGCCCTTGTTTTCTATATCCTATGTACACTATATTGCTAAAAGTATTGTGCCGCCCCTCCACATCCCTGAGTTCAGGTGTTCAGCCCTTCATGGCCACAGGTGTGTAACTCAAGCTCTAGGCCTGCAGACGCTTCTACACACATCAGTGAGGGAATGGGCCACTCTCAGGAGCTCAGAGAACTCAAGCTCTAGGCCTGCAGACGCTTCTACACACATCAGTGAGGGAATGGGCCGCTCTCAGGAGCTCAGAGAACTCAAGCTCTAGGCCTGCAGACGCTTCTACACACATCAGTGAGGGAATGGGCCGCTCTCAGGAGCTCAGAGAACTCAAGCTCTAGGCCTGCAGACGCTTCTACACACATCAGTGAGGGAATGGGCCGCTCTCAGGAGCTCAGAGAACTCAAGCTCTAGGCCTGCAGACGCTTCTACACACATCAGTGAGGGAATGGGCCGCTCTCAGGAGCTCAGAGAACTCAAGCTCTAGGCCTGCAGACGCTTCTACACACATCAGTGAGAGAATGGGCCGCTCTCAGGAGCTCAGAGAACTCAAGCTCTAGGCCTGCAGACGCTTCTACACACATCAGTGAGCGAATGGGCCGCTCTCAGGAGCTCAGAGAACTCAAATGGGCCGCTCTCAGGAGCACAGAGAACTCAAGCGTGGTACTGTGATAGTGTGGCAGGGTAAGTAGTGATGGCGAAGTGAAGTTTTCTGAATCAGTAAATAGTGATGTCCAGTTCGCGAACTAATCGTTCTTTTGAACCGGTTCTTTTTAGTGAACCGGTCGAACCAGTTCACCAAATCGGACTGAATCGTTCGAAACAATTGGCATCTCTAGTAAGCACTAATCCACAAATGTATAAAGTTAATCACTTTTTGACGAGTCTGACTGTCCTTCTGACTGGAAATAAACCCACATCCTGGAGTTATTGAGTTACTCCAACAATACACTGAACCTACTGTAAGAGAGAACTGATGATGACGAGCACATCAGCGAGCAGAAGCTGATGATACTGAGCATGCATGCAGTAACCCTAACCCTAACCCTAACCCACACGAACGAGCGTAGCCTGGCTACATGGTCTGTCACAGTTCTCCTTCTAGAGTCAAGAATCGGTTGCAGCGGTTTTGGGATCACCAGTACACTGAACCGAGAACTGTTTATTTCGGACATGTCCGATTGAGAACCGATGAGCTGATGCTGACTGAGCATGCGTCGAGCGACTGACTGACTGCACGGCGTCTCTCTGAACCCAACGAACAACAGCTGATATGAGCGCGTCTGTGAAACGACTGTGAGGACATGAATGAGGGGAAATCTGGCGGACCGGATTTATTTAACTACAAAAGAATAGTAAGTGGATCATGGTTTCTGCACTGATGGAGACTGATTTATTGATTTTATAACTGTAAAGATCGTCTGCACATCACTGCCTGTGTTTGGATGCTTTAGATGTAAAACTTAATTGTAATAAACTTATCAGATTATGATGGTATTTTATCTGACTGATGTTATGATTACTGACTTTATATATTTTAATGTGTAAAGTGTTTGTTTATCCAGCCTGCAATAGACTTGACGTAATTACGTCATCGCGAAATTACATCATTACGTTGAACTGTCCGAAAGAACCGGTTCACGGAAAAGAACCGAACTTCCCATCACTGTGTCGCAAAATGTTTTGCAACCATTATCTTAGAAGCAAAAATTAATTAATGGATAGATGAATGAATGAATCAATCAATCAATCAATTAAATACTTGACAACAATCCATGTGGAATCCAACAATTCCATTGCATACTCCTAGTAACTCTAACCAGTGAAGTTACTAAACGTAATTTCGGGAGGAAGTACGCCCATCTAATCTTCCAATTAATTCCAAGGTATAAAACCAGCAGCTTACCTCTTCCCGTTGTTAGTTCTTGCAGCATTTGACCCGCTCAAACCGCATCATGACTGACTTCCAGGAAATCGAACTGTTTCCCTCCGACGACGAACTTTCTAACGTGCCAGAAACGCCTGCACAATTTTCTCCCAACAGTTTGGATCCTCCTGCGCTGCATATTTCACCTGTTGATCGTCCAGGTCGCCGGTCTCTCCGCTCCACAAACCAGCATAAAAAACCTTGCTCAAGGAGACCTCTTTCTCCACCTCCATCTAGATCATCACGGGGCTCGGCTAATCCTCGCCGTGATTCATCTCGTCCACCATCATCATCATCATCATCATCATCAGCATCAACATCATCTGCAGCAAGCCCTTCAGTCCCTCCTGTCGAGAAATGGACCGTCAACGCGCTCAGGCAAGCGTTATCCAACGCGGGTATCCATTTCTCCCGGAAGAATTCAAAAGCGCAACTTCACGATCTGCTCGTGCGCTCTCACCAAAACACCCCGCGTCCTCCAAGCACCACGCAAGCCTCAACGAATGCATACAATCCATACGGTTTGCCTCCAACCCGCTACAGTTTCAGCCGGCAGCCGCAGCTGCCACAGCTTCCTCGTCCGCCGCTCATTGCGGCCGGCTGTCTATCGCGGCCACAAACATTAGTTCCGCGGTTGCCCGCGATAGTTTCGCGGCCTCTCCGACTGTGACTGTTACCTTTCCTCCTGCCACAGGTGAGTCTATCACAGCTCCTCCTGCCCACAATTCCAACTTTTCTGTTCCTCCTGTCTTTCATCCCCAGTTAAATCCATCTAGCCATGGAATAAATACAAATTTGAGGCTTCCTGTACAAATGCCACTATTTCCCCCCTACCCCCCCTCTTCCATTCCTCTCTCCTCCACTATTGGAGCAGACCCAAGCGTGAGGCTGCCTCCGCAAACGGTCATGCCCCCCCCTCTTTTCCCCCCTCTCACTAATTTCTCCTCTGCTATCGGCACAGACCCAAGCGTGAGGCTGCCTCCGCAAACGGTCATGCCCCCCACTCCTTTCCCTCCTCTCACTAATTTCTCCTCTGCTATCGGCACAGACCCAAGCGTGAGGCTGCCTCCGCAAACGGTCATGCCCCCCCCTCCTTTCCCTCCTCTCACTAATTTCTCCTCTGCTATCGGAGCAGACCCAAGCGTGAGGCTGCCTCCGCAAACGGTCATGCCCCCCCCCTCCTTTCCCTCCTCTCACTAATTTCTCCTCTGCTATCGGCACAGACCCAAGCGTGAGGCTGCCTCCGCAAACGGTCATGCCACCCCCCCTCTTTCCTTTTTCTGCCGCCGTTGGAGCTGATCCAAGCACGGGGTTGCCTTTCCAAGCGATCTATTCACCAACCTTATTTCATCCAGCCATGGCTTCCTCAACAGTTCCTCGCCTTCCAACATATACACTCTCAACTGCATCTGCTCTTCCAGTTCCTTCCAACGCCCTTGCTATGGATCCACCACCCGTCTCCACCCATCTACGTTCCCAGATTTTAGCAGGTGCGGACATTGACCTCTCTTCTCTCCTTCCCTCTGTTTCAATAAGTGAACCCCATCGCACCCTTGACTGTGGTCCTATGACAATCAATCTGAAAACCACAAATTACAAATCAAATCGCATTCTCACCATGGTTGAATTTTGTATCGCTTTCGGTAGATATACACAAATTATTTGTTCTGTCTTCCCCTCTAGACACAAAGAGTTGAATGATTTTTTAACCATCATTGCAGAACTGTCACACACCTTCGGCGGTACCCATTTCTTCACTTATTACAGGCTTTTTTCAGCCAAATGCACAGCTCGTGTCACCCAGTGGAATCAATGTCCTTATTGGGGAGCTCTTGACTTGGAGCTGTACAATAAGGTTTTTCTGGGCTGCCGTAGTGTCTCTTGCGTCTTGTGTAATTCTACCACACACAAGCCTTCTTCGTGCCCCCTCTTTAATTCTGGCTCTTCAAGTAATGCGAGCACCAATTCTGGCACCTCTCAATTTGTCAATTCCACATCTTACGTACCGCAGTCCAGGGGCGACTCAAAGAGCCGCAGCTTCAGGTTCACTTCCGGCAGACAAGTATGCAATAATTTCAACCAATTTGGTTGTACTAGACAACACTGCAAATATCTACATGTGTGTAATTTCTGTGGTGGGGCTCATGCTCGCTCTGTATGCCCTGTCTATCGCTCCTCAGCAAACTCCAATAAAGAATTGCGAAAGTATCTGTCTTCTCCCATCATTGTCTCCTCTCTAGCCCACGAACTGGCAAATCACCCAGACAAAAACTTCACCCAATATCTTCTCAAAGGTTTAAAGGAAGGTTTTAATCCCGGTCTGGAAAGCCTCCCTACCAGTAGCCTTATCTGCAAAAACCTTCAGTCGGCCAACGCCGAACCTGAAGCAGTTGACACCTTAATAGCCAAAGAGCTAGAGTCTGGATTCATGATTGGCCCCTTTGATTCCCTGCCTTTCAAATTATTTCGGATAAGTCCTATCGGTGTAGCCACAAGGAAATTTTCAGGGAAAAAACGCATGATCATAGATCTCTCGGCTCCCCACAACAATACTCATCCAAGTATAAACAGCCTCATCCCGCTAGAAGAATTCTCCTTGTGCTACCATAACATAGACCAAGCCATTCACGTAATCAAAAATGCTGGTTATGGAGCCTGGTTAGCAAAAGTTGACATCACATCAGCATTTAAAGTTATGCCTATACATCCAGACTTTTGGCACCTTTTTGGCATTCACTGGAGAGGAAAATTCTTTTTTGCAGTACGTTTAACTTTTGGCTGCAAAAGTAGTCCAAATTTTTTTGACATGCTGTCAGAAGCGCTTTGCTGGATCCTGCAAAATAACCATGCAGTCCCTTACCTGGTGCATCTTCTGGATGACTTTCTCACTGTTTCTCCAAGCGTTTTTCCTCCAGCAGCTCACCTTTCTACCGTTCAGAGTGTTTTTTCTGAATTAGGAGTTCCACTCTCTTCAGAGAAGACTCTGGGCCCTACAACATCTCTAGAGTTCCTCGGAATTAACCTTGACTCTGTCAAATTCCAAGCCTCCCTTCCCAAAGACAAAATCGACAGGATAATCGCCATCTCCTCCAATCTGCTCGAAGCACCTCAGTGCAGCAAACGAGATTTGCTATCCCTGCTAGGCCACTTAAACTACGCCATGCGTATAGTGCCTCAAGGACGCCCTTTCATCTCCCACTTGCTGTCTCTTGCATCGTCTATTCAGGAATTGGAGAACACCATTTCTCTAACCCCATCTTGCCTCGCCGACCTGAATCTATGGATCATGTTTCTTAAACAATGGAACGGCCTTACCTTCTTTTACGATGACTTTCAATCTCAACCTTGTGATCTCACGCTGTTTACAGATGCCGCTCCCTCAGTAGGCTTTGGAGGATTCTACAAGACTCATTGGTTCGCTTCAACCTGGCCTCCTGAGCTCTCCATGTTAAACCAACATGTTGCATCCTCAGCTCTTTTTGAGCTTTATCCTATCGTCATAGCTGCATATTTGTGGGGTCACGAATGGTCTTCAAAAAACATAGAATTCCACTGTGATAATCTAGCCACTGTACACTGCATCAACAAAGGCCGTTCAAATTCCCCTGAAATCATGCCCCTCTTGAGACGCCTCACCTGGTTATCTGCCTGTAAACAATTCATCTTCAAAGCGGTTCATATTCCAGGCCACCAAAACCAAATTGCTGACACACTCTCTCGCTTTCTCTTTCAGAAATTCAGAGCCTTAGCCCCGGAGGCGGACCCAGATCCAACCCCAGTTCCTCCCTATTCAGACTTGATATTCCAGTAACTCACCCACTCAAACACCTCCACACTGCATCTCTGGATTCGATATTTCACGCCCTCTCACCCAGAACACTGCAATCTTACTGGACAGCTTGGAGAGCTTTCAAACAATTCCATTCCTCCTACAACCAGTTTTTTCCCAATTATTCCCTCCTATTAATTTCTTAATTCATCTCATATCTCCACCAGATCAAGTCCATCCAACCCAGTACCATCAAAGTCTATCTCAGTGGCATTCAATTTTTCTTCAAACTAATCTACGGCCTTCCATGTCCTGCCATAACAAACCCCCAGGTCACACTCCTAATCAAAGGAATTCAAAAAACCAACCCTACTCATCCTGATTCCAGGCAACCTCTAACCATTGATCTTTTAGCTAAATGTCTGACCTTCCTCCGCTCTGGTCACATGCCCCCAGAAACAGCAAGAACTCTAGATGCTATGTTTACCCTGGCCTTTTTTGGATTCCTCAGAGTTTATGAATTCACAACCAATTCTAAATTCAACCCAGCCATCCATCCAACCTTCTCCGACCTCCAAGTTTTAGACAAGGACACCATCCGTTTCCTGATCAAACGCAGCAAAACTGATCAATTAAAAAACGGTCATTTCATCCACATCTTTAATCTCCCGACATCCATTCAGCCATATCAATCTCTTTCCTTCTTCCTTGCACACAGGGAGGCTCAGATCTCCTCTCAGCTCGACCCCCTTTTCATTGATGAGAACAACCTTCCTGTCACCAGGCATTGGTTTCATAAAAAGCTTAAACACATCCTCACCCACTCTGGTATCCAAGCTCATTCGTATTCATCTCACTCCTTTCGTATTGGAGCAGCCACAACCGCAGCCCAAAAAGGTCTGCCAGACCATCAAATCAAACTACTGGGACGGTGGTCCTCAGACGCCTTTCAGTCTTACATTCGATCTGACCTTAGCCTCATCAAACAAGCCCATCTAAATCTCACTTCTCTTTAAGATACCTGCCCTTCGAAACTTAATCCAACTTGTGCCTGCAAACCTTGTTTTAGTGATGCTGCTGTGTCGTGTTCCACTTTACTTGTTACTACTGCTGGCTTAAGACTGCCGCTGCAGTGCCCGCCAATTTGAGACTGCCGCTGCAGTGCCTTCGCCAATTTGAGACTGCCACTGCAGTGCCTTCGCCAATTTGAGACTGCCGCTAAAGTGCCCGCCAATTTGAGACTGCCGCTGCAGTGCCTTCGCCAATTTGAGACTGCCGCTGCAGTGCCTTCGCCAATTTGAGACTGCCGCTGCAGTGCCTTCACCAATTTGAGACTGCCGCTGCAGTGCCCTCGCCAATTTGAGACTGCCGCTGTAGTGCCCTCGCCAATTTGAGACTGCCGCTGCAGTGCCCTCGCCAAATTGAGACTGCCGCTGCAGTGCCCCGCCAATTTGAGACTGCCGCTGCAGCGCCTTCGCCAATTTGAGACTGCCGCTGCAGTGCCCTCGCCAATTTGAGACTGCCGCTGCAGGGCCCTCGCCAATTTGAGACTGCCGCTGCAGTGCCCTCGCCAATTTGAGACTGCCGCTACAGTGCCCCGCCAATTTGAGACTGCCGCTGCAGTGCCTTCGCCAATTTGAGACTGCCGCTGCAGTGCCCTCGCCAATTTGAGACTGCCGCTACAGTGCCCTCGCCAATTTGAGACTGCCGCTGCAGTGCCCCTCGCCAATTTGAGACTGCCGCTACAGTGCCCCTCGCCAATTTGAGACTGCCGCCGCAGTGCCACGCCAATTTGAGACTGCCGCTACAGTGCCACGCCAATTTGAGACTGCCGCCGCAGTGCCACGCCAATTTGAGACTGCCGCTGCAGTGCCCCGCCAGATTGAGACTGCTGCCGCAGTACCCCGCATTTGAGACTGCCGCCGCAGTACCCCGCCATTTTGAGACTGCCGCTGAAGTGCCCCGCCATTTTGAGACTGCCGCCGCAGTACCCCGCCATTTTGAGACTGCCGCCGCAGTGCCCTGCCAGTTGAGACTGCCGCCGCAGTGCCCCGCCATTTTGAGACTGCCGCTGAAGTGCCCCGCCATTTTGAGACTGCCGCCGCAGTACCCCGCCATTTTGAGACTGCCGCTGCAGTGCCCTGCCAGTTGAGACTGCCGCCGCAGTGCCCCGCCATTTTGAGACTGCCGCCGCAGTGCCCCGCTAATTTGAGACTGCCGCTGCAGTGCCCCGCCATTTTGAGACTGCCGCCGCAGTGCCCCGCTAATTCGAGACTGCCGCCGCAGTGCCCCGCTAATTTGAGACTGCTGCTGCAGTGCCCCACTCTATCCCATACAGCCGCTACAACGCCTTAGCAGTTTCATAAACTGCCACGGCAGTTACCTGCCTACATCAATGCTGCTGCAGTGCCATCTTTTCTTTTTCCTGCACTTTCTTTTTGGGGGGTCTTCTAGATTATTGAAATAATTATGCAGATTCCTTTAGTAATCATGAGCTGTTCCAATTCCCATAATTCTCGCTTGCTGTCTATTTATGCATATATGTTTTTGGGGGGCAATCGGAGCTCGGGTAGAATATCCTCTCCGAGCCCCTCTATAGCAGGGAGCACGCCAAATCCGTTTACCACTTTTACCAAGATTATATGGGCACACAAACTCGTGAAGTGAAGTTACTAAACGTAATTTCGGGAGGAAGTACGCCCATCTAATCTTCCAATTAATTCCAAGGTATAAAACCAGCAGCTTACCTCTTCCCGTTGTTAGTTCTTGCAGCATCCCTCCTCCTCCCCGGCTCCTCCCTTTTGAACAATTTTTCCTGTTTTTGGGGGGCAATCGGAGCTCGGGTAGAATATCCTCTCCGAGCCCCTCTATAGCAGACAGCACGCCAAATCCGTTTACCACTTTTACCAAGATTATATTGGCATACAAACTCGTGAAATAAAGATAACATTTTGTATTGTGAATGTGGACATTTTTCCTGTTTGTGAACAAATAAAATTAATAAAGGAAGTAGACTAAATAAATGCAGGTGCATGCACACAAAGAAACACACACACACACACACACACACACACACACACACATATATATATATATATATATATATATATAGAGAGAGAGAGAGAGAGAGAGAGAGAGAGAGAGAGAGAGAGAGATTGAGAGAGAGAGAGATTGAGAGAGACCATGACAAAGTCTCGCAACAGTAAACTAGTACAATACAACAGTTCTAACAACCCGTGTCACACATTTAACCTTTTTGAATCAGAGTACGAAGCAGTCACATGGGTGTGTGTGAAGTGAGTGACTTCTCTTATTGGCCTGCCTGAGTATGGTTTGGAGGGGGGATTATGGGGTGGGGTTGTTTTTCAGGGGTTGGGCTCTGCCCCTTAGTTCCAGTGAAAGGAACTCTTAATGCTTCACCAAGACATTTTGGACAATTTCATGCTCCCAACTTTGTGGGATCAGTTTGGGGACGGCCCCTTCCTGTCCCAGCATGACTGCGCTCCAGTGCTCAAAGCATCGCTCCATAAAGACATGGATGAGCGAGTTTGGTGTGGAGGAACTGGACTGGCCTGCACAGAGTCCTGACCTCAACCCGATAGAACACCTTTGGGTTGAATTAGAGCGGAGACTGAGAGCCATGACAATCATGGAGTTAAATTTGTAAGATCTTTTTCCATCAACAGAATGAGTGTGAGAAAATCTGTTCTGTATATCTGTCTCTGAGATCCCTCTGGTTTGTGTCTGGAGTCAGAAGGTTTCCTGTGACTGTGGGCAGAGAAGATCTCCAGCTCCATGCGTCTGATGTCGTTTCTGTTGGCCATTGTTATCCCAGGAACCTGAGGAGTAGCATGTGTTCTGATCCCAGACGATTCCATTATGAGGAACTGAGCTGCTGAACCAGGGAATTGACGGGACCAATATGAATCATAAACTGTGCCAGTGTAGTCGCAAAATAGCATAACTTTCCCATGTGCTTTAGCAATTACTGTATCATTGTGGGAGAATATGATGTCTTCAGCAGTAACAAGACCTGCAAAACAATTAGGAGAGCAATGAGCATGTTTTACAAGAAGAATTCTGCATTGCATTCAGGAAAACCTCTAATTATCTAAAAACTTCTAAATGTTATTAGGAGAGATTCTATTAAGAAGAATACAGCAAATGTCAACATGATGCTTTACCAGTCAGGAGAAAAGCTCAGGTTTGCAGAAACAAGCAGTTCCTGATGTCATCTGTGTAGAGCTGTTTACTCCTCCTCCACTTGAGCATTTGAGTCTCATGAGAAGTGTTACTCCACGAGGACCATTGGGTTTGACAATCATAAGAGGGATCAATACATTAAAGTGTGAGATTCAATGATCTCTGTATATCAATCATCTCTTTATATGGTTTATTCTGATTGAAAGTTGACTGCAGATCAGTGAGATGGGATTTTGGTCAAAGAGGAGCTCAAGACTTCTTCAAAATAATGTGTAGAGTAACTGTTTGTCTCCCTCTTCTGCATTGCAAGAGTCATTACAAGGTTGGAAATATCATAACCCATCAGAAAGTGTAACTCAAGAGCATGAGGGTTTGTGTGTGAGTGTTGAGTGTGTGTGAGTCACAGTGGGCCTCAGAGCACAGTAATACACAGCAGAGTCAGACACACACACATCCTGGATCCTCAGAGGAACTGATCTTGAAGTTTTGCTGTGATTTGCAGTAAATCTCTCCTCAAAGTCTTTGTCATTTTGTACATTTGTACCAACTATCATCATCATGTGTTTGGGGATTCCATTCCTCTTTTGCTGGTACCAGAAGAGATACGGGGATGAAGAACTGGTTTCATATGTGCAGTTAATGGTTACTGATCTGCCTTCAAAAGCAGTTTGAGCTGTGTTCTGCTCAACTCTCTCCAGAGATTCACACACTGGAATAGAATTTAAAACATTATCAATTCATATTCTGCATGTTTTAATATATCTATGGCACATTTAGAGACTCAAAAGGATTCTACTCACCCCAGAAATACATTATACAGAAGATGAAATGTGTTTCCCAGTGAGCCATTATAATAACTGTTGTGTGTAAATGAGTGAATATGTGAATCCACTGGAGAGTGTGCAGTTGTTTCAGCTTGACTTTGATACGCCTGTTTTACTGTCACACATATATCAGCTGGGAGGAGCTCCATCTGCTCAATCCGCACAGGGTTTCTTTAGTTCCACAAAACATTTCAGTAAGTGTGATTTATGTTTAATCATAGTCTGTTGTTTATAATGTATATTTTATCTTCTGTTCATTTCTCTGTTATGTAACTTTATGTTCTGTTTGAGTTTCTGTTTTTGTCAATATTTCCTCTGAATATCTCTGTGATGGATCTCACACTCTCTTCATCTTTGGCCATTATTTTCTTTACATTTTAGTAATCTGTTGTGTTTAATAGCAAGGTAGGAGATCATTTAAATGCAAAGTTTATATTTCCTCTGGTTGAGAATATATGAGAGGTCAAGTATTTATGAAAGCAACCCTTGTCATCACCTTTTGAAAAATCTAGATACAAGTGTATGTGTTAAAAAGTTTGCACTGCATAACATATCAACAGGATAACATTGACTTCAGTCCTGTTTGTTCAGCAGGTGTCGCCACATTTACTGTCTCTGTGGTTCCCTTTCGAGGGAACTCGCACTGCGTCAAAACGACACTTTGGGGCCACATCGATTTCTATATGGAGGAATAGTTCACCCAAAAAAGAAAATTACTTCATCATTTACTCATCCTCAAGAATTATTTTCTTCTGCTGAACACAAAACTTATTTTTAAAGAATATGGGTAACCAAACAGTTGATGGTCCCCATAATGAGAAGCAGGAACACTGAACACAGGAACACATGAAAAGAATGAAAACAAACTAAATGTCCATGAAAACTAAGATTAACTGAACATAACTGGGACAACTATCCCTTTAAGGACAACATTTTATTTAGCAGACTTTAAATATATCAATTTAGTATACCAAAAGTACAATTGTAGGGTATTTATATTACGTACTGTACATAAATATGTAAATGTATTTGTAGTATACTTAGCATAAAATAAATGTATTTTTCACTAGGGTAGATGCTACAGTCATTGATATGAAATTCCAAGAAAGAAACAATGTTAAAGATTATTAAATGTTTTGAACATTAAGATGTTTGCACTACTTTCCAGGCAGTGAAGTTGCATATGAATTTGTTTCAAGTTTTTTACATGTAAGATCCAAATCAAATATAGTAGCGCCATCTTTTTTATATGTTTTTGAAACACTAAGCCCTAAAAAAACATATTTTAAAAACATAAGCCCTTTTCACACCACCTCAGATAGTGAAAATGCATTTGAATGTGTGTGAAGTTTCAGACAATTTGCCAAAAATATTTGACCCTTATAGGACAAAGTCAGTAATAAATGGCTGCGCACTAAAAAAAGGGTCAAAGGTAGATGTAGAAAACTAAATTTGGACAATGAAATATACAGTATGTAAAATATAAAGTCTTTTTTTCAGCTGTGATCTCTTAATGAGTCTACTAATTATGAACAAGCGCTGATGAAAGACGACTGTGTTGTCGCCTCGCGTCGGGCAAAAAAGCTGCACTTGAACCCGCCGAGACAACTACAGCCGTCTGTCAGCTAGCATGCGTTCTGCTCCTGAGTGTAAATGAGACAAGTGTCTATTTCTGCAGATATTTGTCTATATTCATCATTCAAAGAGGGAAACCGTTGCTGCAGATGCACGAACCGTAAACAAAGCAGTGTGTGCTTACCGTTGTGAATATCAATCACGCTGATCACTTTCTTTATTCCACTCTGCTCATCGGCTCATGTTAATATCAACATATTCGCCCAGGAATACTCAGGTGATGATGTCAAATTAGAACAGCCTTCTATTCATACCGTTTTGACTTCTTAGCTTGACTCGTTCGCTAAGCTGAACAGCCAATCAGAGTCCTCTCTCTCACCGACGGCCCAACGGCGATTCTACGACTGCGTCCCAAACCTGGGAAATGCCTTTGGAGGACACGATTAAAGGTAGGAAGGCATCAAGGCACGTCTGAATCTAATGTTAGCTTCACTTCCTGTCTCCTGAGAGTCCTTCATCTGATGGACTTTTGAAGGCAGCATAAATGTGTCCATCGCTGCCTTTGATATCCCACAATCAGCAGTCTAGGGTTTCAGACACAGCCTACATGTAGAATCTGCCCAAAAAACCCAGACGGTGACTAGACTAGACGGCGACTAGAGCCAACGGTGCGGAACACCCCGGAAAAATCAACTCGGACGTTGCCCGACGGCCGATAGTCGGCTTGGTGTGTCCTTTACAGTGTGTCATTTGTACAGTAATCTAACTACACAATTGGAGATGTAATTAGTAACTAGTAATTAATGACTTGTTTAGAGTAACTTACCCAACACTGACTGTGACAGTTTTAAATTCATTATTTGGTAACTCAAAGCGTATCGACGTGTGCACACGAGAGTAAAATGATTCATTTCAAGGGAAGATCAGCACTTGGGTCTTCAATGCAATAAAGTCAGACACTAAAACATGAACATTATACTTCCCTTTTGATTGATGTAAATCAGTAAAACTTGTTAATGGATTCTAGTGTAATGACAGGCCTTTATAGTTAAACCAGGAGTTATTCCAGAATGTTATGAATCATAATTCAAACTCTTTCATTGTTTTATTTTTTTAATATCCGTTCTCGATTTGTTTCATGATCAGTTATTTAGTCTTCTTTAATGTATTATAATTAATACAGCATAAAACTAGGTCTCAGTACTGATGAAGCCCTGTCTGATGTTCAACAGGTGTTACCATATCCTCTCATTTATAGTGTCTGTGGTTTCCTGAAGATATGTTCGTGGTTTAATACTCATTAGATTGCTGTTGTTCAAAGCAATAATGGTGTGTGTGAGTTTTTGTAAAGCGTCTCAGGCTCTTTGTGTCACTGGG
Organism: Gobio gobio; assembly: GCF_949357685.1. Lineage (NCBI taxonomy): Eukaryota > Metazoa > Chordata > Actinopteri > Cypriniformes > Gobionidae > Gobio > Gobio gobio. The sequence goes on along the minus strand of NC_137102.1, from coordinate 386,552 downwards.
CAACTGTCAGAGCACAATAATAGAGAGCTGAATCTGACAGAGTTACACTGTTAATACTGAGTTCAGTGGAGGAGCGGGATGTAGTCGATGCAAACCGATGGTCTGGTATATTCTCATAACTCTCTGATCGAGCACCTTTGAGCAGTAAATACTGAGGTTCTGTGTTTGGATACTGTCTGTACCAGTAAAGTAGAATATTATTGCTGTTAGTTTCATATGAGCAGCTCAGCGTCACAGACTCTCCTTCTCTCCTGATTATATTAGTATCCTCGTCTTTTGGTCCAATGCTGTCAGCAAACACACCTGTAATAAAAGTTGAGACATCACAATATAACATTAAACCATCAGCCAGTTTCTCTTGCCAAAAACACCATGTGATGTTAAAAGTGCTCATTCTATCACCTGAAACTGTTATGGCAATCACTAGTAGACATCTCTCCATGTTGATATCGGTTTAAACAGATTTTGATAATGGTTTTAAGGTTAGCTATGGATCTTTCTTTGAGGTTTGCACATGAGCACTAAACTAAATGTGATAAATGATAAAAATGGTTTTATAGATGAATGACTGCAGTGGGAGGGGCTCTGCTGTTTATGAGTAGTGTGGGTGTGGTCAGTGACATCACAATCAATACACAATCCCTTTGACCTCATACTGTAAAATATAACATCAAATATAACTCATAGGAATATCTGTAATCCTTTGTTAATTAAGAGTTTAAGAACTAAATTGTCACATGACTGTCAGTGTGTGTTGTCTTGTCACATTTTCCTTTGTCTTAGTTTTCCCGCCACTTGTCTGTTTCCTTGGTTACCCTCATTAGTTAGTTTAGTTCAGCTGTGTCCTGTTAATGATCTCGTTTCTGTTTGCTATTTCAGTTCTTCCCTTTTCACTCAGTCTTTTGATACGAAAGCTTCACTCAAGCTCGTATGACTGATGGAGCTGAAGGAGGGAAGAGCCTTGGTAGAGTCGACTTGATGTAAGAGAACATCCTGGGGACAACCAACAGAGATGTAGCCAAAGATGGAGACCCAGATGGAGCTGATGATCCAGGAGACCGAAGAAGAGCCATGGCGATGAACATCCGAGGTAGAGTCGAGAGTCCAGAGGAACGAGGGAGAAGCCGCATGACTGATGGAGCTGAAGGAGGGAAGAGCCAAGGCGGATCCAAAGTGTCTCTGGGCATGGGTGGAGCAGGGGCACAGAGGCTGGAGGCAGAGACAGGGGATCCTCTTGGCATGTAGGAGATGTAGAGGGGCTGAAGGACATCAGTTGAGATGGGGCTGAGGAACTGGCTGACTGAGGAGGTGGGAGAGGGAGGGAATGCTGGAGATACTAGGGACGCTGGAGAATCAGAAGATGCTGGAGCTGCCGGGGAACCAGGAAAAACCTCTCCAAAAAAATCAATAAGGTCCTCTTCAAAAATGTGGATCAGAGCAGACGCTGAGTGGTGACTTGTTGCTCACCAGCACTCACTCAACAAAAGATCCCTGAGGACCCACACCGGGAAGGCCAGCCTTTGTGCGCTCGTTTAAACTGGCCAGGTACAAAGCGTACAGAGAACGATCGGGAAAGTCCGTAAGGCTCGCCAGATAGAGGAACGTACCGGTGTGGACCTCGAGTTCATTCTCCTCCTGCTCCAGGCAAAGCAGTAAAACAGCAGCTGAGCACATGCTCAGAAATGAATGCTGATACAGAGGCAGTTTTGAACACAAGTTATTATCTATTTCATGTTTGTGTGTGAGTGTTGAGTGTGTGTGAGTCACAGTGGGCTGCAGAGCACAGTAATACACAGCAGAGTCACACACACACACATCCTGGATCCTCAGAGGAACTGATCTTAATGTGGAGTTCAATGTTGCAGAAAATCTCTCCTTAAAATCAGGCTCAGTGGTTCCTTTCCCAAAGGAAAAGTCACTGAGAATGAATGTTGGGGATCTGTTTGGCAGCTGTTTGTACCAGAAGAGATAAGCATTCGTAGCTGTGGTAGAATAATTGCACTGTAGAGTGACTTGATCTTGTTGATTTGCAGTCATTTCTCTTAAAGGCTGATCAACTCTGTCTTGTCCCCAGCACACTGGAAAATAGATGAACTATTTATAATATACATATATTGAGTACTGTAAGAAAAACAGATACTGAAGTGTAATTGATTGTCTTCTTACCAAAGTCCCGTGTTGTGAAGAAAAGAGTAATAATAATCAGTTTCTGCATAGCTGAGATAAAGAGATTATTTGAACATATTGTAATGAATGTGTGTCTCTGTCTTTACTGTAGCTCTGCTTCCTCTCTGCTGCTCTTCTCTTGATATTTCAGCTCTTCAATAGGTCTCACATCACACACCGTTGATGCCACTTTTAAAGGATACTGCCCCCCAGTGGTACAATAACAGGATGTTCAAAAGACATAGAATAAAAATGAGTAATGAAAGGGTGTGGACAGTTATTTAAGCAGCTGACCTCATTGCATATGCATTTGGAGAAGTTTTCATTTCAGACGCATAATTTTAATAATATATTTAAAAGAGTATTTAAATTAATCATGCAACGTCATTTACTAAGATTTGCAGTGTGTGGGTTTGCACTTTGGCATATAATTGAGTACTTTCTCTGTTGCTGTGTGTGTGTGAGTCACAGTGGGCTTCAGAGCACAGTAATACACAGCAGAGTCAGACACACACACACACACACACACACATCCTGGATCCTCAGAGGAACTGCGTTTGAGTCCAATGTTGCAGAAAATCTCTCCTTAAAATCAGGCTCTGTCGTTCCTTCAGCAAATGTGTATTTATTCAGAATGAATGTTGGGGATCTGTTTGGCAGCTGTTTGTACCAGAAGAGATAAGGACTTGTAGAAGTTGTGGTATAATTACACTTTATAATAACTTGATCTCCTTCACTTGCAGTCATTTCTCTATAAGACTGTTCAACCCTGTCCTGTCCCAAAGACACTGGAAGAAAAAAAGTCTTTCACATGAATTATGTGCAAAGTAAACTTCAGCATTTAATAACCTAAATGAAAGTAAACTTTTCTGTGAGTGTAGAGAAATATAAAACGTGTGCTTGCCATCGTAATGTAAAGTTAACGGCGAAATGGCAAGGTCCAGCTGAAGTAGTGTCACAGGTTAATAGGGTTAATTACAAGGTAAAAATGCTAGATAATCCTGATGGTACTGACATGTAACGAAACCTTTCTTTGGGGCTGTCCAGCCTTCTTCTAAAGGGGAGGGTGTGTAACAGTTCAAGGATGTGTAACAGTCTTCCAGCCTGTTACTTGATCTTTGATAGGCTGCAATTTTATTCCTCACCATTAGGGGGCGATCTAGTGGTGCTGGGGTTAGATTAAGTAAGGTGATCAGTAGAGGAAGAGGGTATGGTTACCTTGTAGGTAACATGCCAGCATGCCTTGCTGGTTGTTGTTTTGTGAAGTCCTTGTTGAGAAACGGTTGTTTTCATGCTCAACTAAGGATTTTTCTTGTTCCTTATATGCTTAATGCATATTTTTGTCAACTCTTTGTGGATCTGGGGAGAATTGTTACCACAGCTGATGGCTATAGACTAAAGAGTCTGCTCAAAGAAACACTTCTGGGGAAATCGACGAAGTTGGATGGAACTACAGGGTTGTTCATGGATTGCTTTTTCATGGGAGATCTTTGTCAACGAACAGGCAACTCTGGACATCATAGTAACAGATAAGACATTCTCTGACTCTTTAACTGTTGCACGCACCTTGCCTCACTCAATCACGCAATATTTGAAGGACACTATAATCTAAGTGAGGTGTTGCCGGAACGTAAACCTTGAGATGTGGATGTCATGTGCATTATTTTTTTTTTTGGGTGTTGTTTGTTGGGGTAAAGAAGTAATGAGGAACTGTGAGATGATTTTGGTGAGAGGGTGGTAATATAAAAACAAAGAAAGAGTTTGTGGTTTGCCTTATTTACTAAGTGGTTTAAAATGTGTTAATGTTTATGACTCTCCCTAAAATCAGATGTATAACTAGCAATAGTTCAAAGTAGCACGTGCAGTTATAGATTGGCGCCCGAACAGGGACTCATTTACATTTATGAAACATTGTTTATTCTTATGTTAAATATGGCAAGCAAAAAAAATATTGATGAGGATGAGCGGGACCCGAAACTTGATTTTTCTTCGGGGTCATTTCTTAATAGAAGAGAGCCTATTAAAGAGCTAATTAATACATTTAGTGATCTTTATATAGACTCAGATGAAGAAAATGAAGGCATTGAGGCCGAGACTGTGGCTGACCCTGCTGATATCTTTCCACCTCCACCACCTCCTGATCCCGAGGACGAGCAAGTGCAAGAGTCACATGCATCATGGGCAACACTTATAGGACAACTGACTGCAAGATGTAGCACACTTGAAAGTCGGTTGGAGGAATTTGCTACTTGTACTGAATTGCAAGATAGGTGTAAAGCTATAGAGGAAAGAATGAGTTACCGTTTTGAACGAGAATGTGAAAGGGTACAGAATAAATTGCATCTAGAAATTCAAGACTTGGGCAAGTCCATGGTGGATTGTTTAAAAAGACGGGATGCTCAAATTGACCATAAGCTTAAAGATTTTGTGCCTGTAGTATCCACACCCAAACATCTAAAAATAAACCCGGCCATTCATGCTCCGGTATCCGCAGGGGGAAATCAAACTTACCATGTGTCGCGTAGTCAGCTACCTGGTCCAGAAAATATGTCCATGATGTCGTTACATCCCCCAGTGAAAGTAGACTTTCCAAATTTTAGTAATAGTGAAGAAGAAGATCCAGTTACTTTTATAGAGAGATGTGAAGAATACTTTGCCATCCGACCTCTCAGTGATTATGAGATATTTGCTTCTCTTACATCCGTGCTAAAAGGTACTGCTAAAGATTGGTGGCTGGCAGAGAAGAGGAATGTGCAGACTTGGAAGCAGTTCAAAAAGATATTCTTGCGGTCTTTTCTAAGTGAAGATTATGAAGAGGAAGCGGCTAGACGATTACTTGAAAGAAAACAGGGAGCAAAAGAAAGTATTAGGGATTTTGCTTACCATTATCGAGCTTTGTGTATTCGAAGGAACAAGGATATGCCTGAAAGAGAAATTGTGCACGCCCTTTTGAGGAATTGCAATCCCCGGTTAGCGAGTCTACTCAGAGGAACTGTGAGAGATGTGGATGAACTTGTGAGAATAGGCACGCAAATTGAAAGAGATTTTGATGAATCCAGAAGATACTGGAGTCAAGTCAGCGCAGAGACACAAAAGAGGAAAGCCAATTCTGCTAGAGAAACTGTACCAAAATCTTTCCCAGCTAACACAAGAGTCATGCAAACTGGGAAAGGTGTTTTTCAACCAGAGATGATCACTCTTCCTATCGTTATACGTGGTAGATATTTTCAAGCAATGATTGATACTGGTAGTACCTTATCCCTGATTCAAGAATCTTGCTGGAAACAATTACGACGACAAGAGCAATGCCAACCTAGCCAAGGACAATCTTTTTTACTAGCTAATGGTCAGAGACAGACTGCTATCGGAAAGCTAGAGTGGGGATGTGAACTTCAAGGGAGAGCAATGAACCTGACATTGTATGTTATGAAAGATACGGATCTGACGGTACCTATTATTCTTGGTATGGATTTTATGTTGGCCTCCGGGATCATTCTTGACTTCAGGAGATTTCAATATCGACTGCCACCATTGGAAGGTGCTGTGGAAGATGCAACTTTTCCTTTTATGTCTCAGGAGTCTGGGTCAACAGTACACTTCTATTTGGCTTTATCAACTCGGGGTACTTCAGACAAAACTCTGCAATCCATATATCAGCTTGTCCAAAACACTGATACCGAACAACGGAACAAAGAGGCGCTGAAGGAGTTGATGCTGGGATGGCCAACAGTGTGTACACAGGAGGTAGGTCAGTCAAGCATAGTCAAACATCGAATCATTACAACTGATGAAGTACCAGTGAGAAAAAGACCTTACAGAATGTCAAGGGAAAAACAACAGTTTGTTGATGCAGAGATCAAAGAGCTGTTAGACAAGAAAATCATCTGTCCGTCAATTTCTCCATGGGCTTCACCAGTGGTAGTAGTGCCCAAAAAGGATGGGGAGTCAAGATTATGTGTAGACTACCGGGGTTTAAATGCAAAAACCTACCTGGATGCTTACCCAATACCTCAAATCCAGGATGTTCTGGAATCAATACATGGAGCGGCAGTGTTTAGTACACTTGACCTTAAGTCTGGCTATTGGCAAATGGAAATGGAACCAGAGAGTATCCAGAAGACAGCCTTTGTTACATCTGCAGGTCTATTTGAATTTTTACGCCTTCCTTTCGGACTCAAAAATGCTGCTGCTTCCTTCCAGAGGCTGATGGAGCATGTTCTTCGGGAATTAAGAGGAAAATGTTGTCTTGTATACATTGATGATGTGATAGTGTACTCAGAAAACGAAGAAAAACACTTAGAACATCTTAATCAAGTGTTTAGTTGTCTCTATAGTGCAGGCCTTACTCTGAATCTTAAGAAATGTCATTTTTTTCAGAGATCTGTTACATTTTTGGGACATATTATATCCGGAGAAGGGGTTAGGACTGATCCATCCAAGGTGTCTGCAGTATGTGAGTTTCCTGTTCCTCAATCTCTCAAAGATGTGCAACGTTTTTTAGGTTTGTCAGGATGGTATCATCGATTTATACCCACATTTTCAGAGAAGGCTGCTGCGCTACATGCTTTAAAACAGAAGAAATCTACATGGTCTTGGACTGATGATTGCCAAAAAGCTTTTGATACCATCAAGCGTGACCTAACCAATGCACCCGTGCTAGTTCCACCTGATTTTACCAAATCATTCAAAGTACAAACGGACGCTAGTGAAATTGGTTTGGGAGCAGTGTTAACACAGGATGCAGAGGGAGAAGAGCATGTAGTAGCCTACGCTTCCCGATTATTGCGAGGAGCAGAGAAATCGTATTCTGTTTCAGAAAAAGAATGTCTTGCAGTGATCTGGGCAGTGGAAAAATGGAGACCATACCTGGAAGGTCGACCCTTTGAGGTAATTACTGATCACTCTGCTTTGACTTGGGTGTTTCAACATCCCAAACTATCTTCAAGATTGACACGATGGACCATACGCTTGCAAGGTTTTGAGTTCACCGTTAAATATAGGAAGGGACAGTGTAACGTAGTCCCAGATGTACTGTCCAGAAGTTTGGATCACACTGCATCCTCAGGGATGTTAACAGTGCTCAAAGCCATAAAATCCTCAGTAAAGCCAGCAAACTTACCAGTAGACTTGTCCCACCTTTCTAGAGCACAACGTGATGATCCTGAAGTGCAGGAGCTTAGTAAGAAGATGGATTCCCAGACAAACAGTGATCCCACACGGGTACATTACGTTCGAGAAAACGGATTGTTATTCCGTAGTGTTCCTGGTAGTCTATTGGGGGAGAAGTTGCAATTAGTTATTCCAACATGTTTTCGAAATGAGTTCCTACAGTATGCACATGATAATCCACTAAGTGGGCATTTTGGGCGACTGAAGACACTTCTCAGGCTTTTGGAAGTCGCCTATTGGCCAAGTATGCGTGCAGACATATGGAAGTACTGTAAGAATTGTCAGATTTGCCAGAAATACAAACCTTCTCTTTCAAAGCTGTCCGGTCATTTACAGTCAACCCCTGTGGTGGAACCAGGTTACATGCTTGGTGTAGATTTGATGGGACCTTTTCCTAAGAGCGGCAAACAGAATGAGCATTTACTGGTAGTGGTAGATTACTGTTCCAAGTGGGTCGAATTGTTCCCTTTACGAACCGCTAAAGCACCACAAATAGCACGAATTCTAGTGGAAGAAATTTTCACAAGATGGGGAACACCTGCTTACCTGGTCTCGGACCGTGGCGCACAGTTTACCTCCCATCTCCTTAACCTGGTCTGTAAGCAATGGGGTGTAGTCCAAAAACTAACTACAGCGTATCACCCACAAACAAATCTTACGGAACGAGTAAATCGGACATTGAAGACAATGATGGCTTCATATGTGGATGATCACCATCGACAATGGGATAGATGGTTGGCTGAATTTAGATTTGCAATCAACAATGCATGGCATGAAAGTACTGGATACACACCTTCAGAGATTGCTCTCGGACGGAGACTAAAGGGTCCGCTGGAAAGAGCTATTCATCGGCCACCTGATCCTAACAATCCTGCTTACGTAGTAATAGAAAGACAAGAAAGTCTGATCCATTTGGTAAAGGAGAATGTAGAAAGAGCTCAGTCCAAGCAAAAACGCTACTATGATCAGAAGAGGAAACGGACACATTTCCAAGTAGGAGATATAGTTTGGGTCCGAGCTCATCCTTTATCTAAGGCAGGTGATGGAGTCATGGCCAAATTGTCTGCAAAATGGAAGGGTCCCGCCAAAATTGACAAATGTCTAGGTCCTGTGAATTATGCCGTTTCATTTATTGATGATCCGGGACATGTGGACACCTTTCATGTACAGAACCTAAAAACTTGCTATGGGTATGTCAACTTTTCTCCTGAGGGGAGGGATATGTAACAGTCTTCCAGCCTGTTACTTGATCTTTGATAGGCTGCAATTTTATTCCTCACCATTAGGGGGCGATCTAGTGGTGCTGGGGTTAGATTAAGTAAGGTGATCAGTAGAGGAAGAGGGTATGGTTACCTTGTAGGTAACATGCCAGCATGCCTTGCTGGTTGTTGTTTTGTGAAGTCCTTGTTGAGAAACGGTTGTTTTCATGCTCAACTAAGGATTTTTCTTGTTCCTTATATGCTTAATGCATATTTTTGTCAACTCTTTGTGGATCTGGGGAGAATTGTTACCACAGCTGATGGCTATAGACTAAAGAGTCTGCTCAAAGAAACACTTCTGGGGAAATCGACGAAGTTGGATGGAACTACAGGGTTGTTCATGGATTGCTTTTTCATGGGAGATCTTTGTCAACGAACAGGCAACTCTGGACATCATAGTAACAGATAAGACATTCTCTGACTCTTTAACTGTTGCACGCACCTTGCCTCACTCAATCACGCAATATTTGAAGGACACTATAATCTAAGTGAGGTGTTGCCGGAACGTAAACCTTGAGATGTGGATGTCATGTGCATTATTTTTTTTTTTGGGTGTTGTTTGTTGGGGTAAAGAAGTAATGAGGAACTGTGAGATGATTTTGGTGAGAGGGTGGTAATATAAAAACAAAGAAAGAGTTTGTGGTTTGCCTTATTTACTAAGTGGTTTAAAATGTGTTAATGTTTATGACTCTCCCTAAAATCAGATGTATAACTAGCAATAGTTCAAAGTAGCACGTGCAGTTATAGATGGATTTACTGTTATTTTAGTTATTTTCCTAAACACTAGGGGGCAATGTCCTCAAGCACGAGGGTGAAGTCACCAATATAAGGAGAGAGCAAGTAAAGTTAAGGAAGTGTGGTAATACGAAATCAGGATGGTTGAGCTATAGTTCACTGTTTCCATCCTTTGTTAGGCCTGTGATGGGAAAATGTGTTTCTTTCTCCTGATCATCGGAGCTCTATGTTTAATTGAAGTATGTATTGAGTCAAGTTGCTCTATCGGACTATTAGTAATAAGTTCAACTGCCTAATGCGTGTGGGAAATCCATTTCGTCTGGATTTGCCGTGCCTGGAACTGGTAAACCTGCGGAGTATACACTAACTATCTGTGGATTGTTCATTGAGTCATCGTGCCGGTTGCCGGTTTTGGAGCACTTGGGACAATTTGATTGGCAACGGCCAAACAACGCTGGAAACCCAGGTTTCTTTGTAGTACTTCATTGACTGCTTTGAATAAACTTTTTTGTACATATTATGGTTAGGGGTGAAAACGGTTGTTTGTGTGTGAAGGTGGCTTGTTTACACTCACTGACACTTTTAAATATATGGGTATCAAAAGCTCAACGGATTGTATCCCACATATTCATTGTGTCTTTCTTTAATCTGCGATTTAGGAAAGTTTGTTACAAACTGTAATTGTCAGTTACATCTGTCTTCATGTCTGTCTCTGTGTTTCTCTCGTCTCTCATTGTAACAGGTTTTTGTGTAAAGCTGTTGTGTTTCCTGTGACTGTGGGCTTCAGAGCACAGTAATACACAGCAGAGTCACTCACACGCAGGTTCTTGATCTGCAGAGGAACTGAATTTGATGAAAGTTCAGAGTGAAATCTCTCCTGGAACTCGGTGCCATTTTCTCCTCCATATTTGCTTCTCCTCAGGATGTATTTAGGAAAGTCATTTTCTCTCTGGATGTACCAGAATAAATGTTCTTGAGCTGAATCTGTTTGATATTTACACTGTAATGTGACGGATCTTCCTTCAGCTTCAGTCACAGGTTTGTCTGGCTGATCAACTGTGTCCTCTGATCTGACCTCTGTAAAGGGTTAAACAAATCATGTACAGTATAATACAACATTTAAGCAATTTAAAATGAGTGTGTAGCAGTATTAAGTGAAGATTCATACCAACAATGAACAGAGCAAAGAGAAATATATTCCTCAACCTGTGTGACATGACTGTCTGCTGAAGACACTTTCATGTCAAGATAAATCAGTGAATATGAGAGTCTTTCCTACTTTTAGTGTTATAATGATGATTTAAGGAGGAGCTTGTGGACAGACACCCATAAAGCTGCTTTATTGTCAAAGGTAATATTGAGTAGCTGCTGCCCTCTGATGGTGAACTGCAAGCACTGCATTAGTGCCATCTCAATAGTTTCATGTAAATAAAGATATTTGATTTCTGAATTACATGATATTCTATTGTTACTGGTGAACTAAAGGACTGATTGTATGGATTTAATATAATTAATCTCAGATACATTACATAGTTTTCTACTAGCTTTCACTATCTCTGTTTCTCTCATCATAACAGGTTATTGTGCAGTGTTGTTGTGTCTCCTCAGGTTATTGTGCATTGTTGTGTCTCCTCAGGTTATTGTGCAGTGTTGTTGTGTCTCCTCAGGTTATTGTGCAGTGTTGTTGTGTTTCCTCAGGTTATTGTGCAGTGTTGTTGTGTCTCCTCAGGTTATTGTGCAGTGTTGTTGTGTCTCCTCAGGTTATTGTGCAGTGTTGTTGTGTTTCCTCAGGTTATTGTGCAGTGTTGTTGTGTTTCCTCAGGTTATTGTGCAGTGTTGTTGTGTCTCCTCAGGTTATTGTGCAGTGTTGTTGTGTCTCCTCAGGTTATTGTGCAGTGTTGTTGTGTTTTCTCAGGTTATTGTGCAGTGTTGTTGTGTCTGCTCAGGTTATTGTGCAGTGTTGTTGTGTTTCCTCAGGTTATTGTGCAGTGTTGTTGTGTTTCCTCAGGTTATTGTGCAGTGTTGTTGTGTTTCCTCAGGTTATTGTACAGTGTTGTTGTGTTTCCTCAGGTTATTGTACAGTGTTGTTGTGTTTCCTCAGGTTATTGTGCAGTGTTGTTGTGTCTCCTCAGGTTATTGTGCAGTGTTGTTGTGTTTCCTCAGGTTATTGTACAGTGTTGTTGTGTTTCCTCAGGTTATTGTGCAGTGTTGTTGTGTTTCCTCAGGTTATTGTGCAGTGTTGTTGTGTCTCCTCAGGTTATTGTGCAGTGTTGTTGTGTCTCCTCAGGTTATTGTGCAGTGTTGTTGTGTCTCCTCAGGTTATTGTACAGTGTTGTTGTGTTTCCTCAGGTTATTGTGCAGTGTTGTTGTGTTTCCTCAGGTTATTGTACAGTGTTGTTGTGTTTCCTCAGGTTATTGTACAGTGTTGTTGTGTTTCCTCAGGTTATTGTGCAGTGTTGTTGTGTTTCCTCAGGTTATTGTGCAGTGTTGTTGTGTTTCCTCGGGTTATTGTGCAGTGTTGTTGTGTTTCCTCAGGTTATTGTACAGTGTTGTTGTGTTTCCTCAGGTTATTGTGCAGTGTTGTTGTGTTTCCTCAGGTTATTGTACAGTGTTGTTGTGTTTCCTCAGGTTATTGTGCAGTGTTGTTGTGTTTCCTCAGGTTATTGTACAGTGTTGTTGTGTTTCCTCAGGTTATTGTGCAGTGTTGTTGTGTTTCCTCAGGTTATTGTGCAGTGTTGTTGTGTTTCCTCAGGTTATTGTGCAGTGTTGTTGTGTTTCCTCAGGTTATTGTGCAGTGTTGTTGTGTTTCCTCGGGTTATTGTACAGTGTTGTTGTGTTTCCTCAGGTTATTGTACAGTGTTGTTGTGTTTCCTCAGGTTATTGTACAGTGTTGTTGTGTTTCCTCAGGTTATTGTACAGTGTTGTTGTGTTTCCTCAGGTTATTGTACAGTGTTGTTGTGTTTCCTCAGGTTATTGTGCAGTGTTGTTGTGTTTCCTCAGGTTATTGTATGGCGTGTGTGTGTTTCCTCAGGTTATTGTATGGCGTGTGTGTGTTTCCTCAGGTTATTGTATGGTGTGTGTGTGTTTCCTGTGACTGTGGGCTGCAGAGCACAGTAATACACAGCAGAGTCTGACACTGATGCAGAGGAGATCTCCAGATACACAAGGATTTGTTCCTTTTTTTCAACTTTAACACTGAATCTTTTATCTACATCAGACAGCCGAGCTTCTTTTGCGCTACTGTAAGTGAGTACAAGAAATTCAGGTTTTGATCTTCCATGCTGACGGTACCAGTGGAGATAATCTGAAGTTGTTGAGGAATAACTACAAGACAACGTAACATTTGGACCCTCCTCAAAGAATACATTTGTTTTGTCTGGTTTGATGACATTTCCAAATACAGTAGCTGAAAGAGAAGAGGTACATTTCTAGGTTTAGTGTTTTTATTCATTTATTTCAGAAATAAATCAACCAAATAAATATACACACCAGCTGAAGCCCAGAACAGAATAACCGAATGCAGATCTATTGCTCAAGTGTTCTCTCTGAGAAGAGTCAGACTGAATCGTCTCACATCATTATCATATCAGATCTGGAGTCCCTCCTCTTTTGACACTTCAAGACAAATGAAACTTTATTTTGAATGAAGAGATTTTTGGGCCTGGCTCATTACTGCTATAATGTGAAACAAATGTATCAGTTCATCAAAGTTGTAGCAATATATAGATACCACAGGGAGATGAATGGACTCAGGTGCAGGAATTTATTCTTCAAACAAGGCAAAAACAGGTACATATTCAGCTAATAAACTTCAAGTAATTCATCATATGCATAAACATCAGACTTAGGAAACCCAACAAGTGCATCATAACTCTGTTATAGGAAACAAACGCATACACAAGACATGTATGTAGACTATATGATGAGGACACCTATTGAATTCGAAGTATAGAAGAATAAAACGCATCAGTATGAGGTAAACAAATAGAGAAATATGGCTTTTAATGTGCAATGGAAAAAAAGAGGAGGAAGTGAAAGAGGAGAACATGGACGTGGTCATGGATGGGGAAAAGAGGCCATCTTGGCAATGGAGCTTGAAGTAAGTAGTTTTAAGTTTTAGTGCCATGTCGCATTGATCAATTCACCATTTCATGTTGCATGTTTATTGGCTAGTCAGTAGATATAGGTTGTAGCAGTACACAATGCTACAGTGCCGATTGTTTCAAAGCTTCACAGTGTTAGGAGAAAACGGTGATGTCATCAGCTCAGTTCAGTTCTCATATAGGGCATTGCCTCAACCCCACACAGGTGTTTGCAGTTATTACCTCAGTGAGGTTTTGATTTGGTTTTCATAAGAGCTTCAAAGTGAAAAATTCCTTTTAGTTTTTGTATGACTTGGTTCATGTTTTGTGTCACTGGGCTTCAACTCTTAGAGCACAATAATAGAGAGCTGAATCTGACAGAGTCGCTCTACTAATAATGAGTTCAGTGAATATGCGAGAAGTACTCGACTGAAATCGAGGATCAGAGCTGTGCCTTCCAATGCTTGATCGAGCTCCTTCACGTAATAAATATTGAGGTTCTTCATTGCGATACTGTGTGTACCAGTACAGACGTACATATTCACTGTCTGAATCATACGAGCAGCTCAGCGTTACAGACTCTCCTTCAGTTTTGATGATATCGGTTCCTCGGTTTGGATCAATTTTATCCACAGCCGTCACATCTGCAAACATTAAGCACAATATTAACTTATGTTGTCTTAGGTTAAACATTGTATATCATAAGTAGTTTTAACGGAAAATCAACAAAATAATAGGCAGTGTTTTATAAATGTTTTTAAGCTGTTGCTAATGGTCTGAAGTAAACATAAATGACACACCTGATGCCATAATGAAAACCAGCAGCATGTATTTGTTCATGGTGAATATGATCAGATCAGTTGTGTGTTACTGAGCTCTAACTGTGTGTTACTGAGCTCTTACTGTGTGTTACTGAGCTCTAACTGTGTGTTACTGAGCTCTTACTGTGTGTTACTGAGCTCTTACTGTGACTGTGTGTTACTGAGCTCTTACTGTGTGTTACTGATGCTTTCTGCTCTTCACGTATCAAGACTTTCAGGAACTTTCTGATCGCTGACTGTAAAACCAAAGCTTTGAACCTTCATCAATAGTATGTTTATTAGTATTATATATGGGGGGAAATACACAAAAACTTTGTCAATGGTTTTCAGTATGTTTTCTTATAATATTAAAATGTAGTAGAAATATGAATTCTGTTGTTCATTGTTGCAGTGAATGTCTGAGTACACTGACACCTTGTGGCACACTGTACCTGCAAAATCTGTTACATGATAATGGACTGAAACTTAATCTATAGGCTACTTTTGTCTTGATTTAATGTAATTAACAATGTTAGGATGCTTCATTCACTTTTAAATGTCATTAAATATTTCATAGTTATATCTGCAATTTTACATCTGGATTTATAAGCTTAGACTCATAAGCTTGTGACGAACTAGAAGTTGTCACCTAAATTATTATATGATGTCCACCGGAGGGCGATGTGGGGCTAGAGAACTGCCAATTAACCTAACCCTAACCTTAACGAGGTAGCAGACAACCGCACAAATGCGCTCCCTTCCGATATGTGCATTGCGATGAAGTTCTGCCGAGTCTGGAGGAACATCGGTGCTTCATACAGCCCCTATGGCATTCTCAGGAGGCAGTTTGATGACAAGGTTAAAATTCTGCAGAACGCATACGGTTTACGAATCGAGGGACTCTGGGAATGCGAATGGGGCAGAATGAAAAAGACGCCCTGTTTGGAGGTTGTACTAATGCTTATAAACTCTATCACAAAACGACGACACTGAGAAAATAAGTTAAGTAGATTTTACGAGCTTATACCCATTTTGTCAGGCTCGGAAAAGCTATCCAATCAGTCACCCTCAAATCATTTTCAAAGATTTTGAACCGATCGAAAATTGTTACGGTTTTATTAAAGCTACCGTGTACTCTCCTAAAAAATTACAGCACCCGGTTCTCCCTTACAGATGCAACGGAAATCTCATGTTCCCGTAATGCCGTACATCTGCCCATGCTCAACCAGACAACGAGCTGTACCCACGTGGATGAGGAGAGGGCACTCGAGGGGTGTTGGGTCAGTATCAACCTTTTAAAAGCCATTGACAAGGGATGTGTAGTAGTGAGAATAGACGAGGTCTGGCATTTTCCACAGCGGTCAGACACATTGTTTCGAGATTACGTAAAGATGTTTTTGCGCATCGGGGTACCAATCGAATGTCATCACGGCCACCGACAAAGAGTCTTACATTCATGAGTATTTTGAAATAGAGGGGATTGGTCTTTGACCCTGAAAATATCAGAGGTCTATCAACAAATTACTGCTAAACAGTTCATGGGGTCCCGCGCTTGTGAAAGAACCCAAACATTTCACCAGAATTGTTTTTGCCGTAAACCATACATTATTTCACATTTGTCTCGGGTGACGTAGCTCTCAACCCGCAAAAGGTGATGTTCGTGAGACTCGTGACATTAACGTGTTTGTAGGGGCCTTTACAACAGCGCACGCTCGACTGGAGTGGACAAACTCATGGACAAACTCGGCGACCGCTTGTTATACTCCGACACAGACAGCGTTATATTTGTGTCTGGGGAGGGTGACTGGGACCCACCTCTGGCGGATCATTTGGGAGAGTTGACAAACGAAGACGATGATGGGGATTATATCACAGAGTTTTGCTCCAGCGGGCCAAAATCTTACGGATATTGTACAGCCAAAGGTAAAGAGTGCATGAAAGCTAAGGGTATAACTCTGAATGCTAAAAATTCCCAAGCTATCTGCTTGGACAGTCTTATTGGGCTGGTTGGCAGCTAACATCACACGACAGAACACAAAGCGTCCTGGCTCACACTGAAAACATCTGAGGAATTAAAAGACTATGTTTAAGGTGGTGTATAATAAACAGACTTTTGTCCGATTTCAGCACTCTCCCTTATGGCTACTGATCCGATGATGAAGGTCACGGGATGCTTCTGATTTTGATTTAAGACTTTAGTTGGTTTAGTTCATATCCATTTAGTTGTGTAATAATTGGTCCGTCAAATTTGTGGTTATTTTATTTTAAAAAACTGTTGGAAAATGGTTCAATACATTTTTTTTAAAACATAGGTTTTTTTCGTACGATTGTTGGCAACCACTGTATGATGGATTACTTAAATTTTATGCCATTATATTTGTGGAAGGAATACCACCGAGTCTGGATGATGATGATTTACTACCTGTCAGCAAAAGAAGAACGTGATGATAAAAACATGTTTTTTAGTTCATTCTCCAACACCTGTATATTATATAAAAAAATAATTTGAGATGTTTTAATAGTTGTTACATTTGACAGTTTATGAAAGGATACATTTCATTGTGAACTTAAGGGCAATGTTATAGGGATATAATGTTACTCATACTTCATGTTTCCACTCAAATGACTTTTATTCATTGTTTCCATTATTTCTCTGACATACATATTACTGTAATTGGCAGTTCCATCTGTCTTCATCTCTGTCTGTGTTTCTCTCTTGTCTCTCATTGTAACAGGTTATTGTCTAGAGCTGATGTGTTTCCTGTCACTGTGGGCTGCAGAGCACAGTAATACACAGCAGAGTCTGACACTGATGCAGAGGAGATGTTCAGATACACACGGCTTTGTTCCTTTTTTTCAACGTTAACACTGAATCTTTGATCTACATCAGACAGCCGAGCTTCTTTTGCACTACTGTGAGTGAGTACAAGAAATTCAGGTTTTGATCTTCCATGCTGACGGTACCAGTGCAGATTATCTGAAGTTGAAGAGGAATAAATGCAGGACAATATAACATTTGAACCCTGATGATCTATTTTGTCTTGTTTGATGACATTTCCAAAGACTGCAGCTGAAAAATACAAAGCACACACAGCTTTTTAGTGAGATTGTTTTTTAGTAAAACTCATTGTTGACAAAAAAATAAATAACCAAATAAATATACACACCTGCTGAGACACAGAAGAGAATAACTGAATGAAGATCCATTACACTGGACACGTGTTCCCTCAGTGAAGAGTCAGACTGTCTCTGTCAGACATCATCATGTCAGATCTGTGAACACTGAGTCCCTCCTCTATAAGCTTGTCATTCACACCTGAGCTACAAAACACAAGCCAATTACTCTCATTAGTGTATGTTCTAGTGTTTTGTGTTATATTGTCATTTAGGCTTGTAATAAATCCTGTAAGTCCAGCAAAAAGAATGTCTCCTGCAATTTGATCAGTCCCACAGTTTCCACTGTATTTGATACATTTGGTTGTATTCAATTAAATGTTCAATTTTTAAATTTCACTCATGCAGGTTATTCAATTTTACATCTCATCAGTGGTTCAACATGAGGATGAGTAATTCATGACAGAATTTTCATTTTTGGGTGAACCAACCCTTTAAAGATTGTCTCCATTTCATCATGAGTTTGAATTTTAACCAGGAATTTAAATTTCAAGTTAAATATATTTCAAATGTCTTAATTAACAATGCCCTTTATTGCTTTCCCTGTCTTTTATTTCTAAGTGTCGGTACTGAAGTTTTGTGGACAACAACGGGGGTAAGAGACCTCAAATATCTGACTGAACAATGCAAACGTCATGACACTACTGAGATGACTGACTTTAATCAGAGAGTCATTGAGAAATTTGCTGGCCAGAAAGAAAGGAGAGAAAAATGTATGGAAAAAAACCGCCCCCCAAAAAATAATTATCACCAGCCGCCACTGATGTAGGATAAATCTCTATTACTATTGGAAAAACTCACAAGATGAAAGACTCTCTTCTGTCTCACTTTGTCATACAGCGCCACCTCCTGGCAAAACAAGTCAAATAGGAGATGTGAACCTTTGACTATGAATTTATATGCTATGACGTGTTTCAGCAAAAGCACAGACTATTGTAGTGATGATGCATTGGCATTTGGAACAGGATGAAGAGTCAGAAGCTTCTCCTTTCTCTAATGATGGCATGGGAGGTTTGTGTACAGTGTGTGTATGTGTGTGTTTCCTCAGGTTTGTGTACGGTGTGTGTGTTTCCTCAGGTTTGTGTACGGTGTGTGTGTTTCCTCAGGTTTGTGTACGGTGTGTGTGTTTCCTCAGGTTTGTGTACGGTGTGTGTGTTTCCTCAGGTTTGTGTACGGTGTGTGTGTGTTTCCTCAGGTTTGTGTACGGTGTGTGTGTGTGTTTCCTCAGGTTTGTGTACGGTGTGTGTGTTTCCTTAGGTTTGTGTACGGTGTGTGTGTTTCCTCAGGTTTGTGTACGGTGTGTGTGTGTTTCCTCAGGTTTGTGTACGGTGTGTGTGTTTCCTCAGGTTTGTGTACGGTGTGTGTGTGTTTCCTGTCACTGTGGGCACCAGGGCACAGTAATACACAGCAGAGTCTGCCTGTACAGCAGAGGAGATATTCAGATCCACACGTTTAGTATCTTCATGAACTTCAGCAGAAAATCTGTCTGATCTATCTTCACTCATAGCTCCACGTGGGAAGATGTAAAGGAGGAACTCTGGTTTGGATCTGGGATATTGTCTGTACCATTGTAAATTATGTACAGCACCCGTATAGTCTTTGTAACTGCAGGACAGAGTAACAGCGTCACCAATGAGTCTGTTTTCATTCCCTGGCAAGGGTTTTATTGAATCTGCCTCTGTGTGGCCTATAAATGGAGAATAAAAGCCTGGTTAGAGAAATCAAACTGTAACTAAACTGTAGAAAGCAGTAGAAAACGTAATCTTTATCTTACCAATAAACATCCACAATAAACTGAGGAGAGTGAAAATAATCATGATAGCAGAAATCTGAAGGAGAATCTGAAAGCCTTGAGTATCATTCAGACTGAAGACTGACAACCTCCTTCAGATGAAAACGCTTCTACATCTGATATGAAGCTCCGCCTCTGGAAATATGATTTACTTCTGTAATGGAGTCTTTATGCTAAAACCAGTTCATGTGACCTGTGGTTCAAAGTCTGCAGCTTGTATTAAAGAAAAGCCCAAAGACTGTAATACTTTCTTAAACTTTAGCTGAAAACATTAAACGCTGGAGACATTTCTTGCTCACGTTTTTGAAACACAAACACAAGATAATGACACTAACCCCCTGACCACAGACGAGTCTTAAAGGTGCCCTAGAATGATTTGAAACTATATTTCACATTGTTCTCTGATATCTACATAGAGGATGTGTGGCTTATTTAAGGGCAAACATTGTCCAGACACAGTTTTACAGGTCCATTTACAACCCCAGAAATGGCCCCTAGAATGAAATGGTCTGTTTTTGCCTTATTTTGAAGGGTCATGAATATTAATGCAGAGTTCTGCTCTGATTGGCTGTTTCACTGCGGCTCATGACAGCAAACACATCTCTACTGTCCGGCATGACAATGGATATATTAGACGTTCAACCTTATATATTTGAGGCCGTTTCTGATGAAGATGCAGATTTTAAGGAACAACCAGTTATTTTGAGATTGGAAATGGACGCTTCTGAGTGGTAAATTTAGTCTTTATTTTCAGTAAGAACCTGCAAAACTGTTACGTCCATACTAGAACTTCAGCCTAAACTAGCATATAGCATTACCTTTACACGTCGGCAGTCACAACTTTGTTTTTAGCATTGTAAAAACATTTTAATTATTGTAATGTCAACGTATGATTTACAATGATAGCTTCTTCACTTTGAATGACGAACTGAACAGCAAACTGTGTAGCGCAAAGAAATGTTGTTTGTATAGTTTACAGTTTGACTGTAGAGTACTGATTTCAAAGTCGATTTATTTAGCCAAACAAAGTAAAGTATAGAAGCCACTCAATATAGTCAGTGTCATGTTTACTCCTCAGCTGCTGTGTGTGATTATGTGTAGCTGCAAATTGCTGGTGGTTGAGGAGATTCCCCCTTTCATATGTAAGAAAAGCGTGTTGAGTAGCCTACCCAGAAAAGCGCTATATAAATGTTACAAATTATTATTATAACTTAGCCTATTAAACTTACATCAATGTCTATAAATATCTTTTTTATTTATATAAAATTATTTATGCCATTATGGGTTTTTTCTTTCTTTTGCATGTCACAACAAGAATGAGCCAAGTTCCTAATGAGATATCATGCATGACCCCCCCCCCCCCCCCTCAAAGTAACTCAAAGTAAAATCATGATCAGTTATTTAGTCTTCTTTCATTTACAATGAATGTATTATAATTAATACAGCATAAAACTAGGTCTCAGTACTGATGAAGCCCTGTCTGATGTTCAACAGGTGTTCCCATATCCTCTCATTTATAGTGTCTGTGGTTTCCTGAAGATATGTTCGTGGTGTAATACTCATTAGATTGCTGTTGTTCAAAGCAATAATGGTGTGTGTGAGTTTTTGTAAAGCGTCTCAGGCACTTTGTGTCACTGGGCAACTCTCAGAGCACAATAATAGAGAGCTGAATCTGACAGAGCTGCTTTATCAATAGTGAATTCAGTGCTGGATTGGGATGATCGAGCACTTTTATGCACTAAATACTGAGGTTCTGTGTTTGGAGACTGTCTGTACCAGTAAAGTAGAATATTATTGCTGTTAGTTTCATATGAGCAGCTCAGCGTCACAGACTCTCCTTCTCTCCTGATTATATTAGTATCCTCGTCTTTTGGTCCAATGCTGTCAGCAAACACACCTGTAATAAAAGTTGAGTCATCACAATATAACATTAAACCATCAGCCAGTTTCTCTTGCCAAAAACACCATGTGATGTTAAAAGTGCTCATTCTATCACCTGAAACTGTTATGGCAATCACTAGTAGACATCTCTCCATGTTGATATCGGTTTAATCAGATTTTGATAATGGTTTTAAGGTTAGCTATGGATCTTTCTTTGAGGTTTGCACATGAGCACTAAACTAAATGTGATAAATGATAAAAATGGTTTATAGATGAATGACTGCAGTGGGAGGGGCTCTGCTGTTTATGAGTAGTGTGGGTGTGGTCAGTGACATCACAATCAATACACAATCCCTTTGACCTCATACTGTAAAATATAACATCAAATATACCGAGTTGATAATACCGAGAATATCCAAATCAACTGCAGGCGGTCGATCGTTTTCCTATTTAGCACCTAAACTCTGGAACAGTCTTCCTAACATT
Organism: Gobio gobio; assembly: GCF_949357685.1. NCBI lineage: Eukaryota > Metazoa > Chordata > Actinopteri > Cypriniformes > Gobionidae > Gobio > Gobio gobio. The sequence continues at coordinate 365,008 of NC_137102.1, read as the reverse complement.
GTTCGGGAAGCAGACACACTCTGTCAGTTTAAATCTAGACTAAAAACACATCTCTTTACTGTGGCATACACATAAAACACTTTTTCAATGAAATTATTTTTAGGCTGCATTAACTAGGTCAGCCGGAACCGGGAACACTTCCCATAACACCTGATGTACTCGTTACATCATCAGAAGAATGGCATCTACGCTAATGATAGTCTCTCTGTTTTATCCCGAGGTTTACTGCAGTCAGCCGGATCCGGGCCGTATCCAGATCAGATGGTGGACCTGCGCCCAGAGAAGACCAACACAGGACCCCGAAGTGTCTGGGAGACCGTGATTAGACTCCCCCTGAAACTGCCTCATCGACACGGCATCTCAATAAACCCGTCTCCGGCGCGTTGCCTCAGATCATTCGAATATTGCACTTTAATAATTATTTAATCAACATCATCCTCAATAAACCCGTCTCCAGCATGTTGCCCCCGGTCCCTCGAATATTCTGATCTATTATGACCTCCGAGCTGTAAAACTGCCAGAATAATAATAATAATAATAATACGCTGTTTGTTAATTGGCTAGAGGAGAACTGGCACCCCGACTGAGCCTGGTTTCTCCCAAGGTTTATTTTTCTCCATTAGGTCTCCTGATGGGGTTTTGGTTTCCTTGCCACTGTTGCCTCTGGCTTGGCGTGCTCAGTTGGGGACACTCAATTTTTCAACTAAACATCGAAATACATCTAAATAATAAACTAAATTAACCATTTAAACTAAATTACTGATCAAATTATTAATCTAAAGCCCACACTGTCACTGTATGATACTTGACATTTTTCCAGAATGGCTATACAGCTGAATAAAATTATGCTGCATTATTTTCCTGTTTAACACTGTAAAGCTGCTTTGAAACAATCTACATTGTTAAAAGCGCTATATATATATAAATAAAGTTATATATATATAACTCATATGAATATCTGTATTCCTTTTTTAGTTCAGAGTTTAATAACTAAATTGTAACATGACTGTCAGTTTGTGTTGTCTTGTCACATGTTCCTTTGTCTTAGTTTTCCCGCCACTTGTCTGTTTCCTTGGTTACTCTCATTAGTTAGTTTAGTTCAGCTGTGTCCTGTTAATGATCTCGGTTCTGTTTGCTATTTCAGTTCTTCCCTTTTCACTCAGTCTTTGTCCGCTCACTGTTATGTTAGATGAGTTGTGCGATTGTGTGTCTGCTTGGCTTTGAAGTATTTACAATTAAACTACTTTTGGGAACTGTATTTACCTGTCTTCATCTTCCTGCCTGCACACACTCGTGACATAAATGTGATCAAAACTTTCACATTCACCCAAATTGGCAAAGCAGTTTCTCAGCATTTATGGCAAATGTGTGGCCATCTGTGTTTAAGGCAATAATAACTTCTCATGAAGTGTAATAAGTATTGAGGTTCACAGAGGCCTTATGATCCTGGAAGTAATCACATCACATGAGTTACAACAATTAAAAGTGAACTGGGTTCATATGCAGTTTGGATTGAATTTGATTTGAGTATCAGGTCTGGATAAGAATGGAAAAAATAAAGTATGATATGAAAATATATTGTGCTATTCGCCTATTCAGTTTTCTAAAATATATGTAAAAATGTCTAAAGTAAAATATATGTATCATTCAAGCAGAGGGTTTCCATGACAACAGTTTAGTGATTGTGATTGTGACAGGACTGAATGAATTCAAGGCGCTCGATTTCCATGATTTGTGTTTGTCTTTACTATAAGAGAGTCTCTTTTGAACGTGTGTGTGTGTGTGTGTGTGTGTGTGTGTGTGTGTGTGTGTGTGTGTGTGTGTGTGTGTGTGTGTGTGTGTGTGTGTGTGTCACTCAAACCAGCAATAGAGAAAACAATCATCTCAATCATCTCGTGCTTTGCTGTTTGGTGATTGTGCGATATCAAACTGATGTGTCAGAAGTGAACATATGCAAGTCTGAAGTGTTGAAGTTTTCTGTTCATCATTTTAAGCGCATGTTAACAGTTTGAGAAAACCAATGAAAGAAACAGAAAATAATATTTACAGATGACTGCATTATATACCAAATATAATGCTGAAAATAATGTTGTATGAACCATTTATGTTAAATATGCTGAGATTTCTGCAGAGAGGTTTAGAAATGTGAATCTGAAAAAGTTTGTGTGTGTGTGTGTGTGTTGAGGGAACCCTGAGTTAAACAGCACTTCTAGATGCTCACACAGGGTTAGTGTGTGTGTGTTGAGTGTGTGTGAGTCACAGTGGGCTGCAGAGCACAGTAATACACAGCAGAGTCAGACACACACACATCCTGGATCGTCAGAGGAACTGCGTTTGAGTCCAATCTGGCATCAAATCTGTCTTCATATTCAGAACTGCTGCTTGATCCAAACTTGTATTTCATCAGTATATATTCAGGAAGGCCATTGGAGCGCTGAATGTACCAGAACAGATATGGAGCAGACTGAAGCGTTTCATATTCACAGCTCAGGGTAACCTGCTGTCCTTCACTGGCCGTTTGTGGCTCATTTGGCTGATTAACTGTGTCTTTCCCAAAGCATCCTGGGAATGCATAATTACATAATTATACAAGCAATGCCATTATAATAATGCAGTTATTTACAGCAATAAAGGTTACAGCAATTACTTACCATAGAAATTCAAGGCAAAAATGAATAAAACAGGCATTCTGTGAGTCATTTTTGGTTGATCTCTGAAAGGAAATAGAAAAGTGTAACTCAGAGCAGTGTCGCACAGCTGGAGGAGAAGCTTTGTTTCCTGCTGCTCATGTTGATGTAGTAAAGTAGTAGTAGTGATGTAGTAGATGATGTTCAACAGCAGATGTTTCTTTACCATCAAGGCTTACAGTTGTAAATATGAGGTGATGTTGTGTGTGTGTGTAGATATCGCCATCTGCAGGCTACAAATATTTTATACATCTGTGTCCCAACTTTAAACTGTAACATAAATTCTGCCATGAAAGAATTGAAAATAATCAAAGATATTTGACATTTGAAATCCAACAAAGAAATTTGTTTTACTGTTGTCAACTCATTTGCTTATCAGAAGGGCCTGGAAGACAAAATACAGGCCTGTAGGACACATGGGGTCACAGCTTTACAGTGGGGGAAGTTTGGTCTGATTGGTCAGTTTGAAAGAAATACATTTGGTTTCAGTCACATGGTCAAGGAATAGATAAAAGAGGATTGGAACTGTGGCTCTTTCTCTCTCTTTTTCTCTGGCTCTCTTATTCTTGAAGTCATTGGGGCTTCTCTTCTTTGCTCTCTTCTTCTCTCTCTCTCTCTCTCTCTCTCTCTCTCTCTCTCTCTCTCTCTCTCTCTCTCTCTTCTCTCTCTCTCAGGTAACATTGTATTCATGCTGTGTATGATTTATGCTATAAGTTTATCATCTCATACATCCATTTTGAAACTATTTTAAGTGTAACCATAACCAGATTGTGTCATTAAATCCTTTCTATTATGAATACTGTGCTGACTAGTTTTGATTTAGTATTGACTTTGAAGTGCTCACTATTGCAATACAATATAGTCATATTATAGCAACGCTCTCCCACATATTTTGCTATTGTAACTGCGCTTATCTCCGTCGTTGGTATGAGTTGCAGTGGGTGGAAATAGACGAGAAATGTAGTTTTCTTCCATCTTTCTGATAACGTTTCTTTAGTCTTCTGGCAAGCCTGCAGATTGAACCATCTACAGGAGTCCACTCTTACAGCCACAATGACTTGTCCATTGCAGGGTTTTTTTTCTTTTTGTGTATTTTGTGTTCAGTGCAGTCAATGCTGACTCTAAAGTACACCTGTAAACTCATTCAAGACACATTTTAGAAAATTTACTACATAGATGGATTTTGCCATTTTAAATGTTCTGCCAGTAGAGGTTTTCATAAAGGAAAGAATAAATAACATAAGCAGCAATCGGCAGTTTCTTAGCATTTGCAGCAAATGTCATCTGTGTTTTTTAGGCAGTAATAAAGTCTTAAGTGTAATATGTGTTAAGGTTCACAGAGGCCTTATAATCGTGGAAGTAATCACATCACATGAAGTTAACCATCTGTATATTATTCACTGTACATATTCACCTGTAAATTCTGTTTATAGTAATAACCATCTCTCTATTTATAGACATATTTATATATACTCAGTACATATCCATGTCCTGCACTTATGCAAACGTTGTATATCCTGCACTTGCTGCTATTGCACTTCTGGTTAGACCTAAACTGCATTTCGTTGCCTTGTACTTGTGTAATGACAATAAAGTTGAATCTAATCTAATCTAATCTAAAGAACGCACAGATGCTCACACAGGGTTAGTGTGTGTGTGTGTGTGTGTGTGTGTGTGTGTGTGTGTGTGTGTGTGTGTGTGTGTGTGTGTGTGTGTGTGTGTGTGTGTGTGTTATTTCTCTGACATACATATTACTGTAATTGGCAGTTACATCTGTCTTCATCTCTGTCTGTGTTTCTCTCTTGTCTCTCATTGTAACAGGTTATTGTCTAGAGCTGGTGTGTTTCCTGTGACTGTGGGCTGCAGAGCACAGTAATACACAGCAGAGTCTGACACTGATGCAGAGGAGATGTTCAGATACACACGGCTTTCCTTTTTTTCAACGTTAACACTGAATCTCCGATCTACATCAGACACCCGAGCTTCTTTTGCGCTACTGTGAGTGAGTACAAGAAATTCAGGTTTTGATCTTCCATGTTGACGGTACCAGTGCAGATAATCTGAAGCTCCAGAGGCAGAAAAACTACAGGATAATGAAACATTTGAGCCTTCCTCAGCAAAAACATCTGTTTGGTTTGGTCTGATGACATTTCCAAATACAGCAGCTGAAACAAAAAATATACATTTGTATGTTTTTAGTGAGATGTTTTTAATAAAACTATTTTTTTTAAACAAAAAATGATAATGATTACCCAAATAACACACCAGCTGAAGCCCAGAACAGAATAACTGAGAGCAGATCCATTGCTCAAGTGTTCTCTCAGAGAAGAGTCAGACTGAAGCGTTTCGTCTGTCAGACACGATGAGATCCTGTGAGATCTGTGAACACTGAGTCCCTCCTCTCTGAGACACATCATGTCTATATTTCACACTCGAGGAACAGAAGAAGAGCCAATCACACTCATCAGTGTTTTCTCTCTGCTATTCATGTGTTTATGTGGGATTTCTGAAATATGTTTTATATAAGAAATATATTTATGTCCTGAAATTTACTGGCATTTCCACTGCATTTACAAAGAATGCTATGTTTGAAAAGTTTAAGAAATGTGTTATTTTTTTATTGTTATTTAATTTCTTGTTATTTAATTTCCCATCCCCATCATGATATTAGGTTTAGTGTTTTTTCCAGTATTAAATCAAATTATAAGCGGCATTAGGTGAAATTCAGACTTTAAAGCTGCAGTCCGTAACTTTCTGCGCTCTAGCGGTTAATAAACAGAACCTCATGTGTCTTGCGGATGAACATTACAGCCGGAGCTACTTCTCTCTGTTTATGTCTATGGTGAGTCACGCAGGGACTGTGCTCGTAATTCGTGGAAAGAGCACATGATCACATACAGAAAGGCCGTAAAAACTGCTAGATCTGCTTATTTCTCAACTCTCTTGGAAGAAAACAAACACAACCCAAGGTATTTATTCAATACAGTGGCTAAATTAACCAAAAATAAAGCTTCAACTTCTGATGATTGTAAACAGCACAGCAGTAATGACTTTATGAACTTCTTCACATGTAAGATTGATAATATTAGGAAAACATCTTTAACCATGCAGCCGTCTACTACAGTATCACATCAGACAGAGCATTGTAGTGTCACTGAGGAAAAATTACACTCATTCACTGCTATAGGAGAAGACACACACACACACACACACACTCATTCACTGCTATAGGAGAAGAAGAATTGGCTAAACTCGTTAAATCATCAAAATCGACAACATGTATGCTCGACCCTATACCGACTAGGCTATTAAAAGAGATGCTACCAGAGGTCATAGATCCTCTTCTTAATATAATTAATTCATCTTTGTCATTAGGATATGTACCGAAAACTTTTAAGTTGGCTATTATTAAACCACTTATTAAAAAACCGCAACTTGATCCTACAGAATTAGTCAATTATAGACCAATCTCAAATCTACCCTTCCTGTCAAAAATACTTGAAAAGGCAGTGTCTTCACAATTATGTTCCTTTTTAGAAAGAAATGGTATCTGTGAGGATTTCCAGTCAGGATTTAGACCGTATCATAGCACTGAGACTGCTCTCGTCAGAGTTACAAATGATTTACTCTTATCATCTGATCGTGGCTGTATCTCTCTATTAGTGTTACGCGATCTTAGTGCTGCATTTGATACTATCGACCACAACATTCTTTTGAATAGACTCAAAAATAATGTAGGTATTAGTGGAATTGCATTATCATGGATTAAATCACACCTATGCGACCGTTATCAGTTTGTAGCAGTAAATGAAGATATGTCACACCGATCGCAAGTTCAGTATGGAGTACCGCAAGGCTCAGTGCTAGGACCGCTGCTCTTCACCCTGTACATGCTACCACTGGGAGATATCATTAGGAAGCATGGCGTTAATTTTCATTGTTATGCTGACGATACTCAGCTCTATATTTCTTCACGCCCTGAAGAAACTTACCAATTCACAAGATTAACGGAATGCATAGCTGATATAAAACATTGGATGACTGGTAATTTCCTGCAACTCAATTCAGAAAAAACTGAATTTTTAATTATTGGACAAAAAAGCTCCACAAGTAGTAACCTAGAATACCGTCTAACACTTGATGGCTGTTCTGTCAAGTCCTCGTCGTCAGTGAGGAACCTGGGTGTGCTCTTTGATACCAATCTTTCGTTTGAAAGCCACGTTTCTAGCATCTGTAAAACTGCTTTCTACCATCTTAAAAATATATCTAAATTACGGCCACATGCTCTCAATGCAAAATGCTGAACAGTTAGTTCATGCGTTCATGACCTCAAGGCTAGATTATTGTAATGCTCTACTGGGTGGTTGCCCTGCTCGCTTGATAAATAAACTCCAGCTGGTCCAAAATGCAGCAGCTCGAGTTCTTACTAGAACCAGGAAGTATGACCATATTAGCCCAGTTCTGTCAACACTGCACTGGCTGCCTATTAAACATCACATACATTTTAAAATCTTACTTATTACTTACAAAGCACTAAATGGTTTAGCTCCCCAATACTTGAGCGTTGAACATATTATACTCCATCACGTCTACTGCGGTCTCAAAACTCTGGCCAGTTGATCATACAGAGAATATCCAAATCAACTGTAGGCGGTCGATCCTTTTCCTATTTAGCTCCGAAACTCTGGAACAGTCTTCCTAACATTGTTCGGGAAGCAGACACACTCTGTCAGTTTAAATCTAGACTAAAAACACATCTCTTTACTGTGGCATACACATAAAACACTTTTTCAATGAAATGATTGTTAGGCTGCATTAACTAGGTCAGCCGGAACCGGGAACACTTCCCATAACACCTGATGTACTCGTTACATCATCAGAAGAATGGCATCTACGCTAATGATAGTCTCTCTGTTTTATTGTATTCAGCCGGATCTGGGCCGTATCCAGTTCAGATGGTGGACCTGTGCCCAGAGAAGACCAACACAGGACCCCGAAGTGTCTGAGAGACCGTGATTAGACGCCCCCTGCAACTGCCTCATCGACACGGCATCTCAATAAACCCGTCTCCGGCGTGTTGACTCAGATTGTTCGAATATTACAATTAAATAATACTTAAATCGATATGTCATCCTCAATAAACCCGTCCCCAGCGGGTTGCCTCCGATCTTTCGAATATTGCACTTTAATAATTATTTAATCAACATCATCCTCAATAAACCCGTCTCCAGCATGTTGCCCCCGGTCCCTCGAATATTCCGATCTATTATGACCTCTGAGCTGTAAAGCTGCCAGAATAATAATAATAATATGCTGTTTGTTAATTGGCCAGAGGAGAACTGGCACCCCGACTGAGCCTGGTTTCTCCCAAGGTTTATTTTTCTCCATTAGGTCACCTAATGGGGTTTTGGTTTCCTTGCCACTGTTGCCTCTGGCTTGGCGTGCTCAGTTGGGGACACTCAATTTTTCAACTAAACATTGAAATAAATCTAATTAATAAATAAAATTAACCATTTAAACTAAATTACTGATCGAATTATTGATCTAAAGCCCACACTGTCACTGTATAATGAACTGATGACATCAGCGTTTTTTCCAGAATGGCTATACAGCTGAATAAAATTATGCTGCATTATTTTCCTGTTTAACACTGTAAAGCTGCTTTGAAACAATCTACATTGTTAAAAGCACTATATAAATAAAGTTGACTTGACTTGACTTGACTCCTCCACAGCGGCTCCTACCAGACCGGCCTGAAATAGTCCCAATATAAACACTTATTATAAGTGTACCATAATGATTCAGGGTAAGACAAAAAAAGAAAGAAAATAGTTTCCAATCACTTAGTGAACAAGGGAACCGCTTAGTTTAGAATGGTTATCACTCCTTCCTAGCCAAATCATTAAACAAAATGTCTAAATTTTCACAGACTTAACTTAAACACACAAAGGTGGTCACATTTAACAATATCAAATCAATAAACATATAAGAATAAATTGATCCAGGAGTCTCTCTGGGATCAGATCAAGCAGGAAGGGGAGTTTTTGCAGTCCAGCAAGGGTCAAACATTTTCTCTTGCCAATGGCTCTGTACAGCACGCATTGGGAAAAGTTTCTCTACAATATGTAGTGCACAACCAAGTTTATCCGTTCAGAGTATTTGTGAGCGCTTCTGGGAGCCCCTATCAGCTTCGAGCTATCTACAACCGGCCAATGAACAATTGGCGTGCGAGATTTGCATCTCGCGCTCCGCCCCGCACTGCGGGTATAAACAGGAAGCGAGAGCGAATGCACGCTGTCATTCACTTCGGAGCCAAACGGCAATCGAAGACCGCTCAATATTGAGTTCGCTGCTATCAGCAAGATTAAAAAAAAAGAGTTTAAAGAACCGGCGAAGAGGAGAAACGCGTGTTGGAGAGACGGCACATTCCAGCGGGACCGCGGAAGACTCATCTGCTGCCTCTGTAGTACAGAGAAAACTGCTGTTTTCACAGCAACAAATTTCTGTTGGTCTGGTTGGGCATTTTCCCTGTTTGAGTACAGGCACGGGCTGCACTAAATCCTGTGCGCTGTCGCGTTTCCCCCTGAGTGCTTCAGCACAGAGCGTTTCCTCACAAAAGAGCTTCACGGGTGACGTGGCGTCTTTTTCAAGATGTCTTACCACCCGTGCGTTTCTGGATGCGGTCGTTCCCTGTCCCCTGCTGACGGTCACAATCGCTGTCTCACGTGTTTGGGCACACAGCACGCTGAGGCGGCGTTTGTGGATAGTTCATGTTCCCACTGCGGGAACATGACTATCTCGGAGCTTAGATCGAGACTCTCCTACCTCCGGGCTGGGGGAGTCCCCTTACCCATCCCACGAACTAGGTCTACCCCTAACCCGGGTGGACCTGCTTCTTTGGATGGCCAGGGTGATCTGAGGATCACTTTAGGGCAAACCCGCCGAGTGAACCTCCGCAGGCCCTATTCCCTCGGTTCCGCAGCCGGTAGAGCCTCCAAGGGAACCCGCTGGACCCTCCCACGGGAGACCAGTGGTGACTTTTGGAGCTCCACCGGACGAACGGATGTCAATCGCTGAATCGGAGGGGGAGTTCCAGTCCTCGGGGGATGAAGGGTCAGTTGTACTGCCTCCCTCTGGGAGAGTGGCAACGGCTGCCCCGGACCCTGAGATGGCTGCTATGCTTGCCCGGGCCGCCGAAAGGGTTGGGCTCGAGTGGAACCCTCCACCGTGTCCCGAACCCTCTAGGTTGGACGATTGGTTCCTCGGGGTGGGTCGCGCTGGTTCTCAGCGTCCCGCCCCGACACCTTTCTTCCCGGAGGTGCATGAGGAGCTCACGAGGTCGTGGACGGCACCTTTTTCTGCCAGAAACCGGCCGAGTTACTCCTCCCCCCTCACTACCCTCGACGGCGGGCCAGCCAAGGGTTACGTGGGGATCCCGCCAGTGGAGCGCGCCGTCGCGATGCAACTGTGTCCGGCGACCGCCTCTAACTGGCGCGGTGACCCACGTCTCCCGTCCCGGGCCTGTAAGTTCTCTTCCGGTCTGACCGGGAAGGCTTATAAGGCTTGCGGACAGGCTGGGTCCGCCTTGCATGGCATGGCGTTGCTGCAGGTCCACCAGGCCCAGGCACTCCTTGACATGCACGAGGGTAGGCCTGACCCAGAGCTCCTCCGGGAGCTCCGGACGGCGACGGACCTCGCCCTCCGGGCGACGAAAGTCACCGCCTGTGCCATCGGTCAGGCGATGTCCACACTTGTGGTCCAGGAGCGGCATCTCTGGCTTAACCTGGCTGATATGAGGGAGACCGATAAATATCGGTTCCTGGACTCCCCCATCTCGTCAGCTGGGTTATTCGGCGACGCGGTCGAGAGCTTCGCCCAACAGTTCTCGGCCGCCCAGAAGCAGACGAAGACGATAAAGCACATCCTGCCCCGGCGGCCCGCTGCTGCCTCCACCCCGCCGCCGGCGGCAGCGCCTCCGACTACTCGTCGCCGAGGACGTCCACCCGCCGCCGCCTCCGCCCGCGCCAAGGCACCGCAGCAGCCTTCCACCAGCCGACGGCGTGGGGCCGGCCGTGGGAAGGATGTCCAGCCCGCTCAGGCCGCTGCCAAGAAAGTAAGCAAGTAAGTGTTGCACAGCACACTCAGATCCCACTTCGGGCCGCTCCCATGCCGTCTGAGCCGGATCCCTGCGTTCCGCCTCGCTGCCCCGCTGCGGGTACGTCTGTGGTGCCGTTGATCCCCCTAGCTCGGAGTCTGGGAGCCTGGCTAGCGCTTCCCAGCCCGTCTCGGTGGCTCCTCCGTACCATCAGACTCGGCTATGCGATTCAGTTAGCCCGGCGTCCCCCCAAGTTCAGGGGCGTTCACTTCTGTACGACTGTAGTGGAGGCGAACACCCCCGTGCTCAGGGCGGAGATCGCGGTCCTACTGGCGAAGGACGCGATAGAGCTGGTCCCTCAAGCCGATATGAGGTCCGGGTTCTACAGCCCGTACTTCATTGTACCCAAGAAAGGCGGCGGATTACGACCGATCTTGGACCTGCGATTCCTGAACCGGTCCCTTCACAGGCTGCCGTTCACGATGTTAACGCAGAAGCGCATCTTCAGGTGCATCCGTCCCCGAGATTGGTTTGCAGCGATCGACCTGAAGGACGCGTACTTTCATGTCTCGATTCTCCCTCGACACCGGCCCTTTCTGCGCTTCGCGTTCGAGGGACGGGCATATCAGTACCGCGTCTTACCCTTCGGCCTGTCCCTGTCGCCCCGCGTCTTTACGAAGGTTGCGGAGGCGGCCATTGCCCCCGTGAGAGAGCATGGTGTTCGCATCCTCAACTACCGCGACGACTGGCTGATTCTTGCCCAGTCGCGAGAGCAGTTGTGCGAACACAGGGACAAGGTGCTCAGTCACCTCAGCCAGTTGGGACTTCGGGTCAACTGGGAGAAGAGCAAACTCTGTCCCACACAGAGGATCTCTTTTCTCGGTATGGAGATAGACTTGGTCGCCATGACAGCGCGCCTCACCGAGGAGTCCAGTCAGTGTTGAACTGCCTGAATTCGTTCAAAGGCAGGACAGCGGTACCACTGAAACATTTTCAGAGGCTCCTGGGGCATATGGCATCCGCAGCCGCAGTAACGCCGCTCGGATTGCTTCATATGAGACCGCTTCAACGCTGGCTACATGATCGAGTCCCGAGATGGGCGTGGCACAGCGGTTCCCTCCGCGTCCAAGTGACTCCGAGGTGCCGCCAAACCTTCGCCCCGTGGTCGGACCCTCTGTTTCTCCCTAGTTCCCCTAGAAAAAGTGTCCAGGCACTCCGTTGTCTCCACGGATACCTCATCCACGGGTTGGAGTGCCACGTACAACGGGTTCCATATATAGTGACTCCCACGGCGGTCCCATATGTGTATTCTTCCACGGTACGGCTCCCTACGGCGAGCCCGTGTCTTTCCCTCGGCAGAGTTCCCTCTGCCGTCCCAGGTACGTGTTGTCTCCCTCCTAATTGGCCGGGGCCACCCCTGGGACTTCCGTATGTTGTGCTGCCCACGGTCAGCCCATACGTGTATTCTCCACATGTTAACTCCCTCCGGGCATGATGTGGCTTCCGCAGCGGCCTTCACAGGCATGCTTTCCCAGTGTTATCCAATACAGTCAGCTGAGTGGGTCTTGCGGAACAGCAGCTTTGACTCTCCCTGCGTGAACTTTCCCGCCCGCATCAGATCGGGGTCTGAGGGGCTCATCGCTGGGCGCTGGAAGTGGTAGTAACTATGGCGTTTTCCATAGGGATCCCAATTCGTCGGTACGTCCGACATACGTCGAACGTGACCGACTGAATGGGAACGTCTCGGTTACGTATGGTAACCCTCGTTCCCTGAAGGAGGGAACGGAGACGTACGTCCCGTCGCCACAGTTGCTGTACCATCACTGCAGGTTGAGCCACTACGTTTGGCTCCTCAGTGAAAAACAGCGTGCATTCGCTCTCGCTTCCTGTTTATACCCGCAGTGCGGGGCAGAGCGCGAGATGCAAATCTCGCACGCCAATTGTTCATTGGCCGGTTCTAGATAGCTCGAAGCTGATAGGGGCTCCCAGAAGTGATCCCAATTCGTCGGTACGTCCGACGTACGTCTCCGTTCCCTCCTTCAGGGAACGAGGGTTACCATACGTAACCGAGACGTTTTCTATGTATTACTATTACAAACATAACTTCACTGACATAAACCTAAATGGATGTAATTTAATTAAATGTCAAAAGACCAGTGCGTTATGTGGATCACATATCATGTGCATGCTAGCTATGAAAAGTACAATTGCTCTCTAGTCTCTTTACATTCATTATAAATGCATAAGTTCTGTTTAGTGAGTTCACAACTAGCAGGTGCATACACACACACGCACAAACACACACACACACAGTAAAAAATATCTAAAGAGTCAGGAACGCCTCAATGGGCTTGCACTGATGAGCATCAACCAAGAGGTCTCAAGTAAAATATAACTTGATGATACCATCAACTAGTGTTGGGTCCGAGTCCACCTTTGTCGAGTTTGAGTCAAGTCCAAGTCTTAAACAATCAAGTCCGAGTCCAAAAGGGGCCGAGTTGGACTCAAGTCTAAGTTCTTATTGACCGAGTCCGAGTCGAGTCCGCCCGAGTCCAGAGTGTAATTCAATTGAAAAAAGATTAGAAATTGCTATTGTAAATTTGTATCTTCTATTAATATTTTAACCTTTCAACCCATTAAACCATTGGCAATATAAAATTTTACAAAAAATACCACTATTACATCTAGCCATTGCCATTTAACATTTTTATTTTGTCAACAGATCAACTAGTTTACAATCAAAAATGGTTTCAAACAATAGAGTGGACATAGATATATGTAGAACTTTTATTATTACAAGTGCAAGAAAAACAAATTAACCTGTTTATTGTATTTCAATTATTTAATGCCTCTGGTATCACCAAATGCTAATGTTTAGGGGTGGGCGATACTAATATCTTATTTCACGATAATGATATATTTTCTCAAGTAGGATTATTCAAGTAAGAATAAATACTATAGAAATTTAATAAAACAATTAAATGTAAAATAAAACAAACTTCACTGTATTACATGTACAGTGATTCTTATTAAATTTACTAAAGTTTGTTGTGAGTGAGTGAGTGATTTTCTTTTTGTCTTTTGTTGTTTTATTAACATTAAAGGGATAGTTCACTCAAAAATGAAAATTCTGTCATCAATTACGCTCAAGTTGTTTTACACCTGAATAAAGTTCTTTCTTCTGTTGGACATAAAATATATTTTGGAGAATGTCGGAAACCAACCAGGTCCCATTGTAGGAAATAATAATATGGATGTCAATGATACCATTCAACTGTTTGTGTTCAACAGAAGAAATGAATACAGGTTTGGAACAAAATTAGAGTGAGTAAATAATGACATAATTTTAGAGGTGAACTGTCCCTTTAAGGACAAGCGGCAGCGTGTTCACTATAGGCTGCGCTGCTGTCAATTTAAGACCTCTACACATCTAATATACAGACACATGCCGATTTTACTTTCACTTTAGACATAACCGACTGTGTTTATGTTAATCTTGTGTGTATTTGACAGTATTAGTGCAGTAAGACTACTTAGTCCAGTAATCACGTGTGTTTGACAGGCTTTTAGTGCGTGCGTTCAGTGCATGTTAACAGTGCACAAGCATGCGAATGAAACGTTTAACCAGAAAGGCTTTAAAACGCATGCAAATAATGGACTTTCGTGATTGTGAATAACTATAGTGTTCCGTGAGTATAACTCTCTGACACCAGCATTGCAAGCGTTGCTAAACACCCCCTAACTTTAGTGCATATGATTTGGATATCGTATCAGTGCGTAGACTCACAGGCACACTCAAACAGAGCCAAAATAAACTGAGAGATATATAAATGGAGAAAAATAAAAAATAAAAATTAATTAAATGCAAAAACGAAGAAAAAAAAATTCCCAAGCGTGTATTCAAGATATTCAACCGTGAATGCCGTACAGAATGGTTCTGTATATTGTGACATCCATAGTATGTACACAAAAATCCAATATATATCGTCATATCACCCATCCCTAAGTTATTTGGATGTAAGTTGGTATTAAAGGTCCCATGGCATGGCATTTTTCTATTATTGTATAATGTTTCCTGAGGTGTACTTATATTGTTAGTATGATTTTTACATCATAAAATGTCATAATTTAGAAATAAAAGGCATTTTTTCAATACTGATGTTTGCCCTGTGGCTGAATGCCCTGTTTCAAGAGGCGTGTCTGCTGTGAGACTTCAGTAAAAACGCCCACTGTTGTGATTGGCTGACATCTTTGCATTTGAAATGAGCGGAGGGGGCGTGGTTTAACGAGGTCTACGACGCACGAGCAGGCACGAGCTGCTGCCAGAGAGACGGATGGACCGGAGTTCACTTCACATCAGTTCTGTCAGTCTCAGTTCAGTGAACTGTTGTAGTTACAGCATATACTTCAGGTTATTAGTCTATTTCTAGTCGGAGGGACTGTCACTCATGTCAGAAAGTTAGTAACTTTAGTAAATTATGGATCAGCGCTGACTGGAGACGCGAACCGTTTAGAACGATTCAGTCCGATTTGGTGAACTGATTCGGTTCACTAAAAAGAACCGGTTCAAAAGAAAGATCGTTCGCGAACCGGACATCACTAATGTACCAGAGATGGAGATCAGCGATTGCTAACAAAGTTATTTATAGTAACTACTGAGTTATGAGAGCGCTGTCAGTCAGCGCGAGTTTATTGTGTTTGTATCTGAGAGTTCTGAATAAACACGAGTCCCAGTCACACCGAGTCCGTCTTCATCATTACTACCAACTTTGTAACATGCAAAGTACCATTACAGCTGTCGAGATGAACGAGTTACGAGTAAGTGTTGATAATAGCATTATTTTTAGATATGTTCCTATCATATGAAAAGCGTCAGTGACGCGCATTGAGTACACAGCGCAAACAAAGACACAACAGCAGTAATCGAATGTAATCCAGTTTATTGTGGGTTAGCTGGCTAGCCCAGATACCCTCACGCTTACCCCCCGTCTGCTTAATCTCGCGCCGCGTATGGTGCCTCCGCTGTGGGCCAGATGCAGTACTGGGGGTCGGGGATGTTGAAGGCCGACCGGCCAGTGCAGCCCGAGCTTCGGCGTGTGTGAGGTTTATCTCTAAAGATGCGAGTCTGCCAATGTGGAGCAGAAACTCACGACTGTATGTAGAACAGATAGACGCGACGAGGACGTACAAAAACACTGACTCACAGGATAGAAAACACGAAAACACCGTTCTGTCGGGAGAGAGTATAATAAATAATTAGCTACACATCAGAAATCACTGATCACAGATCAGAAGGAACTGAAAAAACACTTCTGTTTTCATTTGTACATCCAAACACTGAGAAACTGCCAGCGTTCACTCGTTCACAACACAAGCCATGAGCGCCTGCATGGGCGTGCCAGATTCTCTGGGCGGAGGAAAGGGAGGTAACCGTTCCTGCTTGGACGTCAAACCAGGAGACTTCAGGATTGGCTCGTCTGGCCTGTCATTTTCTCAAAGGCAGAGAAAGACAGCCAGAACTCGGGTTTACTCCGATCAACATTTCTATCCACTTGGGGACAATATTCAGGCTAGGGGAACTCATATTAATGTTAAAAAACCTCATAAAATGAAATTTTCATGCCATGGGACCTTTAAAAGTTATAATAAGCAACTTACATTTCTCTAGGTTTTCTTTGAACATGTCGGTAGAAAGTCGTTCCAGACACAATCAGTTGATTTGCAATCCGCAGAGTGCTTCTTTTTACTGGATTTCTTGCAAATAAATTATTTATGATTTTCAAAAGCAAAACAAATTATTGCTGACTTTGAAGACATTGTCCTAGCCACGCATTGCGATCCGTGTGATGTGTGTATTGTTTGAAAGCATACGATGATGCTACTGCTGCCTTCCGGTGTGGTGCAGTAAAATCACAAGCGGGGAGACATTCATTAATTTCTTATCTTAGTTTTATGCCGGTTTTGTTGTTACACATGACGCGGACTCGACTGCACTCTGGATATTTTCCGAGTCCAAAATGTGCAAGTCCGTGTCAAGTCCGAGTACAAATTCACCCGAGTGCGTGACAAGTCCGAGTTCATTCAAAATGGGACTCGAGTCCGAGTCCAAGTCTGAGTACCCCAACTCTACCATCAACGGCATTAGGAAGTCCAGACGAGTCAAATTTTAATGCTGCGGCAATTTTGAAGGTGAATAGAAATGCCAGAAACAACTGTTCATCTTTTATTCAACAAACAAACAAAACTCAATCTCGCCTACAGCTAGAGCCGGCCCTGCCAGGAACATTATGGACATCTTCGTCAACTATTTGCTGAGTTGGAGGCTGCAGGTTTGACGTTGAACATGAAAAGGTGTAATTTTTCTTCAGAAATCTTTCTTTTCTCGGGCATGTTGTCTCAGAAGGAGGAAGCTATACAAAACTTCCCCATTCCCAAGACGGTGAAGGAAGTTCAATGTTTTCTTGGATTAACGGGCTGGTACCCTTTATAACTAAAACTGAGCTGGACATTACATAACCTTACATATTTTCATGCTCCAGCATCTAAATCATTATTATATTTATTTGTTTGTTATTTAATTTTAAAATATGTATGGGAGCCAACATTATGTTGAAATAATTCAACAGTGTAACTAAAGTCAGAATCGTTTAATCAGATTAAATCAGAAGTAAAATTACAGTTATTGGATAGATGAGAGATTAAATGATAATGTAATGTTTAGTCACATTTGTCAAGCTTTGATTTACTAAAGTCATGGGATGTTATATTATAGTAGAATATGTATTATTATCTGTTATTTTGATCTCTTTCACTTTCTTTCATTTGCCTTTATAACACGAGTAAAATATCATGTGTAACCACACACAGGTGTTTCCACTTATTATGTGAATTATAGATTGTGGGTTTGATGTGACTTGAGATCAAAGTGAAAAATGAATGTGAGTTTTTGTAAAGCGTCTCAGGCACTTTGTGTCACTGGGCTCCACAGAGCACAATAATAGAGAGCTGAATCTGACAGAGTTACACTGTTAATACTGAGTTCAGTGGAGGAGCGGGATGTAGTCGATGCAAACCGACGGTCTGGTATATTCTCATAAGTCTGTGATCGAGCACCTTTGAGCAGTAAATACTGAGGTTCTGTGTTTGGATATTGTCTGTACCAGTAAAGCACAACATCATTGCTGTTAGTTTCATATGAGCAGCTCAGCGTCACAGACTCTCCTTCCTCTTTGATTATATTAGTATTTCCTTCTTTTGGTCCAATTCTATCAGCAAATCCACCTGAAATTAAATATATGATATGTTTATACCATGATCTTCTACAGATTTCTTGTCGGGGCTAGTTAGTGATTAAAGTATGTTTTACCTGAAACTGTGATGAGTATCATGAGGAGCATCTGTCTGTCCTCCATGTTGAATGAAAATGAGTGAAGTTCTGCTGTAATATTGTATAATGATCAGTTCATCTGTTTCACACAGCAAACACTCTCTGTCTAGAGGAGGGTTTCTCCAGATAGCGCCGCCCCTGAAAGCTGCACTCCCATTAACACATAATGATCCTTTTGCATTTACTAAAATAGACTCGCTTTTAAACACAGAGTAGGCGATTTGTTCCAGAAACATTTGTATTATGCTGTTTGAAAGTCTATTTACATCCTGACACCAATAACTAATGGTCTAAATGTAATTATATGTATACATCTACATAGCGGGGTCAGCGCATGCTGAGGGTCACAGAAGTGGCCAACTTTCAGCAGAGTCAAGAGCTCCAGACCTCCAAACTTCTGTGGCCTTCAGATGAGCTCAAGAACAGTGTGTAGAGCTTCATGGAATGGGTTTCCATGGCCGAGCAGCTCATCCAAGCCTTACAGCACCAAGTGCAATGCAAAGCGTGGGATGCAGTGGGGTAAAGCGCGCCGCCACTGGACTCTAGAGCAGATGAGACGTGTTCTCTGAGTGACCAATCACGCTTCTCTGTCTGACAATCCCATGGACGAGTCTGGGTTTGGCGTTGCCATGAGAACGGGACTTGCCTGACTGCATTGTGCCAAGTGTAAAGTTTGGTGGAGGGGGGATTATGGGGTGGGGTTGTTTTTCAGGGGTTGGGCTTGGCCCCTTAGTTCCAGTGAAAGGAACTCTTAATGCTTCACCAAGACATTTTGGACAATTTCATGCTCCCAACTTTGTGGGACCAGTTTGGGGACGGCCCCTTCCTGTCCCAGCATGACTGCGCTCCAGTGCTCAAAGCGTCGCTCCATAAAGACATGGATGAGCGAGTTTGGTGTGGAGGAACTGGACTGGCCTGCACAGAGTCCTGACCTCAACCCGATAGAACACCTTTGGGATGAATTAGAGCGGAGACTGAGAGCCATGACAATCATGGAGTTAAATTTGTAAGATCTTTTTCCATCAATAGAATGAGTGTGAGAAAATCTGTTCTGTATATCTGTCTCTGAAATCACTATGGTTTGTGTCTGCAATCCGAAGGTTTCCTGTGACTGTGGGCCGCACAGCACAGAAGTACAGAGCCGAATCTGACACTGCCGCAGAGAAGATCTCCAGCTCCATGCGTCTGATGTTGTTTCTGTTGGCCATTGTTATCCCAGGAACCTGAGGAGTAGCATGTGTTCTGATCCCAGACGATTCCATTATGAGGAACTGAGCTGCTGAACCAGGGAATTGACGGTACCAATATGAATCATAAACCGTGCCAGTGTAGTCGCAAAATAGCATAACTTTCCCATGTGCTTTAGCAATTACTGTATCATTGTGGGCGAATATGATGTCTTCAGCAGTAACAGCACCTGGAAACAATTAGGAGAGCAATGAGCATGTTTTACAAGAAGTATTCTGCATTGCATTCAGGAAAACCTCTAATTATCTAAAAACTTACCTCTAAATGTTATTAGGAGAGATTCTGTTAAGAAGAATACAGCAAATGTCCACATGATGCTTTACCAGTCAGGAGAAAAGCTCAGGTTTGCAGAAACAAGCAGTTCCTGATGTCATCTGTGTAGAGCTGTTTACTCCTCCTCCACTTGAGCATTTGAGTCTCATGAGAAGTGTTACTCCACCAGGACCATTGGGTTTTACAATCATAAGAGGGATCAAGACATTAAAGTGTGAGTTTCAATGATCTCTGTATATCAATTATCTCTTTATATGGTTTATTCTGACTGAAAGTTGACTGCAGATCAGTGAGATGGGATTTTGGTCAAAGAGGAGCTCAAGACTTCTTCAAAATAATGTGTAGAGTAACTGTTTGTCTCCCTCTTCTGCATTGCAAGAGTCATTACAAGGTTGTAAATATCATAACCCATCAGAAAGTGTAACTCAAGAGCATGAGGGTTTTTGTGTGAGTGTTGAGTGTGTGTGAGTCACAGTGGGCTTCAGAGCACAGTAATACACAGCAGAGTCACACACACACATCCTGGATCCTCAGAGGAACTGATCTTGAAGTTTTGTTGTGATTTGCAGTAAATCTCTCCTCAAAGTCTTTGTCATTTTGTACATTTGTACCAATTATCGTCATCATGTATTTGGGGATTCCATTCCTCTTTTGCTGGTACCAGAAGAGAGACGGGGATGGATCACTGGTTTCATATGTGCAGTTAATCGTTACTGATCTGCCTTCAAAAGCAGTTTGAGCTGTGTTCTGCTCAACTCTCTCCAGAGATTCACACACTGGAATAGAATTTAAAACATTATCAATTCATATTCTGCATGTTTTAATATATCTATGGCACATTTAGAGACTCAAAAGGATCCTACTCACCCCAGAAATACATTATACAGAAGATGAAATGTGTTTCCCAGTGAGCCATTATAATAACTGTTGTGTGTAAATGAGTGAATATGTGAATCCACTGGAGAGTGTGCAGTTGTTTCAGCTTGACTTTGATTCGCCTGTTTTACTGTCACACACATATCAGCTGGGAGGAGCTCCATCTGCTCAATCCACACAGGGTTTCTTTAGTTCCACAAAACATTTCAGTAAGTAGGATTTATTTTTAATCATAGTCTGTTGTTTATAATGTATATTTTATCTTCTGTTCATTTCTCTGTTACGTAACTTTATGTTCTGTTTGAGTTTCTGTTTTTGTCAATATTTCCTCTGAATATCTCTGTGATGGATCTCACACTCTCTTCATCTTTGGCCATTATTTTCTTTACATTTTAGTAATCTGTTGTGTTTAATAGCAAGGTAGGAGATAATTTAAATACAAAGTTTATATTTCCCCTGGTTGAGAATATATGAGAGATCAAGTATTTATGAAAGCAACCCTTGTAAGTGTATGTGTTAAAAAGTTTGCAGTGCATAACATATCAACAGGATAACATTGACTTCAGAAAAAAAAGATGGCGCCGCCGTGTTCGGTCGCCGTTCAGGTCGCTCTGCTAAGACTTTGCTTTTATTTATTATTCTACTCTCTTTTACTCTCTATTTTTTCCAACGGATCATCTGCTTTGATCTGTTACGACAGCAAAACACTTCTGGAAATTGGTTACCGCTACACTGACCTGTTTCAGGACACTTTCTCCAATCTTCCATCTGATATTCACCGGGTCACCGAGTTGAACAATGGCCACTCGAGTCGACGGCGAAGATTCAAAAAACACAGCGGGAAACGCGCTGGGATCCGCAACAGACTGAGAAAAAGAGCATTCAGTCCTCCTCTCCCGAGCATTTTGCTCGCAAATGTCCAATCCTTGGAGAATAAGATGGACGATCTTAGAGCCAGGATAAGTTTTCAACGGGACATGAGAGACTGCAACATCTATTGTCTGTCCGAAACATTGCTCACGCCAGCGGTCCCGGATACAGCCGTGACGCCGTCCGAGAACTTCTCTGTTTTTCGGATGGACAGAACAGCCGAGGCCGGGAAATCTAAAGGCGGTGGAGTGTGTTTCATGATAAACAAGAAATGGTGCGATCCTAGGAACATCTCCATTCTTTCGCGATCCTGCTCGCCTCACTTGGAACATTTAACTCTCATGTGCCGGCCTTTCTACCTACCGAGGGAGTTTTCCTCGGTCATCGCCACTGCCGTTTATATTCCACCACAGGCAGACACGGGGCTGGCTCTATCTGCCCTCCATGATGTGACCAGCGACTTCATAAACAAACACCCCGACGCTGCTTTCATCGTCGCGGGTGATTTTAACAAAGCAAAACTAAAGAAAGTATTGCCAAACTTTCACCAGCATGTCTCCTGTCCCACACGAGGAGCAAACACACTGGATCATTGCTACTCTCCGTTTAAGAACGCCTACAAAGCTCGTTCACAGCCAGCTTTTGGCAAATCGGACCATGCCGCCATTTTCCTCACACCTGAATATAAACAAAGTCTCGTTCAAGAGCCCCCGGTGAGGAGGGAAGTGAAACGCTGGTCATCCCATTCAGAGATCACGCTACAGGCAGCTCTTGATGACGTCGACTGGGACATGCTCCGCGCGAGTTCTGAAGACGTCAGCGAGTTCACAGAAGTGGCGCTCTGCTTTATTAACACACTGACAGAGCAAGCCACACAAACAATAACTATAACGTCCTTCCCTAATCAGAAACCGTGGGTGGACAGTTCAATCCGCACTGCAGTAAACACGCGCACTATCGCTTACAATGCCGGTCTCCTAACGGGGGATATGAGGGAGTACAAAGCTTCATGTTACGCCCTCCGGCGCGCCGTTAAAGCCGCAAAACTCAGATATAAAGACCGAGTGGAATCTCATTTCCAACTCAACGACTCCCGGCGGATGTGGCAGGGACTGAGGACCATCTGTGCTTTTGGAACTAAATCCTCTGCAGAGGTGAGAGCTGATCCGTTGCTGGTGAACGAGTTAAACTCTTTCTACGCTCGCTTTGATGGTAATCGCGGCAGCGCGACTCCGGCGAGTGACGCGTCAGAGAGAGTCCCTCAGAGCAGCAACAGTCACGTGATCTCTGTCTCGGAGGACGAGGTTCGGAGGGCACTCAAACGTGTAGATGTCAGGAAAGCTGCTGGGCCGGATGGTATTTCAGGTCGTGTTCTGCGGTCCTGTGCTGATCAGCTCGCAGGGCTCTTTACATCCATATTTAACGAGTCCCTTGCTACATCTGTTGTCCCCACCTCCTTCAAACGATCCTCCATCATCCCTGTACCTAAGATCAGTAAACCCTCTTGCCTAAATGACTATCGTCCAGTGGCTCTCACATCTTTAGTCATGAAGGTCTTTGAGAGACTCATTAAAAACAACATTTGCTCCTCCATTCCTGACACTTTGGACCCTCTTCAGTTTGCCTATCGTCCCAATAGATCGACTGAAGATGCCATCTCTCACGTCCTTCACTCCTGCCTCACTCACATCGACAGCAAAAGTGGGAACTATGTCAGGCTGCTATTTATTGACTATAGCTCAGCCTTTAACACCATAGTTCCCATTAAGCTAACACACAAACTCCTGGATCTAGGCCTGAATTCTTCTCTCTGCCTCTGGATTGAAGATTTCCTCACTGGCAGACCCCAGGCGGTGAGAGTAGGCCAGTTCACCTCCACCTCCATCACCCTGAGTGTTGGAGCTCCACAGGGCTGTGTGCTGAGTCCCCTGCTCTACTCTCTCCACACCCATGACTGTTTGTCCACACACAGCTCCACCTCTATCATCAAGTGTGCTGATGATACTGTTGTCCTGGGTCTCATCTCCAACAACAATGAGACGGCATACTTAGACAAAGTGGAGCAACTGACATCATGGTGCCAGGACAACTGTCTCTCTCTGAATGTTAACAAGACCAAAGAACTGATTGTGGACTTCAGGAAGAGACAGCATCGGTCATACTCCCCTCTCATGATCAGCGGGACACCGGTAGAGAGAGTGAGCAGCTTCAAATACCTGGGTGTGAACATCTCCGAGGATCTGACCTGGACTACACACATCCAGACACAGGTGAAAAAAGCCAGGCAAAGACTGTACCACCTGCGCCAGCTGAGGAAATTCAGGGTTTCACCAGCCATCCTGAAAACTTTCTATCGAGGGGCGATAGAAAGTGTCCTGACTCAGTGCATCACAGCGTGGTACGGGAACAGCACCAGTCACGATTGCAAAGCCCTGCAAAGAGTGGTGCGCTTATCCGAGCGCATCTCAGACTCAGCTCTCCCGTCTCTGCAGGACATCTACACCAAACGCTGCAGAGGTAGAGCTACTAAAATCATCAGAGACATTAATCACCCTGCAAACTCTCACTTCACCCTGCTGCCATCTGGTAAGCGCTTCCGTAGCCTGATGGCAAAGACTGAAAGACTCAGGAGGAGTTTCTTCCCCCAGGCCATCAGACTCCTGAACTCAGTGACGTGACTTCACTTCACCCCGCACACGCATAAACATCCAGTTTTTTAACATTAACATCCACATACTGCCATTCACTGCATGAAAAGTGGGATTTTCGTCAGTATGTGGCACTGTAGATTGCCGTGAAACTTCAGGTTTACGACTGTGCACGGCAATTTGCAGGCAACACCGAAAACTGCCATAAATTGTCGGAAATTGACGTTGGCCTTGCTTGGCAGTTGTCCCCCCATGACCCCCCCTCCCCTTAATTCTAGGGGAGGCTTTATCATGTAAATGAACATGCTGTGAGCTACACAAATGCAAATCAGAGTAGCAGCAGGGGGAGTTTTATCTAGGTTCTGAATTTTTTTGACTAAAACAAGTTTAAAGTTTAAGTTAAAATGTTAACTTAAATTTAAGTTAAATGTACTCGTTTTAGTTCACATTACTAAATTTTTAGGGCAACCAGTTTGCTCCAATTTTTTAAGTAGATTCAACTTGTCCGGGCTCACAGTGTAGATTAATTACTCTGTATGTCATTAGCAATAACCAATGTTATGTAAAAAAAATACAGGACAGCAGTTCATGTCTTCAACCTTTAGAGAGGTTATGTGATGCAACAAGACAATGAACCAAAGCACACAAATAAATCAAGTAATGCATACAGTTTACATAGTCAAGTCAAGTCAACTTTATTTATATAGCGCTTTTAACAATGTAGATTGTTTCAAAGCAGCTTTACAGTGTTAAACAGGAAAATAATGCAGCATAATTTTATTCAGCTGTATAGCCATTCTGGAAAAATTTCAAGTATCATACAGTGACAGTGTGGGCTTTAGATCAATAATTTGATCAGTAATTTAGTTTAAATGGTTAATTTAGTTTATTATTTAGATGTATTTCGATGTTTAGTTGAAAAATTTAGTGTCCCCAACTGAGCACGCCAAGCCAGAGGCAACAGGCAGACAGGACATACCAACATTAATTTTTCCACCCTGCACTGGGAATGATTTTTTAAATGGCTATTAATCATAAATGCGAAAAGTACAAGTTTGTTTGTTTATAGTTAAGTCAGATTGTGTTTTTCTGTAATTGTCATTTAAATTGAGCTCACACCACATTTTATGAATTATCAATGCAGATTTTCAAGAGGTGGTTTCCTGGACAGGGTTTAAATTATGCCAAGAGTAGGCCTTAATCTATTTAATCGTGAGTAAAAAAATTGTTGCCTGGAACAAAGATTAAGCACAGATTACTAACACCTGGACTATGAGTCCTGAACTAAAATAAACTGGATTCATTTACAGTTTTATCTAATTGCTTACACACAATTTCTGAAAATATGGCTCCATTTCTTGTAACTCTACACACAAAACATCAGACATCTCTTGCAAAAGCAACACTTTGTGCAAAACTATTTTAACTATTTCCAAAAATGTTGTTTTTGCATATATCTAACTACACACAATGCACAACTGAGGAATTTACAGTTGAACTGAAATCAACTGAACTGAATCAACACTGAAGTCACTTGAGCTGAATATTGACACTATATTGGCTTGTTAGAGCCGGTTTACAGCAGAATTTGTTTTGAACTTGTTACTGAAGCTGCTATGAAACAATATATTTTGTTGTATGCATATTCTTTCTTTCTCAAACCTTAGTTTTGATTTCTAAGTGATCAATTTATGTATGTGTTTTCACACATGATCATTGGTTGTATGGGTCCTCAGTAAATGAATGTGGCATTTAAATGGCAAAAGTTATTCTTGTCTCTATAACTTATGGCTTCCTAAAGACACGTTTATGGGTAAATAAAATATTAATAATATAAATAAAATGAATATCAAAACATATTTTAAATATAATGAAGTCATTTTATTATAGCACTCATCAGATGTTCCTGGAAACAAAACAGAGACAGAACAGTATAAACAAACTATACAACAAACTAAACACCAAATTACAAAAACATTATTATGTGAAAGTGAATAAAGTTGTGTGTGTTTTCAGTTATAAATATGTGCTGTGTAAATTAGCCTATACTTTTAGAAATTATATATAGCCTAACTTTAAAAAACAAACAATAACCCATATAGATAAATTATAATAATTGTATAATATTAAGCATTTACTTAATATACATTGTAACATTAGGCTACTTTACTCTAGCACAGTAGTCAGTTAAGCAATTAATTAATATCTTATATTAATATGTATGTAGCCTAGGCTACATCTAAAGGTAAGTCTGCTTTAAAAAAAATATTACACTTCGACATGTACAGAATGTGCGCGTTAAGAAACACGTTCAAATGTGTCTTCATAAGGGCTCCTGCTGGCTTGAAATTTGTTGATGTAATACCTTCTGCCACTAGACTGCTTGTAGCACTCCCAGCTATGCAGATGAGTGATG
Organism: Gobio gobio; assembly: GCF_949357685.1. Taxonomy (NCBI): domain Eukaryota; kingdom Metazoa; phylum Chordata; class Actinopteri; order Cypriniformes; family Gobionidae; genus Gobio; species Gobio gobio. The sequence goes on along the minus strand of NC_137102.1, from coordinate 338,508 downwards.
CTAATCGAACAATGAAAGAAGAACTGGTTGATGTCGCTGAGGTTTCACAAAGTCAAAAACGACAGCTAGACAACTGCGGCCCACGGTGTGCACAGATTAATTAGGATGTACTTCCTGCATTACCCATCAAATTAATACTAAAGATGAAATACCGGTAAGGAGACAAGCATATCCAACACCTGTCCATAAAACAAAAGTTTATAGACGACATAGCTAAAATGCTAGAGAAGGGAATCAGACCTTGTAACAAAGTTCGTAAAGGGACAAGGAAGAAGACAAGGGGTCGGCTTACTGGGACACGAACTCACTTTTATTTTGTGGTAACTTATATCACAAACAATGTGCACATCGCACAACTCAAATTAAACGTTCTCTCTCTCTGTCAACGGTTTGTTTCTGGCAGTTCCTCTCTGCAGCTCTCTCCTCTCTCGTGTCCCAGTGTGTGTCTGTCCAGCTCCTCTCTCTCCAGTCCCATTTCCTGGGTGGCTTATATCCTGTCTCCCCATGCCAATCACTGAAACAAGAGACAGGTGTTTCTCATTTGGCCTTGATTCACTCTCTCTCCCGTCACAGACTTCGCTAAACCACGCCCCCCTCGCCACATACCCCCACTGCCCGACTCAGGCCGGGGAGCCATCCGGCCTGCAGCCTCCTCCCCCCCATTTCTGGAAAGGAAGTCAGCCACAACCATCTGCGCCCCCGGCCTGTGGATCACCTTGAACTTAAATGGCTGTAAAGCTAGATACCAACGGGTGATCCGCGCGTTGGTATCCTTCTTGCGGTGGAGCCACTGGAGAGGGGCGTGGTCCGAACAGAGGGTGAACTCCCTCCCCAGGAGATAGTAACGGAGGGTAAGAACGGCCCACCGGATTGCCAAACACTCCTTCTCAATGGTGCTGTACATCGTCTCTCTCTTAGAGAGCTTGCGACTGATGTACAGCACCGGCCGCTCCTCCCCCTCCCTCTCCTGGGTCAGGACCGCGCCCAACCCCCTGTCCGATGCGTCCGTCTGTAACAGAAAAGGGAGAGAAAAATCAGGTGATTGTAAGAGCGGCCCGCCACACAGAGCAGCCTTCACCTGGGTAAAAGCCTGCTGGCACAGCTCTGACCACTGGACCGGGTCTGGTGCTTCCTTTTTATTGAGGTCAGTCAGTGGGCTAGTGAGGTCCGAATAATTAGGAACAAATCTCCTATAATATCCCGCTAGCCCAAGGAACTGCCTCACCTCCTTCTTGGTCTTGGGTCTCGGGCAGGTTGCAACTGCTGCTGTTTTGTCAATTTGGGGACGCACCTGCCCATGACCCAAGTGGAAACCCAGATACCTGACCTCTACGCGCCCAATCGCACACTTCTTCGGGTTGGCCGTCAGCCCAGCCAGTCTCAGCGACCTCAGGACGGTGCGCACATGCTCCACATGCCGCTGCCAATCATTACTATAGATGATGATATCATCCAAGTATGCAGCAGCATATGCAGCATGCGGCCGTAGAATTTTATCCATGAGACGCTGAAACATGGCCGGTGCCCCGAACAACCCGAACGGAAGTGTCACAAATTGGTGTAATCCAAACGGCGTCGTAAAGGCTGTTTTTTCTTTAGACAAGGGCGTTAAGGGGATCTGCCAATATCCCTTTGTTAAATCCAGCGTCGAATAAAACCGAGCCGTGCCTAGCCGATCGAGCAACTCGTCAACCCTTGGCATTGGATATGCGTCGAATTTCGACACAGCGTTCACCTTGCGATAATCCACACAGAACCATACCGAGCCGTCTGTTTTAGGAACTAAAACTATCAGGCTGGCCCAATCACTGTAGGATTCTTCTATTACTCCCATGTCTAACATCGCCTCTAATTCTTCTTGAACCACTTTTTTTTGTGTTCTGGTAACCTATAAGGCCGACTGCGAACCACCACGCCCGGCTCTGTCTCGATATGGTGCTGAGTGAGGTTTATCCGACCGGGTACGGGCGAGAACACATCCGCAAAAAGTTCCTGCAACTGGGCTATGTCAGTGAGCTGCAGCGGCGAGAGGTGGTCTCCCCCTGGAGCCAGGGCGAGGGATATACTTTTTGTGCTTACCTCTGGCCCGAGATCCTCCTCTCCGCTCACGGCCGCTGCCAACATCACTGACTCCGCCTCACTCCATTTTTTAAGGAAGTTAAGGTGGTATATTTGATGTGCCCCACCCCTATCCGATCGAACCACCTCATAATCGAGATCTCCTATTTGCCGTGTGACCACAAACGGCCCTTGCCACTTGGCGAGCAATTTTGAACTAGAAGTTGGGAGTAATACAAGTACTTTATCTCCCTGTGAAAATTCACGCAGTTTCGTTCCCCTATTGTATAGCCGCTCTGTTTGTCTTGAGCCTGTAACAAATTCTCCATGGATAGCCGCCCCAATGTGTGGAGTTTTGTTCTCAGGTCCATGACATACTGAATTTCGTTTTTGCCTTGCGATGGTCCGTCCTCCCAAGCCTCTCTGAGGACGTCCAACACCCCCCGGGGCTGACGTCCATAGAGAAGCTCGAATGGGGAAAACCCAGTGGAGGCTTGCGGGACCTCACGTACAGCGAACAACAGGGGTTCCAACCATTTATCCCAATTTTTGGCGTCTTCCTGTACGAACTTTCGGATCATTGTCTTCAAAGTGCGATTAAACCGTTCCACTAAACCATCCGTCTGTGGGTGATAGACGCTGGTGCGGATCGATTTAATGCCTAATAATCCATAAAGTTCGCGTAATGTACGTGACATAAACGCCGTGCCTTGATCGGTGAGGATCTCTTTCGGGATCCCCACCCGGGAGATTAAACTAAACAAAGCCTCCGCAACACTCTTCGCAGAAATGGTACGGAGAGCAATTGCTTCGGGGTATTGTGTTGCATAGTCCACCAGGACCAATGCAAAACGATGCCCCCGTGCGGATCGCTCTAGTGGTCCGATGAGGTCCATGCCAATTCTCTCGAAGGGGACCTGCATAAGCGGAAGAGGGCGCAATGGCGCTTTTGAAACGGCCGGTGGATTTACCAGCTGACATTCACGACACGACGCGCACCATCTGCGCACGTTCTCGTGAATGCCCGGCCAAAAAAAACGGACCATTAAACGATTCAGTGTGGCCGCTTGACCTAAATGACCGGCCATAGGATTAGAATGAGCCGCCTGGAAAAGCATTTCCCGACGGCTTTTTGGTACTAACAACTGGGTTGTATCTTGGTTTGACTGAGTGTCCTGGGTCACTCGATACAACCTGTCTTTTAATATGGCAAAATAAGGATAAGAGAGTGGCTGCTCAGGATGGAGAAGCTGCCCGTCGATCGCTCGGACCTGGGCAAACGCATTTTTCAGCGACTCATCTTGGGACTGCTCCAGAGGAAAATCATCGCGGTCAGTGAGGATCAGCCTCTCTACACCACTCCATTCCTCTGCAACAGTACCCGATGGTCCCGGCTCAGTCTCCCCAACCTGCACAGCCGCTTTCTCTCCACGCCCCTTCTTTTCCCCAGAGACATCCGCACATAGACACCCCAATAAACCATCAAATGCTGGCAAATTCGTACCCAAAATTAGCGGATGTCGGAGGTGCGGGTTAACTGCCACCTCCACTCTATGCTTTTGTCCCTGAAATTGAATTATAACCGTCACCAGCGGATAACTCACCACATCCCCGTGCACACACCGTACCTTAACCATGCGGCTATTATCCAATGCCAACGACTGTATCAGGCTTTGATGGATAGAGGTCTGGTTACACCCTGAATCCACCAAAGCCGGATAGGTACCCCCCTGAATACTGACTGGTATTTGGTACAGCCCGGCTCGATCGGGGGCAGCCTGAGGCGCATTGGGGACCCGGATCAGCGTTCTCATCTCCATCACTGGGCAACGATCAATAAAGTGACCCGGGTCCCCGCACCGCCAACAGGCCGGCCCAGACTTCCCCGCCGCCCCAGTGGCAGGAAGGGAATCAAGGGATTGGCGTGGAGAGAAAGGGGAAATGGGACCAGAGGCTGGAGGGAACCCGGCCGGCTCCCTGCCCCTAGAGGGCACCCGCGAGCCCGATGCTCCGCCCTGGAGTTCCTCGACCCGTCCTCGGGGCGGACCTCGGGACTGGAACCCTCCCCTCGTCCGGGGAGCTGGCACCGGCCTAAAAGAAAAGGAAGCAGAAGAAGAGGGGAGAGAGAGAGAAGCCGCCGGCAGGGGTTCGCCGACCCCTGGGCACGCCACCATTTGATCCTCCGCCAGCTGGATGGCTTTGTCCAGCGACGCCGGCCGGTGGCACTGGACCCATTGCGCGGCCTTCCTGGGCAACCGCACAATAAACTGCTCCAGTGCCACTTGATCGATGACTTGGTCGACTGTCGACTGGCCAAACTGAGCTGCTGGGCCAACACGAAGGGCCGGGTGTTCTCCCCTAGTGTCAGCGACCGGAACCGCTGACGATGTTGTTCAGGGGAGAGCCCGACCCGCTGGAGAATGGCCCGTCGAAGGTCGTCATACACCAGGAGGTTCTGGACTGGCAGTTGTTGGGCGGCTAGCTGCGCCTCTCCGGACAGCAGCGGGATGAGGCGCACCGGCCAGTCCAGTCGTTACCACCCACATGCCTCCGCGGAGCGCTCGAACAAGTCCAGGAACGCTTCCGGGTCATCTTGTGGCCCCATCTTTGTGAGCTGCATGTGGGTGGATTTGGCCGGGGCAGATGAGGTGTCCCCGGCCGGAACCTCCCGGTCGATGCAGCTCCGGAACAGCTCACGGTCCTGCTGCTGGGCCAGGAGGAGCGCCTGGAAACGCCGCTCCTGCTCCTCCCGGATCTCCAGCATCGACTGATGTTGCTCCCGATGCAGGCCCGCGAGCGCCTGGATGACGTCCGCAAATGGCGTCGCTGACGGTGTTTGCATGGCGGCGGCTCTGTCTTCTTCCTCCCGGGTTTCGGCACCAGTGTAACAAAGTTCGTAAAGGGACAAGGAAGAAGACAAGGGGTCGGCTTACTGGGACACAAACTCACTTTTATTTCGTGGTAACTTATATCACAAACAATGTGCACATCGCACAACTCAAATTAAACGTTCTCTCTCTCTGTCAACGGTTTGTTTCTGGCAGTTCCTCTCTGCAGCTCTCTCCTCTCTCGTGTCCCAGTGTGTGTCTGTCCAGCTCCTCTCTCTCCAGTCCCATTTCCTGGGTGGCTTATATCCTGTCTCCCCATGCCAATCACTGAAACAAGAGACAGGTGTTTCTCATTTGGCCTTGATTCACTTACGTGCCGCTCGTCCTCTGACTCTCTCTCCCGTCACAGACTTCGCTAAACCACGCCCCCCTCGCCACAGACCTTCTACCACTCCATGGGCTGTAGTACTAGTATCGAAGAAGGATGGGAGCATGCGCTTTTGTGTTGACTATAGAGCTCTGAACACCAAGACTCCTCTTGATGGCTTCCCTATGCCGCAAGTGCATGACATCCTTACTTCTCTCAATGGAGCTACAGTGTTTAGAACACTTGGTTTGAGGAGTGGCTACTGGCCACATGGAAGAGGCCAGCATGGCTAAAACTGCATTTGTCACCAAAACTGCCCAATATGAATTCCTATGCCTCCCTTTTGGGCTGAAAAATGCTGCAGCAACTTTCCAACGATTGATGAATTCCATCCAGCGGAGGTTCATCTGCAAGTTTTGCTTTGTCTATATTGACGACATTGTGATATACTCTACCAATGTCAAGGAACATTATGGACATCTTCGTCTACTATTTGCTGAGTTGGAGGCTGAAGGTTTGATGTTGAACATGAAAAGGTGTCATTTTTCTTCAAAATTCTCTTTCTTTTCTCGGGCATGTTGTCTCAGAAGGAGGAGTGAGGACTGAACCCTCCAAGGAGGAAGCTATACAAAACTTCCCCATTCCCAAGACGGTGAAGGAAGTTCAATGTTTTAAAGGTCAATGTAACCTAGTCCTGGACACATTGTTACAGGGGTTGGAGGAGGAAGTCCAAGGGACTATAGCCCTTTCACAGGCAACCAGTGTACCATATGATTTGTCGGTAATCTGGGAGGATATCGGTAGAGAACAGAAGGAAGATGTTACTCTTCAACCTTTGTGGGATGAGGCAAAAGATGGTAACACCAAGTTCCCACCGTGTGCATTATGTTAACCAGAATGATTATCTTTTCAAAAGTACCATTGACAAGAATGGGGGTCAGAGTTTACAAGTTGTCATGCCAACAAAGCTCCGTTAACAGTGTCTGCAGTACGCTCATGCCCATCCATTAAGTGGTCATCTCAGGCATATGAAGACATTACGGAGATTACTAGAGGTACTTTATTGGGCCGAGATTCTAAAAGATGTCTGGAGGATGTGTAAGGAATGCCAAATATGCCAACAAAATAAACCCTCCAAACTGGCAGGGTGTCTCCAGTCCACACCAGTGGTCAAACCAGGGTATATGCTGGGGGTTGACTTGATAGAGCCATTCCCTACAAGCCCTCGCATGAATGAGTACCTACTGGTGGTAGTGGACTATTGTAGCAAGTTGGTAGAATTGTTCGTGATGAGATCCAACCGCGAAGACCCCTCTAGTATCTAATATTTTAATCAAAGATATCTTCACTAGGTGGGGAACACCAGTGTATCTCGTATCAGACAGAGGACCACAGTTTACTTCTCAACTGCTGAATGAGACCTGTAAGCAGTGGGGAGTGGTACAGAAACTAACCACGGCCTACCATCCCCAGACAAATCTTACCGAACGTGTCAATAGAGTTCTCAAGACGATGATGGCCTCCTATGTCTGTGATAATCACAGACAGTGGGACCGTTGGGTTGCTGAATTTCACTATGCTATCAATTCCGACTGGCATGAGAGCACAGGTCATACTCCAGCTGAGATCGCCTTAGGGCAGAAATTGAAAGGTCCATTGGAACGCCTGGTACATAAGCCTCCAAACCTTGATCATTTAGCATATAGTTTGCTCGAGCACCAGAAAGCAATGCTGGAGAGAGTGAAGGAGAATGTAAACAGAGTTCAAGACCGACAGGCCCGATACTATGATCTCCGAAGAAGATCAGTACAATATCAGCCAAGAGATCTAGTCTGGATACTCACTCATCCACTATCTCGTGCAGGCGACGCTTTCATGGCAAAGTTAGCGGCTAAATGGCAAGAACCAGCTGAAGTAGTGTCGGGTTAATAGGGTTAATTCCAAGGTAAAAATGTTAGATAATCCTGATGGTACTGACACATATGTTGAAAAATGGAAACCTGTCTTTGGGGCTGTCCAGCCTTTTTCTAAAGGGGAGAGTGTGTAACAGTTCAAGGATGGATTTACTGTAAACACTAGGGGGCAATGTCCTCAAGAATGAGGGTGAGGTCACCAATATAAGGAGAGACCAAGTAAAGTTAAGGAAGTGTGGTAATACGAAATCAGGATGGTTGAGCTATAGCTCACTGTTTCCATCCTTTGTTAGGCCCGTGATGGGAAAATGTGTTTCTTTCTACTGATCATCGGAGGTCTATGTTTAAATGAAGTATGTATTGAGTCAAGTTGCTCTATCGGACTATTAGTAATAAGTTCAACCGCTTAATGCATGTGGGAAGTCCATTTCGTCTAGATTTTCCTTGCCTGGAACTGGGTAAACCTGCGGAGTATATACTAGTGATGGACAAATGAAGCGCTTCGAAGCATTATTGCTTTCTGATACAATTGTGTCGAAAATGGTTAATTACTCAAAGCTTCATTCAGATAGAAATTGCAGCACCATCTCCTGGTGAAGTAAATGTAATGCAACAAAGCTGTCAACCATAAAATGCAAGTAGGCTTATATGTTAACGCCCCGTTCATTACGTGTTTACCGAGGCGATCAAAGATGAAACGGTGTTAGTGCTGTGAAACTCATTTAGGTGAATTTTACAGATACTGATGAATTTCATGTGTTCACCTTGATAATAAAACATTAAGCATGATGTGTGTGTAATTAGTTCTTTAGACAAGGTCAGAAGATCAGACCAGCTTAAAAAAAGTTGGAAACATCACAGAAATTCTAATGGTTTCTATTAAAATACCAATAGGAACCATTGGCTTTTACCATTTAAACCACTACAGAATTATTTTTGGTAGTGTGTTTGGGACATATTCCATTAGGAATTAATGCCCCCACCAATAGAACCCAACATATATCAGTAGAGACCACTATAATTCCCATTACAACCAATGAAATTCCCATGAAAACCATTAAATCCAATAGAATTTCTGTAATGGTTTCTATAGGTTTTTTTTAGCAGGGCAGTATCATGTGTAAAAGCTTTATCTTGTTTAGCTGTGGGAAGCAGAACTCTATAACTTGTTAACTGGTGGGACTGATATTTTTGAATGTTGAAAGATTCAAGATTCAAGAGTTTTATTTGTCACATACACAGTTATATACACAATATACAACTGGCAGTGAAATGTAAACAGGTCCGCTCCATGGACAGTGCAAATAACAGTTACAAGAACACAAGGGAAATTAAAATAGAAATAGAATAAAATTAGAATAAAAAGTATAACATAAGTAGAGTTATAAATAAATCAAGTAAGATAAAAATAGGAAATAAGATAAAAATAAAAAAATAAAATAAAAATATAAAATATAAAGTAAGTGGATATGATAAGTGAGATAAACTGTAGACTTAAAAATAAGTGGTTAACATAAAATATATATATATATTTATATATAGAGAAGTATGATGTGCATGCAATAGGTATAATTGCAAATCGGAGTATAATGTGCAAACAGGAGTATGATGTGCAAACAGGTTTATTACAGGTTGTTACACAGTAACAATAGGAACGTAAAGTGCAGTGCAATGGCAGTATGTGAATGTTAATGTATAAACTGGATGTTTATGCGTGTGCGGGGTGAAGTGAAGTCACGTGACTGAGTTCAGGAGTCTGATGGCCTGGGGGAAGAAACTCCTCCTGAGTCTTTCAGTCTTTGCCATCAGGCTACGGAAGCGCTTACCAGATGGCAGCAGGGTGAAGTGAGAGTTTGCAGGGTGATTAATGTCTCTGATGATTTTGGTAGCTCTACCTCTGCAGCGTTTGGTGTAGATGTCCTGCAGAGACGGGAGAGCTGAGCCTGAGATGCGCTCGGATAAGCGCACCACTCTTTGCAGGGCTTTGCAATCGTGACTGGTGCTGTTCCCGTACCACGCTGTGATGCACTGAGTCAGGACACTTTCTATCGCCCCTCGATAGAAAGTTTTCAGGATGGCTGGTGAAACCCTGAATTTCCTCAGCTGGCGCAGGTGGTACAGTCTTTGCCTGGCTTTTTTCACCTGTGTCTGGATGTGTGTAGTCCAGGTCAGATCCTCGGAGATGTTCACACCCAGGTATTTGAAGCTGCTCACTCTCTCTACCGGTGTCCCGCTGATCATGAGAGGGGAGTATGACTGATGCTGTCTCTTCCTGAAGTCCACAATCAGTTCTTTGGTCTTGTTAACATTCAGAGAGAGACAGTTGTCCTGGCACCATGATGTCAGTTGCTCCACTTCATCCAAGTATGCCGTCTCATTGTTGTTGGAGATGAGACCCAGGACAACAGTATCATCAGCAAACTTGATGATCGAGGTGGAGCTGTGTGTGGACAAACAGTCATGGGTGTAGAGAGAGTAGAGCAGGGGACTCAGCACACAGCCCTGTGGAGCTCCAACACTCAGGGTGATGGAGGTGGAGGTGAACTGGCCTACTCTCACCGCCTGGGGTCTGCCAGTGAGGAAATCTTCAATCCAGAGGCAGAGAGAAGAATTCAGGCCTAGATCCAGGAGTTTGTGTGTTAGCTTAATGGGAACTATGGTGTTAAAGGCTGAGCTATAGTCAATAAATAGCAGCCTGACATAGTTCCCACTTTTGCTGTCGATGTGAGTGAGGCAGGAGTGAAGGACGTGAGAAATGGCATCTTCAGTCGATCTATTGGGACGATAGGCAAACTGAAGAGGGTCCAAAGTGTCAGGAATGGAGGAGCAAATGTTGTTTTTAATGAGTCTCTCAAAGACCTTCATGACTAAAGATGTGAGAGCCACTGGACGATAGTCATTTAGGCAAGAGGGTTTACTGATCTTAGGTACAGGGATGATGGAGGATCGTTTGAAGGAGGTGGGGACAACAGATGTAGCAAGGGACTCGTTAAATATGGATGTAAAGAGCCCTGCGAGCTGATCAGCACAGGACCGCAGAACACGACCTGAAATACCATCCGGCCCAGCAGCTTTCCTGACATCCACACGTTTGAGTGCCCTCCGAACCTCGTCCTCCGAGACAGAGATCACGTGACTGTTGCTGCTCTGAGGGACTCTCTCTGACGCGTCACTCGCCGGAGTCGCGCTGCCGCGATTACCATCAAAGCGAGCGTAGAAAGAGTTTAACTCGTTCACCAGCAACGGATCAGCTCTCACCTCTGCAGAGGATTTAAAAGGATGTGCTTGTGTTGTACTTGTATAATGTAGCATGTTTTGGCTTCACTTTTATAAGAAATACAGCCGCCAGGTTTCAAACCTGTCAACACTGGATTCGGCTGTCAAAGCAGTCAGGTGGTTCACTACAGGAGTGAACCAGTGTGTTTGCTTCAGAAGTCATTTTCACGTGACTAGTGACGTAATGATACAAGCTCCGAAGCAGTGGTTCATTGCAAGGACCGTTCGAGTTTGAAGCAAGCTTCGGAGCGTTGGTGTCAGACGTAACATCACTAGTATATTCTAACTATCTGTGGATTGTTCATTGAGTCATCGTGCCGGTTGCCGGTTTTGGAGCATTTGGGACAATTTGATTGGCAATGGCCAAACAACGCTGGAAACCCAGGTTTCTTTGTAGTATTTCATTGACTGCTTTGAATTGTACTTTTTTGTTCATATTATGGTTAGGGGTGAAAACGGTTGTTTGTGTGTGAATGTGGCTTGTTTATACTCACTGACACTTTTAAATATATGGCTATCAAAAGCTCAACGGATTGTATCCCACATATTCATTGTGTCTTTCTTTAATCTGCGATTTAGGAAAGTTTGTTACAAACTGTAATTGTCAGTTACATCTGTCTTCATGTCTGTGTCTGTGTTTCTCTCGTCTCTCATTGTAACAGGTTTTTGTGTAAAGCTGATCTGTTTCCTGTGACTGTGGGCCTCAGAGCACAGTAATACACAGCAGAGTCACACACACGCAGGTTCTTGATCTGCAGAGGAACTGAATTTGATGAAAGTTCAGAGTGAAATCTCTCCTGGAACTCAGTGCCATTTTCTCCTCCATATTTGCTTCTCCTCAGGATGTATTTAGGAAAGTCATTTTCTCTCTGGATGTACCAGAATAAATGTTCTTGAGCTGAATCTGTTTGATATTTACACTGTAATGTGACGGATCTTCCTTCAGCTTCAGTCACAGGTTTGTCTGGCTGATCAACTGTGTCCTCTGATCTGACCTCTGTAAAGGGTTAAACAAATCATGTACAGTACAATACAACATTTAAGCAATTTAAAATGAGTGTGTAGCTGTAGTAAGTGAAGATTCATACCAACAATGAACAGAGCAAAGAGAAATATATTCCTCAACCTGTGTGACATGACTGTCTGCTGAAGACACTTTCATGTCAAGATAAATCAGTGAATATGAGAGTCTTTCCTACTTTAGTATTATAATGATGATTTAAGGAGGAGCTTGTGGACAGACACCCATAAAGCTGCTTTATTGTCTAAGGTAATATTGAGTAGCTGCTGCCCTCTGATGGTGAACTGCAAGCACTGCATTAGTGCCATCTCAATAGTTTCATGTAAATAAAGATATTTGATTTCTGAATTACATGATATTCTAATGTGACTGGTGAACTAAAGGACTGATTTGTATGGATTTAATATAATTAATCTTTCATGCCAGTCTGCCACACACGTTATCATTGTAATTTGCTGTTTGACTCACTTTTCATTATTTTAATCATTTTTGCATTAGATTCATTACATATTTTTATACTAGCTTTCACTCTCTGTGTTTCTCTCATCCTAACAGGTTATTGTGCAGTGTTGTTGTGTCTCCTCAGGTTATTGTGCAGTGTTGTTGTGTCTCCTCAGGTTATTGTGCAGTGTTGTTGTGTTTTCTCAGGTTATTTTGCAGTGTTGTTGTGTCTCCTCAGGTTATTGTGCAGTGTTGTTGTGTTTCCTCAGGTTATTGTGCAGTGTTGTTGTGTTTCCTCAGGTTATTGTGCAGTGTTGTTGTGTTTCCTCAGGTTATTGTGCAGTGTTGTTGTGTTTCCTCAGGTTATTGTGCAGTGTTGTTGTGTTTCCTCAGGTTATTGTGCAGTGTTGTTGTTTCCTCAGGTTATTGTGCAGTGTTGTTGTGTTTCCTCAGGTTATTGTGCAGTGTTGTTGTGTTTCCTCAGGTTATTGTGCAGTGTTGTTGTGTTTTCTCAGGTTATTGTGCAGTGTTGTTGTGTTTCCTCAGGTTATTGTGCAGTGTTGTTGTGTTTCCTCAGGTTATTGTGCAGTGTTGTTGTGTTTCCTCAGGTTATTGTGCAGTGTTGTTGTGTTTCCTCAGGTTATTGTGCAGTGTTGTTGTGTTTCCTCAGGTTATTGTGCAGTGTTGTTGTGTTTCCTCAGGTTATTGTGCAGTGTTGTTGTGTCTCCTCAGGTTATTGTGCAGTGTTGTTGTGTCTCCTCAGGTTATTGTGCAGTGTTGTTGTGTTTCCTCAGGTTATTGTGCAGTGTTGTTGTGTCTCCTCAGGTTATTGTGCAGTGTTGTTGTGTTTCCTCAGGTTATTGTGCAGTGTTGTTGTTTCCTCAGGTTATTGTGCAGTGTTGTTGTTTCCTCAGGTTATTGTACAGTGTTGTTGTGTTTCATCAGGTTATTGTGCAGTGTTGTTGTGTCTCCTCAGGTTATTGTACAGTGTTGTTGTGTCTCCTCAGGTTATTGTGCAGTGTTGTTGTGTCTCCTCAGGTTATTGTGCAGTGTTGTTGTGTCTCCTCAGGTTATTGTACAGTGTTGTTGTGTCTCCTCAGGTTATTGTGCAGTGTTGTTGTGTCTCCTCAGGTTATTGTGCAGTGTTGTTGTGTTTCCTCAGGTTATTGTGCAGTGTTGTTGTTTCCTCAGGTTATTGTACAGTGTTGTTGTGTTTCTTCAGGTTATTGTGCAGTGTTGTTGTGTCTCCTCAGGTTATTGTACAGTGTTGTTGTGTCTCCTCAGGTTATTGTGCAGTGTTGTTGTGTCTCCTCAGGTTATTGTGCAGTGTTGTTGTGTCTCCTCAGGTTATTGTACAGTGTTGTTGTGTCTCCTCAGGTTATTGTGCAGTGTTGTTGTGTCTCCTCAGGTTATTGTGCAGTGTTGTTGTGTCTCCTCAGGTTATTGTACAGTGTTGTTGTGTTTCCTCAGGTTATTGTGCATGTTGTGTCTCCTCAGGTTATTGTGCAGTGTTGTTGTGTTATTGTGCATGTTGTGTTTCCTCAGGTTATTGTGCAGTGTTGTTGTGTTTCCTCAGGTTATTGTATGGCGTGTGTGTGTGTTTCCTCAGGTTATTGTATGGCGTGTGTGTGTGTGTGTGTTTCCTCAGGTTATTGTATGGCGTGTGTGTGTGTGTGTGTTTCCTCAGGTTATTGTGTAGTGTTGTTGTGTTTCCTCAGGTTATTGTGCAGTGTTGTTGTGTTTCCTCAGGTTATTGTGCAGTGTTGTTGTGTTTCCAAAGGTTATTGTATGGTGTGTGTGTGTTTCCAAAGGTTATTGTATGGTGTGTGTGTGTTTCCTCAGGTTATTGTATGGCGTGTGTGTGTTTCCTCAGGTTATTGTATGGTGTGTGTGTGTTTCCTCAGGTTATTGTATGGTGTGTGTGTGTTTCCTCAGGTTATTGTATGGTGTGTGTGTGTTTCCTCAGGTTATTGTATGGCGTGTGTGTGTTTCCTCAGGTTATTGTATGGCGTGTGTGTGTTTCCTGTGACTGTGGGCCTCAGAGCGCAGTAATACAGAGCAGAGTCTGACACTGATGCAGAGGAGATGTTCAGATACACATGGTTTCCTTCTTCTTTTTCTTTTCTGATCTCAGTGGTGAATGTTTGATCTACATCAGATTTCTTAACATCTTTTGCACTGTCTGAAATGAGCACAAGGAATTCAGGAGCTGATCTGGGATACTGACGGTACCAGTGAAGAGTAAATGCAGAAGAATAACTGCAGGATAATGTAACTCTTGAACCCTCGGCAGCAAACTCCTGTGTTGTGTTTGGTGTAATAGTATCTCCATTACTCGCACCTGCAAAGAAAAGTGAAATAGTCTCAAAGGGCGCAAAAAATGACTATTCTGATCAAATGTGAGCATTTTAGAAGTTTGTTCACATATAGTGCACTTTTATATATTAAGGCCACATATAAGACCATATATTTAATTATTAAAAATGACTTAATTTTGATAATAAGCATTGAACAGCATTGAAATGATGGTACTTACATGCTAAAGCAGAGAACAGAATAACTGAATGGAGGATCATTGTGTGTGTGCTCACAGTCTCAGCTTGAATGATCTTATGACAGTCTCTGTCAGGCTCAGCAAAATACCCTCAGACACGTTAAGCTCCTCCTTCCTCACCACCTGGGACAATAAATCAGTTTATCACCATCACCTTTTGACCTCTGTTGCTTTATAAGATGTTACAAAGACAGAGTAACATCTTTTATCTAAATATTTAAAGTGGACATATTATCCCCTTTTTTCCAAGATGTAAAATAATTGTAAAATAAACTTTGATATCCCCAGAGTGTGTATGTGAAGTTTTAGCTCAAAATACCGGTTTTTGTGTATGTCCCTTTGAATGCAAATGAGCTGGTGCTCCCAGCCTGTTCTTTCAAGAAGAGGGCAGAACTTCAATGGCTCGTGCAACAACAACATAACATGTCAGAAACTGATGTGTTCAGGACAATAATGCCCACAGAGCCAGAGAATATCTGCTGCATGGAGATAGAACAGGTATACCGTATTTGCTCAAATAAAAGCCGGGGCCTTTATTTACCTGAACTGCAGAAGGTCACAGGCTTTTATTTGAAGCAGGCTTTTATTAGGGGCAGGCCTGTATTTCAAATTCCATCTATTTGAAAAAAATAATTGTTTTAAATAAACCGTTTTAAATGAAAAGCGATATCGCTCCAGAGGACAGATATCATCAGCGGCGCGGGCAGTGGGGTGGTTTCAAAGGATTGCAAATGCAATGCAAATTTTTGTTCATTTTATTCATTTTTAGAATTTAATAATTTATTTGTAATAAAAAATTTAAGTGGGCCATTAAAAAGTATTATTTATAAGTTGAATTATGTTTTTAAAACATACATGAGGTCATATTGTGACTCTTGCGGTGTGTGTGTAAAGAGAACGGTAATATTTCCTCCAGAGTGAGATCAAGCGCCTTACTGAAGATTCCGCTCATTCTGAAGCTCAACCCAGAACTCCCTTTGTGACATGCTGGATCAAATATAGGTCTATCTGAAATAAATAGTAAGGGCTGCCCCTGACTAAAGTTTTTTTTTCTTTTCTAGTAGGCTAGTTCATTTAAGCCGTTGTTCACGCTGCGCCGCCGCCTCCGCCTCAATGTCATTGTCTGTTATAGGCTATTTGCTTATTATTTATTAAATCCGGGATATTTGGTTGATAAAACATAGATTAAAATTAAGATACAATTTATACAAAACGAAATTTACTTTAAAGAAAGGCTTTCAACAAAACAAAACTTATTGGAGTGTTATTGAACTTATTGAAGACCCCCGTTATGCATCTTGTGTCCTGTTCACTTTTCAACGTAAATGAAATCAGAAAATAACATTATCATATTTAAACTGAAACTAATTATGTGTTTTAATGGCTTTATTTACCTGAACTGCCGAATGTAACAGGCTTTTATTTGAAGCAGGCTTTTGTTAGAGCCTGCCTGTATTTCTAATTCCATCTGTTTGAAAAATGTTTTTTTTTAAATAAACTGTTTTAAATTAAAATCAATAGTGTTCCAGTGGTCAGATATCATTGATTTTTTTAAGAAACATTTGCAAAAATATCACCATTTACAACAACAGCCAGAAGGGCGACAAAGCAATTTGCGTCAGAATTGCGCAGGAACCACCATTGTCAGTTTGAAAAATGTAAAATGTTTATTTCAAATATAGGCAGCCTTCTAACACATTTTTTTTTATTGCTGGTAAAATTGCTGGCATATAACAATAAGAGCAAACGGTAGCTATGTAAAACACATTGCTGGTTTGCAACACACCAGTATCTGATTAACGTTACAGACGGTAGTTATTAACCAGCATGAACATGACTCTGTTTCCTCAGAGCTACACATCAGTTATGCTAAATTACACATGTGTGTAGTAAGCATCAGTACTCCGGATATCATAACATTAAAAGCAAAAGACATTCCTGACAGCACAGTCAACTGCCGGTATCTAATATCGTTCAGCTGCAAGCAAAATCCGAACAAAATTCTTAAAAATAACATTGTTGCAGCTTAGTACTATAAATTAAATGGTGTAATTACCCGGCCACAACGATATTTGTCAGTCCTCCTCAAAATCCCCATCCTCACCATCATCATCAATAACTACAAGTTCATTGTTAAACAGCTCCTCTTCATCTTCCTCCACCTGAGGTCCTTTGCGCTGGTTCTCCCGGGGCCTGCTGTCAGAGCTGATCGCGCGCCTCCTGTCCAGCAGCGCAAGGCTGTCCCTCCCTGAAGCAGAGGATGAGGTCATCTTCGCT
Organism: Gobio gobio; assembly: GCF_949357685.1. Classification (NCBI taxonomy): domain Eukaryota; kingdom Metazoa; phylum Chordata; class Actinopteri; order Cypriniformes; family Gobionidae; genus Gobio; species Gobio gobio. The sequence continues at coordinate 321,773 of NC_137102.1, read as the reverse complement.
CCCGTCATTTTTCACAAACAGTCCACAAACTTTGAAAGACTTTTTGATCATATCCACGTCCAGTTTGTTCCAGGTAGCGACCCCCCAGTCCACAAGCAGGCGTAGGGAGGGGGCTTTTAAGTTACCTCCAGCTGTATATTCCTTATCTGTATCCCCTGCCATCCACTGATCGTAGGCATCGTACAGGCTTGTCTTGAAGGGTTGGTTCCACATCACATTGGGGGCTTCACTGCATGAAAAGTGGGATTTTCGACCCCTTAAATGCCTGTATACTCCCGGAAATCTCCCTAATTTTCGGCAGTTTTCGACAATTTAGAGGCACCGAACGTCGCGTTCGTCTGTGCCACAAATTGTCGTAAACGAACCATGACGTAGGTGGAGAGCCCCCCGCTGAGAGACCGCGCGGAGGTGCGACGCATCTAATTTGCATATGAATAGCAGCGAAACCAGAGAGTCAACGGCCAGACTTGAATTTACTCACTATTGGCTGAAGCCACTACATTTAAAAAAGAAAAATCCCTCGTTATTGGTTGGCAGATCACTGCAAACCAATCATTATTGGTCCCCCTGGCTCATTATAAATGTAAACCCCAATAATAATAATAAATATATAATTTATGTTGTAATAATTTGTTTTATATTAATGTTATTGTGCTATGAAGTATTCATACCATCAAGGAATATATGGGAAAATTATACGGACCGTGCCGTTTATTCAAAGAAAGAGCTTCATTTATAAGCATACAGCTGTTCATTCAAAGAAAGGGCTTCATTTATAAAACACAGCGGTTTACTCAAAGAAAGAGCTTTATTGTTAAACACACAACTATGTACAGTGCAGCAGTAATGTCTCGTAATGTAATGTAAAGTTCGTCGAGCTCCAGGCTGCGAGAGGGCGGTGGCCGCACAATCCATCCAGACACCCCGTCAACAATGCCGTCTTTCTCCTCAGATATGAGTTCAATGGTCGCGCACTTCCAAATGTCCACCTCATCCAGCACACTCTCGCTTCCAGCAACTGTAATACAATCCATAAAGACAATAAGCAACCTGAAAAATACTCACATTGACAAAAAACGGATCTAATATAATAAATCTTACCCTTTTTCTTCTTTATCGACTCCGAGCTAAACTTCGCAGTTTCCGCCTACCATGTAAGTTCAGGTTGTTTTTATCTGAAGCTCCGGCGTGTCGATTCATAATACGTCTTACAGGCAGCTGGAAAACAATTACATGAGACTGGTATTAATTAAAACAGTCACGGTAAAATTAAACAAGGAATGAGAAACACATTAGAAGTTACTTACACACAATTTCGTTGTGATCAGCGGTTAAATCTGGACTCGTGGAAATTGCTCCAAGCAGATGTGGCAGTTTGCTCTCTTAAGCGCAATACAATACCATTTATGGCACAAAATAGACTACGCCACCCCGGAAAATGGGCTGGGGACCCGCTTGTACTTCAAGTGCAAAGCACACAGATCCGTGGTGACTGGGTCAGATAACAGACAAGGCAACGTTTATAGTCGTTTATTAAATTCAAATAGGAAAAATACCAAAAGGCATAATACAAACACACATCAAAATAAATATGTCAACCATAGCACTTATCCAGTTCAGAATTGGGGATTCAGTTCGCCTCCTCGGTAAACACTGCAACTAGTGCTCTCACCACACAGCACCCAATCACCCTCTGTGAACACAGCAAGCGAGAAGCACACCACCACCACACCAGAGGACGTGGGCGTTGAACTGGCACCCCAACTCTGGGTAAAAGAGAAGAGAGGACAAATTAAGACATAAGCAACCATACACACACGCGCACACACACACACCTTCCACGTAATAATCTTTTGGTTGAACCCTTATCACATATGGACAGTTGGAATCAGTTTACACAAAAGAAATAAAAGCAACCACTCACTGGCCAACGCTCATTAATAGCTTTCCAACACTGCGTCGCCTGATGGTTACAGTATTTTAAAAGTACACCCTTCTCAGGTCGGATTTAGAAATACATGAAAGACATTCAAAAACAGACAATAACAATTTTACAACTGTAAATACTTTAAATGACAATGTTTCTGCTAAAAGAGAAGAATAGGAATGACAACCCAGTTATTCGCCGCTGTACGCCAGCCCAAAGATCAGCACTGAATTTGCTAGGTTTGGAAAGCGTCACTACGGCCGAAAATGCGCTATTGTTCCGGCCGTCTCAAGACGGATGAGATATAAGAGAAAGCATTAGTCAGACGATCACAACAAATGCGCTGTTCCAGTAAGGGTCACTGAGAAATGGTCGAGGAGTTTCTGGCAAGGAGAAACACAATCCAATCGGTCGTCACTAAGCCCAGATACTCCCACCAAGCCTGCTGTAACACCACCCCTGTATTACTAAAAAATATATATAACACACGATAATTGTAATTTACACATTTATGGTCTCATGAACTTAACATTGACCTGCGTATGACTTACCGGTAAATAGGGAATCACACTGCTCAGTGCACTCAATAGGGTGCGAATTATAGGATCAATCACTAAAAAAACAATACATCACATCGTTTATAATTTGCGAATTTTAGGTCTCATGAACCTGATATTAAAATGAGTACGACTTACCGGTAAATGGTGAATCACGTCGCTCAATGTACTCAATAGGGTGCAAATTACAGGCTTTCCATAACGGATATGTTATCAATGAGTTTACAGTCCTCCTCAGTCGCACTGTGAATTGAACGAGTCTTAAATTATCTTTTCTAACGCACGTTCAGAATTAAGCAGCTACCAACATTTCTTACCTCCCGAACGTAAACACTGTGTGCCAGGATGACGTCACTTCCAGAACGAGAATGGCGCGCACGCTTAGGCGTCATTCCAGTGCCCTTTTTATATCTGCCGCGCATACCCGGTCCACCGATAATCATTATCATGGAGCGCATCACCACAACATACCCCCCCATTGATCATCGTGGTCCCGACGATGGACATTCTACTGATCCCAAGGCCTAAACCAGGGCATCACCGAGTTAGGCCCTGTGATAGACACAGAATTTTGATTAGCCGCACCACCTATGGTTCGTGGCAAGTGATGTCTGTTGGAATGCTGACCTGCCCCGACCCGTCCAGTTCGCCTGGGAGCCCTTTCAGATCGAGTGGGTGATTCGACTAATCCCAGCCCTGCCTGGGAGCTCATACCATCCCTACTCCCTCTCGTTAGGAACCTACTGGCCGACTCTACAAATCCCAAAGCCGGACTAGCCCTTGCCTCTGAAGGGGGTCTACTCCCCTCTGCACCTCCTTGCTGGGCCTGGGGACCCTCTACCACCACATAGGCTAAGTCCCCTTCCTCAATCTCATCCTCCATCACCAGTGGTGGTGGCCGCTCAGCCTGACCCCCATAAAACTTAGTTAGTACCGTATGATCTTGAATACGGGGTTTTATGGATGCCCGATGCACTTGACGGACCTTCCCCAGGTCATGTACTGGTGCCACAGTGTACACCGACCCGCCATTTTGCGGCGCCCGAACTACCTGGTATACCGTGGAGCTCCATAGGTCTTGGATCTTATGTCGTCCCACAAACCCGTGTTCTCGCAGGTAGACCAATTGGCCCTCAGTCAGGGGCTTCTCCCTTACCCGTAGATCGTGTTTGGACTTTCGATATTGGGCTGCTGCCTGCAGCCGCTCCCGGGCACCTTCGAAAGCCACTTGGAGCCGAGCTTGATGCTCTTCCACCCAGTGATGGATTCTACCAGCCACTGGCTCCTGCACCCGACCAAGCAGGAAATCCACCGGCAGCCTAAGTTCTTGCCCAAACATCAAGTAATAAGGGGCTTCCCCGGTGGCTTGATGAGGGGTAGTGTTATAGCAAAATAATACCTGAGACAAACAAGAGGCCCAGTCCCTCTTCCTCCCGGTGGGCAATGTCCGCAGCAAATTGTGCAAGGTCCGGTTAAATCGCTCGCACTGGCCATTACCGGCTGGATGGTACGGAGTGGTGCGGGATTTGCCCACCTGGTAAAGGCTACACAACTGCTGAATGAGACGAGATTCGAAATTACGGCCCTGGTCGGAGTGAATCCGTCCAGGAACCCCAAACTTAAAGAACCACTCTTCTACCAAGACACGGGCTACCGTTTCTGCCTGTTGGTCCCGAGTAGGGATTGCCACAGTGAATTTACTAAAGACATCTGTCATTACCAGCACATTTTCTTGCCCAGAATGAGAAGGCTCCAAGATTGTAAAGTCAATGGCCACTATCTCATTCGGGCGAGAGGCCAGTAGATGAGCCATATAACTTCGAGCAACTGGTGCAGCCCCCTTAGCCTGCTGGCACCGCTCACATTGCTGTACCCACTGGGCTACATTGGCGAACATCCCTGGCCAGTAGCACCGTTGTCGCACCAACTCCAGGGTACGTTCAATGCCTTGATGCCCATGGCACTGATGCAATTGGGTCAGCACCTCAGGCTGTAGAACTGCAGGCAGCACCAGCTGTAAAACCCCCTCACCCCCATCGGGACGAAAGACCCTTCGATATAGCAGCCCCTCCTGTTCTTCCAGCCGGTCCCACTGCCGAAGCAAAACCATCCCGAGCTTAGGCAGTAATTTTCGCTCCTGGGGCCCTGGACCTCGCCCTTGGCGCCAATATTTAAGGACTGCACCGATAATGGGATCTTCCTCCTGCAGCACCACCAGTTCTGGCCCAGATCGACTTGGCATGGCCTGCATTGCTCTCACAATAGTGGGTTCCGTCAGATCCCCCACAGGCACCCGCCTCAGTAGTTCCGGCATGACCGTTCCAGACTGACCATTCTCCTCCCTGGATGGTCCCGCAGATGGCAAGCGCGACAACGCGTCCGCATTCTGGTTAGACCTGCCGGACCGATACTGAACCTCGAAATCAAAGGCTGCTAATTCCGCCGCCCACCGCTGTTCTGTGGCGCCCAATTTTGCTGTAGCCAAGTGACTCAGTGGATTATTATCGGTACGCACGATGCATCGATGCCCCAGCAGGTACTCGCGAAATTTTTCGGCCATGGCCCACTTTAAGGCCAGAAACTCAAGCCGCATGGAACTGTATGTGGCGGTATTACGCTCTGCCGGCCGAAGACCTCGGCTAGCGTAAGCCACTGGCCTTACCTTACCATCAACCTCTTGAGAGAGCACTGCCCCTAGCCCTACATGGCTGGCATCGATTTCCAAGATAAATGGAAGCTTAAAGTCAGCGTATGCAAGGACCGGCGTCGTAGTGAGTTTCCGCTTCAGGACCTGAAAGGCTTGTTCGCACTGTTCGGACCACAGCGCCGCCAATTCTTGTCTCTTGCTGCTCGCTCTTCCCCCACCTGCCTTGGCCACCAACTGATGTAGTGGAGCTGCTATCTGGGCAAACCCTTCTACAAAACGCCGGTAGTAGCTAACAAAGCCCAGAAAAGTTCGCAACTCCGACACGGTCTTAGGACATGGCCACTGGGCTACGGTCTCGACCTTACCCGGGTCTGTGGCCACCCCCTGGGAAGATATTACGTGTCCCAGGTACTGCACTTTCTCCCTAAAGAATGCACATTTTTCCAACTTTACCTTGAGACCAGCGGCTCGTAGGCGACCCAGCACCATCCTCAATCGTTGTAGATGATGTTGCACAGATGAGGAATATACAATATGTATTGGAATGTGCCGGGTGCATTGCACAGCCCAAAGGGCATACGATTCCACTCGTATAACCCAAAGGGGGTACAAAAAGCTGTTCTATGACGATCAGACTCCGCAACTGGGACTTGATTATACCCGCTGGCCAGATCTAATGTGGTAAACCAGCGAGCCCCCGTTAGGGAATCCAAGGTTTCCTCGATGCGAGGCAATGGGAACGAGTCTCTTCGGGTCTTGGCATTAAGCTGACGGTAGTCAACGCACAAACGGAGGCTACCGTCCTTCTTCTTGACTAATACCAGTGGGGAAGCGTAGGGGCTGCAACTTTCCCGAATCACCTGGGCGTCTAGGAGCTGGCCAATGTGAGTCTTAACTACCTCATAGTCGGACGGGGGAATACGTCTATAGCGCTGACGAAATGGGGTCTCATCCATTAAGGGAATTTCATGAGACAGGAGGTCAGTGCAACCCAAGTCTCCCTCACCAGTAGAAAACACACACTGGAATTCCCTAAGGAGAGCCCTTACCTGCTCCTGTTCCTCGTCAGACAACCCTTGGAGTTCTACACTTTCGACGTGCCCTACCTCCGATGCAACAATTCCCTCGCAGACTGCCATTCGAGTATTTGCGACCGGACCCTCTGTCAGTCCGGAAGGTGCATCAACCAGAAACACCTCCCGCAGTTTCCCGAGGATCGTTGTAGGGTATAAGACAGCATCGAGCGCACCAACATTGACGATGGGCACCTGGACAGTACCACTACCCACATGCACTAGGGACGGGGAGGCTAATAAGCCAACAGGTAACCCCGTCTCAAGGGGCTCAAATAATACGGTTTTACCACTAAAAATGGATGAACACGTCGCTCAATGTACTCAATAGGGTGCAAATTACAGGCTTTCCATAACGGATATGTTATCAATGAGTTTACAGTCCTCCTCAGTCGCACTGTGAATTGAACGAGTCTTAAATTATCTTTTCTAACGCACGTTCAGAATTAAGCAGCTACCAACATTTCTTACCTCCCGAACGTAAACACTGTGTGCCAGGATGACGTCACTTCCAGAACGAGAATGACGCGCACGCTTAGGCGTCATTCCAGTCCCCTTTTTATATCTGCCGCGCATACCCGGTCCGCCCCTAATCATTATCATGGAGCGCATCACCACACAGATAAGAGCTCATGAGGCGGGGATAGTCTGTGAAAACAAAATGTGCAGTTTTAAGCTCGGATCTATTAACGCATCAATTTCCTTATACAGCTGAATAAAAGCATATTCTTTAAATCGTAACGTTACATTACCCATGCTGTGGTTCATAGCGCCTGCAGTTTGCCTCAGAGTTGTGAAGACGAAGACAGCCTCCTGAAAATGAGTCCAAAAAGTTTGTCGCGTCCATGCAGAGATTGAGTTGAAGACGGTGTCCTGTCATTGTTGATCACGAAAAAGGAAAGCAGCAAAAAAACATAGGAAATGTAAAAAAACAAAAAAGTTTAAAGCTCATCTTCTACGCGTCATGGCCATGACCTCGACCTCGCACGTCATTGGACTAGGGCTCTAATATGGAACGCGCCCGGGGCCAAATCTCTTTATACGAAACGCGTGACTTTGACCGTGTCAACACGCCCTGTTTTCCGCGTCAACGCAGCAATTTTTTACGTGTTTCTTTTGTATGTGTAGACACGCACATTCTGGTCGTGTAACAGGCATACACGCACAGTCGACGCACAGTTTTAACATGTTAAGAAGACACATTTGAACGTGTTTCTTAACGCGCACATTCTGTACATGTCGAAGTGTAATATTTTTTTTTAAAGCAGACTTACCTTTAGAAGTAGCCTAGGCTACGTATATTAATATAAGATATTAATTAATTGCTTAACTGACTACTGTGCTAGAGTAAAGTAGCCTAATGTTACAATGTATATTAAGTAAATGCTTAATATTATACAATTATTATAATTTATCTTTATGGGTTATTGTTTGTTTTTTAAAGTTAGGCTATATATAATTTCTAAAAGTATAGGCTAATTTACACCGCACATATTTATAACTGAAAACACACACACACAACTTTATTCACTTTCACATAATAATGTTTTTGTAATTTGGTGTTTAGTTTGTTGTATAGTTTGTTTATACTGTTCTGTCTCTGTTTTGTTTCCAGGAACATCTGATGAGTGCTATAATAAAATGACTTCATTATATTTAAAATATGTTTTGATATTCATTTTATTTATATTATTAATATTTTATTTACCCATAAACGTGTCTTTAGGAAGCCATAAGTTATAGAGACAAGAATAACTTTTGCCATTTAAATGCCACATTTATTTACTGAGGACCCATACAGCCAATGATCATGTGTGAAAACACTTATACATAAATTGATCACTTAGAAATCAAAACTAAGGTTTGAGAAAGAAAGAATATGCATACAACAAAATATATTGTTTCATAGCAGCTTCAATAACAAGTTCAAAACAAATTCTGCTGTAAACCGGCTCTAACAAGCCAATATAGTGTCAATATTCAGCTCAAGTGACTTCAGTGTTGATTCAGTTCAGTTGATTTCAGTTCAACTGTAAATTCCTCAGTTGTGCATATTTGTGTGTAGTTAGATATATGCAAAAACAACATTTTTGGAAGAGTTAAAATAGTTTTGCATAAAGTGTTGCTTTTGCAAGCGATGTCTGATGTTTTGTGTGTTTTGTGTGTAGAGTTACAAGAAATGGAGCCATATTTTCAGAAATTGTGTGTAAGCAATTAGATAAAACTGTAAATGAATCCAGTTTATTTTAGTTCAGGACTCATAGTCCAGGTGTTAGTAATCTGTGCTTAATCTTTGTTCCAGGCAACAATTTTTTAACTCACGATTAACTAGATTAAGGCCTACTCTTGGCATAATTTAAACCCTGTCCAGGAAACCACCTCTTGAAAATCTGCATTGATAATTCATAAAATGTGGTGTGAGCTCAATTTAAATGACAATTACAGAAAAACACAATCTGACTTAACTATAAACACACAAACTTGTACTTTTCACATTTATGATTAATAGCCATTTAAAAAATCATTCACAGTGCAGGGTGGAAAAATTAATTTTGGTATGTAAACTGTATGCTTTACTTGATTTATTTGTGTGCTTTGGTTCATTGTCTTGTTGCATCACATAACCTCTCTAAAGGTTGAAGACATGAACTGCTGTCCTGTATTTTTTTTTTTTTTTACATAACATTGGTTATTGCTAATGACATACAGAGTAATTAATCTACACTGTGAGCCCGGACAAGTTGAATCTACTTAAAAAATTGGAGCAAACTGGTAGCCCTAAAAATTTAGTAATGTGAACTAAAACAAGTACATTTAACTTAAATTTAAGTTAACATTTTAACTTAAACTTTAAACTTGTTTTAGTTAAAAAAAATTCAGAACCTAGATAAAACTCCCCGTGCTGCTACTCTGATTTGCATTTGTGTAGCTCACAGCATGTTCATTTACATGATAAAGCCTCCCCTAGAATTAAGGGGAGGGGGGGTCATGGGGGGACAACTGCCAAGCAAGGCCAACGTCAATTTCCGACAATTTACAGCAGTTTTCGGTGTTGCCTGCAAATTGCCGTGCACAGTCGTAAACCTGAAGTTTCACGGCAATCTACAGTGTCACATACTGACGAAAATCCCACTTTTCATGCAGTGCTTGGATATAGTTAGTGCAGCCTCCCGGGATCACCGCTGTTGTGATATTGCAGTGTTTCCCACACATAGATTCATTCGTGGCGGTGCGCCACAGAATCAACACCAGCCGCCACACATTGGGTGTTGTTATTCATTAACTTTTTAACGCTATTTAAAACACGCAGCGTGTTTGTTCATTTCCTTTCCCCGCTCTCCCTCCATCTCTCTGTCACTCATGCGTCTCTCTCGCTCTCTCTCTCAAACCTGCTTTTGATATTAAAGTCTAAGCTTTTAAAATTTAAAACGAAATGCAAACAATAAATAACGTTTTGGCGCTAATGTGTAACAGTTAAAGCCAGAGGCGTTGAAAAACAGAGTTATTGAATATTTTGAGGATATCTTTTGGCACTAAATAGGCCTACTATTTGTGCAATAATTGTGGTCCATTAATGACCACTTAAAATATTTTGTATTATTTATATTACAATTAGTGTAGTAATTAAGGTTAAAATAGAGAATTCCAATGCAAAGAGGCCTGTATGGCTCTTTAATAAATATACAGTACTAATAAATAATATGTATCTAGTTGCTCAAAGTATTGCAGATCATATCTTCTTACTTATTTTTAGGTTTAGCATTTGAATAAATATTTATACATGATCAAATTTCTTTAAATGTTAAATTTTAAAAAGTTAATAACTTACATCCTAATATTTTGAATAATACTTATATAAGCACACAAAAGTGAATATTATTTAAATGTGAGCAAACATAATTAAAGAAAAGTTTAAAATAGTTAAACTTATTTTTCCTTATATGTACAGTAGGCTATATAAATATGAATTGATACTGAATCAAGATCGAAATCGATATTTGTGGCAATCACTGAACCCATCACCTCCACCCGCCCCATGCCCCCACCCACCACCACAAATTGGTTCCTAATCTGTAGGAAACACTGTATTGTAGCCACATTTTGGTTCCTCTTTGGTTGCGGCACTGATGTGGCAGCGGTATGAGTCCCACGCAAGCAGCCGCGGGGTGAAGTTGAATTTTCCCACCACAGACTTCAGCCAATCTGCCGTGAGAGAATCATTGGATAGCAAGGACAGCAAGGATAACGGTAAAATGGCTTTTTTTGTGTCCTGTGGTTTTTAGAGCCACACTCTTTGCTCCTCGTGTGTCAACAATAGTGAGAGAAACCAGTCAAACCAAACTGCAGTCTCGTCCATTGCAATGATGTCCTTCTCTAAAATCTGTTTAGAACTGACAGCCTTGCTAACGTAGTCAACGTACGAAACAAGTTTCTCAGTTAGTAGATCTGGGTCCTTCTGTGCCATGGTGGTGCGACGTCGAAGTGAGAAACCATTGCGCTGTAGAAATCTTTGTAGCCAACCCCTGCTAGCCACAAAGAAATCTCCTCCATCCCTCACGGAATTGTGGATCTCCAACACTTTATTTTGTATAATCTTTGTATAATCTTTCTTGATTTAGTTTAGTTTAGTTTTTATTTAAAGTTTGACAAGGCAGGATATTGAAGGACAAAACCCTGAAATGTATCAAACAGAACACATACTCAAAACAACCTTACCTAATTGAAATGAATTAAATAAATAAATAATAATAAATAAAACAACCAGTTAGAGTAAAAACAGATACACAAAAAAACCTGGAATACATCAGGCAGCACGCAAAAAACAAACAAACTGTAAATTACTTATAAAACAGTTTAAGAGCACGTGGAATAAAAGAAAGTTCATGTCTTTTTGATTTACTCCTGGGCACAACAAACTCCCTATGCTGCCGTAGTAGGTAAGTGGGTCTTGGAGCCACAGACAAGAAACAATGCAATGGTGATGAACTGTCTTTGAGTAGTTTTGTAAAAGTACGTATAGTGGCCTTGTCGCGCCTCTCACTCAGTGATGGGACAGTAGAAGTTGGAACACCTATTATCCGACAGCAACGTTTTTGGACCCTCTCCAGCTCATCAGAGAGACCTTTAGGTAGTCCACCCCATACTGGGCTAGCGTACTCAAGGACTGGCCGTATAAATGTTAGATACACTTTCATTAAAACATCACAAGGGAGACCCGCATTTTTAGCAACACAGAGATAGTGTATTCTAGGACGTACCTTCGAAATCATGTACTTAATGTGGGCATCCCACGACAGATCCGAAGAAATTTGGACTCCAAGCAGTTTAAAAGTGGAAACTCTGCTAATTGCATGTCCTGAAATTACGGGAGAGGAAGGGCAGGGAATGTTTTCATCTTTCCTGGCGCTTATGACCATGTCCACAGTCTTACCTCTATTCATTGCCAATGAAAAATCCTGTCCCCAATCCGCCACTGAATCCAAGGCTCTCTGAGTTAATCCTGGTAGGGATCCCATTAAAAATTCAGTAAGTGTTAAATCATCAGCATATTTTACCGGAATTACTGACGGAGGCAGAAAGGAATCCAAGCTGTTTATGGCGATGACAAAAAGCAGAGGCGATAGAAGACCCCCCTGAGGAACACCAGCTGCAATTGGATAAGAGTTAGACACACAGGAGCCCCACTTCACCTTTTGCTCTCTATTACTCAGGTAGCTCCTTACACTGAGCCAGAGCGGTCGTCTCACATTCATGTCAGCTAAAGCATAGAGCAGTTGACAATGATCAATTGTGTCAAAAGCTCGAGTAAAATCAACAAAAACAGCATGGATGTCCAATTTAGGATTGGTGTTAAGAGCATCATGCCAGGATTGCAAAATTTGAATCAGAGCAGTATCAGTTGATCTGTTCGCCATGAAGCCATGTTGTGATGGTTGAATTTTAGCAACTGTATCCTCCAGAATGGCATCTCTGAGGATTCCTTCATACATTTTTCCAACACAGCTGAGTAATGAAATCTAGACCGATAGTCTACTGGAAAACTAGGCTTTATTTTTTTTGGAACAGCCTTGACCACAGCCTCCTTCCATTGTTTTGGGAAATTATTATTTTGCATGCACGTGTTAAAAATATCACATAGCACCGGAGCCAGTTCCTCGTGAAAGGTCTTTAATATCCAAGGAGGAATGTCGTCAGGACCAGCAGCCTTTGCTGCCTTCACTTTGCGGAGTCTGACCTTAACTTGTCCAATACTCAAAAGAGGAATACTACAACTGGATAACTTGCAGGCAACCTCTTCCTCAGACGGAGAAATATGACTTGCATAATCCCACACAGAAGCAAAGTGCTTTGCCAGGTGATCACATTCACATTGCATGATCTTATGATCCTGAGACACCACGTCACTCTTATCTTCTTCCATCCCCATTAAAGCCTTCACAGACTTAAACCATTGTTTAGGCTTGGTGTTTTGCAGTTTCTCAACCTCATGTTTATAATATTGTTTCTTTGCATTCTTAATTTTTTTGGCAATAATTGTTTTTAGTTTACTGTAGGATGGTTTATCGCCAGAACAAAAGGCACGCTGTCTTTCTTTTATCAGATCTTTGATTTGTATGGTCATCCAAGGTTTGTCATTATTTGTAATAGAAACTTTCTTAAATGGAATTGTTTTGTCTAAGATAGACTTGATCATAGAAGTGAAGGCACTAACCTTAGCCTCGGGGTCCGTAACCTCATGAATGTGAGAAAAATCAGAAGTATTCATGAGAAGGCCCAATTGCCTATTTGTTTCAGAAGTACGTTTTCTACAAAAAATGTGCTTGACAGGCTTGGTGGGCCAGTTTCCAGCATTTAGCAGGATAGTCTCATGGTCAGAGGAGCCAACAGGAGGCAAATGCTCTGGCGACTCATACATGGAGGAAATGTTAGTAAAGATTGAGTCTAATTGATACTCGGTTGTGTTTGTCCCGCATGGAGGTTTTTTTCCGCCCACCTCCAGCTAGCCGTGCTCTGCTCTTGTCGTGTAACGTTAATCTTGTCAGCTCATCCTTCTGTTTCTTCCAGTATCGGATTCTCCTGGGGTCAATGTCGAAATTTCTCGCAGCTTTTTCACCCGAGTTTTCCTCCGCATACTTTAAAACTCTTTGTTTAAAGTTTAAATAATTTTCGTCTGGGTGACATAATCCGTTTTCAGTAAAGTTGTTGAAAAGTCAGTCAAAAGCACAAAATGAGACCCGTGTTATATCCAGTGTAGCTACTGTCATCTATTGGCACCTGTATATCACAATGAACTTGAATGCACATTAAATGAATGGGACTTAGGAGATTACCGGTATCCACACAAATTTTCCCCGGCCTTTATTTGTTTGTGCGGACCATGCCCCCGGCCACTATCAGAGGCCCGGTATTTAACCCTCTCGAGTCCGCCGTCGTGCCGGAGTGATTGGCTTGCTTTTTTTCTTATCAGTGCCAAAGAGACTCCAATAACTCTGTCGTTTTTTTATCATTCAGACAAGTGTTCCCCTTCAAGGGAACTCGAACTGCGTCATCATGACGACACTTTGGGCAACACCCCTCGTGTAAAGCGTCTGAAGAAACAGTAGAATCAGCACAATCCGATTGGTGTTGCGTGATGACGTAGTATGTGACGGCATACCCTGAAGATACAAAGAGACGTCTGAACACAACAGAGATAGCTTTTTTGCTCTTCAGCGTAAGCGCTCTGTGTTATCAGTCTAAGAGTATTTGGTGTTGTTGTCTACCAACGTTGTTTTCACAAGCATTCAGGGCTCACAAACTCCGTGACTGGTCCTGTGCTGTTGAGGCAGCACGGTTGATCTATCATGGACTCGCAGATGGGTCTGTCAGGGGAACTTGAGAGTGCAGAGGCATCTTCTAGTTCCCAGTGACAGCTCCATTGTTCTCCTTCCCCGTGTGGAAGTGTCACGGGGTAGGCCAACCTGGCCGCACCCACCCCCAAAACCCGTACCACCCTTGGGGAGTCGGACAGAGGCCCGGCAAGGACGACAGACAAGGCTTCAAGTAACAATCTTTTTATTAAATATAAAAGTGGAAAGGGGGATCTAAAATGGTGAGTCTTCTAGGCAGGGTCGTTCCGTCCTGCGGACCCGCTTCGCTGCCTAGCAATCAGGTGAGTATTCGGGTAGGAGTTTCTCTTGAAGGACTGGCAGACACAGAGCTTGTAACGGAGACGTTCACTGCAAAGCGGTCAGGTGAATACACAGGTACGTAATCCTCTTCCTCAGAAATGACAGACAGGGGACTTACGGCTGGAGGGCTTCACTGCAAAGCAGTCAGGTGAATACACAGGTACGTAATCCTCTTCCTCAGAAATGACAGACAGGGGACTTACGGCTGGAGGGCTTCACTGCAGAGCAGTCAGGTGAATACACAGGTACGTAATCCTCTTCCTCAGAAATGACAGACAGGGGACTTACGGCTGGAGGGCTTCTCTGCAAAGCAGTCAGGTGAATACACAGGTACGTAATCCTCTTCCTCAGAAATGACAGACAGGGAACTTACGGCTGGAGGGCTTCTCTGCAAAGCAGTCAGGTGAATACACAGGTACGTAATCCTCTTCCTCAGAAATGACAGACAGGGGACTTACGGCTGGAGGGTTTCAATGCAAAGCAGTCAGGTGAGCGTTCAGGTACGACCTCCTCTTGAAGGGCTGGCAGACACAGAGCTTGTAACTGAGAAGTTCACTGCAACGCAGACAGGTGAGTACACAGGTACGTAATCCTCTTCCTCAGAAGTGACAGACAGGGGACTTACGGCTGGAGGGCTTCACTGCAAAGCAGTCAGGTGAGCGTTCAGGTACGACCTCCTCTTGAAGGGCTGGCAGACACAGAGCTTGTAACGGAGAAGTTCACTGCAACGCAGACAGGTGAGTACACAGGTACGTAATCCTCTTCCTCAGAAGTGACAGACAGGGGACTTACGGCTGGAGGGTTTCACTGCAAAGCAGTCCGGTGAGCGTTCAGGTACGACCTCCTCTTGAAGGGCTGGCAGACACAGAGCTTGTAACGGAGAAGTTCACTGCAACGCAGACAGGTGAGTACACAGGTACGTAATCCTCTTCCTCAGAAGTGACAGACAGGGGACTTACGGCTTGAGGGTTTCACTGCAAAGCAGTCAGGTGAGCGTTCAGGTACGACCTCCTCTTGAAGGGCTGGCAGACACAGAGCTTGTAACGGAGAAGTTCACTGCAACGCAGACAGGTGAGTACACAGGTACGTAATCCTCTTCCTCAGAAGTGACAGACAGGGGACTTACGGCTGGAGGGTTTCACTGCAAAGCAGTCAGGTGAGTGTTCAGGTACGACCTCCTCTTGAAGGGCTGGCAGACACAGAGCTTGTAACGGAGAAGTTCACTGCAACGCAGACAGGTGAGTACACAGGTACGTAATCCTCTTCCTCAGAACTGACAGAAAACTCAGGTAAGTAGTAGACATCCGGCGGGTTTAAGTTCACACTTCACACAACAACACAGTGCATCACATCACTTCATCACTGCAATTCAACACTCAGTGGGAAATACATATCGTCCCCTTGGAATTATAAGGTTCTATCTGACGTTTTTGTCAAAATTGAGTTATTCACATATTCTTATTCTGTGACAACTTATTTACATTATGTGATGTTTTTTTTTTTAAGTTGTGTACATTTTGGGACTTTTTATTGAAAAACAAAAAGGTTCTATCTACTAAGTCGAACTCTGACTTGGCTCTATAAGGTTCTATCTGCGTGAGCCAATCAGCACTTCGAATGCACAGAAGAGGACCAATCAGGATCAACTTTATAGGTTGTGTCGCCGGCTTTTTCCTTGACAGGAAAGATCGCAGACACACAATATCTGTGAGGATTATGGCACACAATGCAAAGTTTTTAAGAAACCTCAAGATCGACAATTTTATTGACGATCAGGTCAAGGACAGCAGCCCGAATTCCAGGCATCACATATAGTCAGTGAATCATTTTTCAATGATTATTAAACTTTATGAATTAATTTGCTGAAGCATGTCTGTTTTCTTGCAGTTTTTAAAGTCTTAAAATGTCTTAATTTTTACAATATTAAGCCTTAAAGGTCAAATAGTAAAAAGTTTAATTAATGGGGTCTTAATTACAACAATAAACGTTAGCATGTTATTTCAGCCATACTGATGTCTAGAGAGAAAGACATTTTACCTGGCCCACTTTAGGTGGAATAAAATCCTGCTCAGATGTATTACAGTAGCTGCTTTCTGTCTAAACAAAAGAAAGATGAACAATTTCTGCAATAATGTGTTTAATTACCCACCAAATTGGTACCAAAAATGTACATCTGCACTGGACAAAATATTTAGACCTGCCTAGCTTAATTTGAAATGTCCTAAATACATGGAAGTGCTAAAAATATGAAATAAATGTCATAAGAAAGGATAACATTTTACATTCCAACACATGTTGAGACATTGTTACAACATTATATTTTATATTTAATGTTCAAATAATGGTTTGGCAGATAGAACCTTATAATTCTAAGCGAAAAGTGTTTTTTTAGAATTAGAAGGTTCTATCTGCATTTGACCCATTCCAAAAATCCCCATTTACAATTTTGAGAGGATTTTGATATTGTATATTTAGAATACATTTAGGGTCCCTGTTATTTTCATGTTTGAAAGAAACTTGTTCCCCATATACATTTTCCTATATGTAATGCAAAAACTTTGAAGCTCAATATCTCAAAACTGCTCAGAACGCAGATAGAACCTTATAATTCCAAGGGGACGATATATCAATGGCCGTTGCCCATTTTCTGACCTGGCATTCACGTCAGGGAGTCCCATAGACAAAAGAGAGGGGATGAGACCGATTGCCCTACTCACAGTCTCTCACAAACGATCTTATTTGTCCAACGATTTCCTCCTTCCGGTCGAGTCGGCGTGCTCCTCTCCCAAACTCCCAATGCCATGCCCGTTTTGCCAGCCCCACTTCCTCTTCTCCAAGCTCACACTTCCTCCGCGATTCACAGCCCCAACCCACCCTCACTTCCTCTTCTTCAAAGCTCACATTTCCTTCGAGATTCACAGCCCCCAAAGACAACACTCTTCTGTGCAACCTCTCTCCTTTTATCCTACCCTAAGGGCAACGTCTCTCATCGTGCACAGCTGCCGGCAATTTCCGCTGATTGCCCCATTCGCGGGGATTTTCCGCTAACCCGGAACTAGCCCGGTGTCCCGTTGTTATGGGTCCGGCGGGAGGCAATCGCGGTGAACATTAGTTCCGCCTCAAAAGTTCGAATTTTGTCACCCCGTGACATACCCCCCCACCAAATCGTTCTAGTCCCTAGAACGTGGTGACTCAACCCAGTCTCCGTACCGTGTCGGAGGCTGGCCTCGGTTATCCCGCTGGGATCGTCTTGGGGGCGAGGGGGAATTTGCTTGCTCAGGTTCAATGGCCGGTCCCCTTGGAACCACTGCCCAACCTATCATCGGGGTTCGTTGGGCTCTTTCTTTGGTGGGGAGGATGGTGTCTACAGGCCTTGGGTAGTTGAGGCAAGGGCGGATCAGGTTCCGATGCAATACCCGTTCTGGGCCGGTTCGGGTTGCTTCCGGCGCCGCATGTACTTCTCTCCTGGCGTCCCCTTCGAGTGAATTTAAAATGAACTGGGTCTTCTGTGTAGCGTTTAACCCTTGGAGGCCCGGCAAGTACTCTACTTGAGTTTTCCACGCCGACAAGCTGAGTTCTGAACCTGGTCCTCTATACTTTTGGGCCCATGGGGCTCCCATAAAGATGGGCATAAAATGTGGGTGACCCACCGGTACGTCTTCGTCTGCCATTGCTCCACCTCTGTCTACTCAACCCAAGGTGGAATCCTGCCGACTATGCCAAATTATGTCACGGGGTAGGCCAACCTGGCCGCACCCACCCCCAAAACCCGTACCACCCTTGGGGAGTCGGACAGAGGCCCGGCAAGGACGACAGACAAGGCTTCAAGTAACAATCTTTTTATTAAATATAAAAGTGGAAAGGGGGATCTAAAATGGTGAGTCTTCTAGGCAGGGTCGTTCCGTCCTGCGGACCCGCTTCGCTGCCTAGCAATCAGGTGAGTATTCGGGTAGGAGTTTCTCTTGAAGGACTGGCAGACACAGAGCTTGTAACGGAGACGTTCACTGCAAAGCGGTCAGGTGAATACACAGGTACGTAATCCTCTTCCTCAGAAATGACAGACAGGGGACTTACGGCTGGAGGGCTTCACTGCAAAGCAGTCAGGTGAATACACAGGTACGTAATCCTCTTCCTCAGAAATGACAGACAGGGGACTTACGGCTGGAGGGCTTCACTGCAGAGCAGTCAGGTGAATACACAGGTACGTAATCCTCTTCCTCAGAAATGACAGACAGGGGACTTACGGCTGGAGGGCTTCTCTGCAAAGCAGTCAGGTGAATACACAGGTACGTAATCCTCTTCCTCAGAAATGACAGACAGGGAACTTACGGCTGGAGGGCTTCTCTGCAAAGCAGTCAGGTGAATACACAGGTACGTAATCCTCTTCCTCAGAAATGACAGACAGGGGACTTACGGCTGGAGGGTTTCACTGCAAAGCAGTCAGGTGAGCGTTCAGGTACGACCTCCTCTTGAAGGGCTGGCAGACACAGAGCTTATAACTGAGAAGTTCACTGCAACGCAGACAGGTGAGTACACAGGTACGTAATCCTCTTCCTCAGAAGTGACAGACAGGGGACTTACGGCTGGAGGGCTTCACTGCAAAGCAGTCAGGTGAGCGTTCAGGTACGACCTCCTCTTGAAGGGCTGGCAGACACAGAGCTTGTAACGGAGAAGTTCACTGCAACGCAGACAGGTGAGTACACAGGTACGTAATCCTCTTCCTCAGAAGTGACAGACAGGGGACTTACGGCTGGAGGGTTTCACTGCAAAGCAGTCAGGTGAGCGTTCAGGTACGACCTCCTCTTGAAGGGCTGGCAGACACAGAGCTTGTAACGGAGAAGTTCACTGCAACGCAGACAGGTGAGTACACAGGTACGTAATCCTCTTCCTCAGAAGTGACAGACAGGGGACTTACGGCTGGAGGGTTTCACTGCAAAGCAGTCAGGTGAGCGTTCAGGTACGACCTCCTCTTGAAGGGCTGGCAGACACAGAGCTTGTAACGGAGAAGTTCACTGCAACGCAGACAGGTGAGTACACAGGTACGTAATCCTCTTCCTCAGAACTGACAGAAAACTCAGGTAAGTAGTAGACATCCGGCGGGTTTAAGTTCACACTTCACACAACAACACAGTGCATCACATCACTTCATCACTGCAATTCAACACTCAGTGGGAAATACATATATCAATGGCCGTTGCCCATTTTCTGACCTGGCATTCACGTCAGGGAGTCCCATAGACAAAAGAGAGGGGATGAGACCGATTGCCCTACTCACAGTCTCTCACAAACGATCTTATTTGTCCAACGATTTCCTCCTTCCGGTCGAGTCGGCGTGCTCCTCTCCCAAACTCCCAATGCCATGCCCGTTTTGCCAGCCCCACTTCCTCTTCTCCAAGCTCACACTTCCTCCGCGATTCACAGCCCCAACCCACCCTCACTTCCTCTTCTTCAAAGCTCACATTTCCTTCGAGATTCACAGCCCCCAAAGACAACACTCTTCTGTGCAACCTCTCTCCTTTTATCCTACCCTAAGGGCAACGTCTCTCATCGTGCACAGCTGCTGGCAATTTCCGCTGATTGCCCCATTCGCGGGGATTTTCCGCTAACCCGGAACTAGCCCGGTGTCCCGTTGTTATGGGTCCGGCGGGAGGCAATCGCGGCGAACATTAGTTCCGCCTCAAAAGTTCGAATTTTGTCACCCCGTGACAGAAGCCCGCGCTGCGGCTTCTTCCCCCGGGATGGAGGACCCGATGCGTGAGCTGTCTGATTCTGAGGAATTAGATGGGCTCCGTATCGAGGCTCGCCTTTCCTAATGCAGATTCAACCTCGCGTTGAGTGATACAACGTGACACGAGAAGGCATGTGATACTGTTGGGTGCGAGGCATGCAGTCAGCTCCTGAGGGTGCTGGCTGTTTTCATTGATAAATATCTCGATGCGTACTGCCGTGCGCCCTTCGGGTGTTTCAGCCTCGCGCCTGTTTGGCTTTCTTCTCGAGGGATGAAAGCCAATTGTATTATAACGGCTTGAACCACGTTGCTGAGGCAACGTGTGGTTTACAAGTCCGTTTAAATACAATAAAACAGTATCGTCTGATGATTATGGCTGCATTTAATTCTGAGGAATTAATAAAGTATGATCTGACTTTGAGGAGTTAGATATTCAGCCTATCATTCAGACCATGTTTCACCGTATTGTGGCTGCATTTAATTCCGAGGAATTAAACTAAAATATTATCTGACTTTGAGGACTTTGAAGTGTATTTTTTACGCAGCCTATCATTCAGACCAGGTTGCACGGGTTGGGTGACTATGATGACATTTAATTCTGAGGAATTGAGTGTCATGTTATCTGACATTGATAAGTTAGATACTTTAAATCAGTCTGTCGCCCAAGCGTGTTTGACTTGCCTGGATATTCATCTAAGATGGGAGCAATCATGCATGGGCAGTTCCTGCAGAGGCTGCTTCCATGCATGGTGAGGCTGCTCCTCCTTGGAGCCCTCCGGAAGTTGATGTCGTTCTCGCCGCCGTATAGCCTGCGGAACACATCAGTTTCAGGCAATTGCTAATCGCAGTGTCTGCCCTAGTGTTGCGGCCATGTCGAGCTGCTCCCTTGGATGAGGCCCCTGCTGGCCGGCCCCCTCTCCCGGGTAGGAGCGATAGAGGTCGCCTCCCCTGTGGAGCTTTTGGGAATCGATGTTGTGCTCCCGCCGTCTTGTACGCTTCGGGCCACATCGTTTCTCAGCGCACTCGCGCTGCACCAGCCACCTTCAGCAAGACCTGCGGCGGTCCAGCAAACGCGTATGCACACCGAAAATCTTCCTCGATTTCGCCCTGCCGGTTAGCCGTTTCAGGGGGTCGGGGAGGAGGCTCGGTTGACACCTGAGACCAGCCTTGCATACTTCCATGTTCCATCCTTCTGTGTCACGGGGGATTCCTGAGGTTCGCTTTCGGGGGCGAAGCGTATCATTATCAGGTTCCTCCATTCGGTCCGCAGCATCACTGTATAGCAGTTTAGGACTGCTGGGACTTGCAGCAGCTGCGTCCAACAGAATTTTTCTTGGCCTGCTACACGAGACCCCTACAGTGGTGGCTGGGAACCAGGGGGGTTTTCCTTGAGGGGAAATCCGTTCGGTATGATCAGGGTAAACGCGCAGATGCCTTCGTTCCCTCGTCATATGGAAGAAGCCTTGGTTCCTGTCCCAGGGGCCAGTGTTGGGAGCGTCATGTTGCCGGGAAACCGTTTCAACTGATGCCTCCCTCACTGGTTCACTGGCAATGCAAAATGCTGAACAGTTAGTTCATGCGTTCATGACCTCAAGGCTAGATTATTGTAATGCTCTACTGGGTGGTTGCCCTGCTCGCTTAATAAATAAACTCCAGCTGGTCCAAAACGCAGCAGCTCGAGTTCTTACTAGAACCAGGAAGTATGACCATATTAGCCCAGTTCTGTCAACACTGCACTGGCTGCCTATTAAACATCGCATACATTTTAAAATCTTACTTATTACTTACAAAGCACTAAATGGTTTAGCTACCCAATACTTGAGCGAGCTCTTAACATATTATACTCCATCACGTCTACTGCGGTCTCAAAATTCAGGCCAGTTGATAATACCGAGAATATCCAAATCAACTGCAGGCGGTCGATCCTTTTCCTATTTAGCTCCGAAACTCTGGAACAGTCTTCCTAACATTGTTCGGGAAGCAGACACACTCTGTCAGTTTAAAACGAGACTAAAAACACATCTCTTTACTGTGGCATACACATAAAACACTTTTTCAATGAAATTATTTTTAGGCTGCATTAACTAGGTCAGCCGGAATCGGGAACACTTCCCATAACACCTGATGTACTCGTTACATCATCAGAAGAATGGCATCTACACTAATGATAGTCTCTCTGTTTTATCCCGAGGTTTACTGCAGTCAGCCGGATCCGGGCCGTATCCAGTTCAGATGGTGGACCTGCGCCCAGAGAAGACCAACACAGGACCCTGAAGTGTCTGCAGAGACCGTGATTAGACTCCCCCTGCAACTGCCTCATCGACACGGCATCTCAATAAACCCGTCTCCGGCGTGTTGACTCAGATTGTTTCGAATATTACAATTAAATAATACTTAAATCGATATGTCATCCTCAATAAAACCGTCTCCAGCGTGTTGCCTCCGATCATTCGAATATTGCACTTTAAAGAGCACCTATCATGGAATTTTGAAATTTACCTTTCATGTAGTGTGTAACATAGATCTAAGTGAACAAAAACATCCTGCAAAGTTTTGAAATATGACAGTACACCATATATATAGTTATTTTCTTTCAAAAGTAAGAGTCGACTCTCAGTCATTTTTAAGAATCGTTAGAAGACCGAAGCTTTTTCTCTGACTAGATGACGTCAACTTGTCAAGTTATTTGAATACGATACGCCCACTTATTGCGCTCCAAGACGCCAGTGAAAACTAGAAAACATCATGGCGACGAGACACTGTGTTCTGAAGTGCGACTCAAAAGCAAACTTTTTTCATCTGCCCAAGGATGAGCATTTGAGGACTAAGTGGCTTGAAGACAAACCATACATTGTCGCGATTGTGTGTTTATTTAATCGTCAAATGTCTCTATTTGCATGTTTCGCGATCTCAGGAAGCTTTTATTATGGACTTCTATTACGGCACATGGTATCTTCTTCGTCTATCTGTATCATATATGGATTACATGTGCACAGAGCGCCCTCCGGCTGCCAGTATGAATTGAAAACAACACATAAGAGACATCTGCGCATTTTGAGGAAGTATTGAATAAAAAATACTCCTCTGTTTAGAAATTTGACACAGACATATGAGAATCTATCAATATGTCTCCTCATCTGCACACTTTTGAACTAAAAGCCCTGAGGGATGTTGATTTGTCGCAAGTCTTCGTGAGGAGAATAGAGGAGTTTTTTTATGAATGAGATCAGCTGAGGCTCATATTACAATCAAACGGTTCCGACACGGTTTTCATATTCATAACTCCTGACACATATTAACAAATTACTGTCACTATAAGACTTTGATGGGCGTTCTGTTTCCGAAAATATCTGCACAGACTATACCAATCACAACTGACTGGGTCATCGGACCAATCACCGCAGATTAGCGTCACGTAAAGGCGGGGTTTTGAAAAGTGAATCACTAAAGGAATCATTTGAGAATCGCTGACAAAACAGGTAAAAATAAATGCATATTATAAGAAAACTAAAGTCTTTTTTGTCATTGCATGCATGCAAAACTGTTGTTGGGGACTTCTAAAACAATATTTGGAACATTTTAAATGCCATGATAGGTACTCTTTAATAATTATTTAATCAACATCATCCTCAATAACCCGTCTCCAGCATGTTGCCCCCGGTCCCTCGAATATTCTGATCTATTATGACCTCTGAGCTGTAAAGCTGCCAGAATAATAATAATAATAATAATAATACTACGCTGTTTGTTAATTGGCCAGAGGAGAACTGGCACCCCGACTGAGCCTGGTTTCTTCCAAGGTTTATTTTTCTCCATTAGGTCACCTAATGGGGTTTTGGTTTCCTTGCCACTGTTGCCTCTGGCTTGGCGTGCTCAATTGGAGACACTACATTTTTCAACTAAACATCGAAATAAATCTAATTAATAAACTAATTTAACCATTTAAACTAAATTACTGATCGAATTATTGATCTAAAGCCCACACTGTCACTGTATGATAATTGAAATGAACTGATGACATCAGCGTTTCTTCCAAAATGGCTATACAGCTGAATAAAATTATGCTGCATTATTTTCCTGTTTAACACTGTAAAGCTGCTTTGAAACAATCTACATTGTTAAAAGCACTATATAAATAAAGTTGACTTGGTTGGGACGCGGTCATGGAAGGCCGCTTTTCCAGAGGTCTGCGGGAGACCCGGCATTCTTCCTGGCACATCAACTGCCTGGAAATGCTGGCGGTCTACAAGGCTCTGAGGAGCTTTCTCCTGAACCTCCGCGGCCACAATGTCCTGATATGATCCGACAACATGTCCGCAGTATCGTATCTTTACTTTACTTTACTTTATTTTATAAAAGGACCATGTACAATTTTTAACATAAATGTTTCCATTTCATGTATTGTACCGGATTTAGCTCAAAGCTAATTTTCACCCGCAGTCCTTTGGCAGTTCAACATAAACAATAAAATAACATACCCAATACATATATACACAAATACACAAAACAAACAATTAAACAGCAACCATGTCAATGTTTACAAAGCTGATTACATTCTAAAAAAGATTTCAACTGCATTTTAAAAATTCCAATAGATTTACACCCTTTTATATCTTCTGGCAAAACATTCCAGTTATTCGTCGCTTTCACAGCAAAAGATGATTGTCCAAAAGCAGAACGATGAAAAGGAACAGCACAATTTCTCATAGATGATCTAGTAGATCTTTCAGAAATATTAGGACGGAAACCAACATAATCATTGAGTACCGAAGGAGCCAAACCATTTACAATTTTATAAACCATACACAAATTTTTAAAAAGCACAATTTTCAAAACTCAATAATTTGTATTTCTTCAAAATGCTACAATGATGAAAATGTTTAGGTTTTTTATCGAGAGTTTTTAAAGTTTGTTTATATAGGGATTTTAAAGGCTTAACCACATTTTCACCAGCTTGACCCCAACATGTGAGACAATACGAAATATGAGACAGAATTGTGGCATGCATAAAAGTGTTGGCTACATCAACAGAAAGACAATTTCTAATTTGTCTGAAATTTGCTAAATTATATTTAATATTCCTCACCATTTTCTTTACATGTTTTTTAAAGCTAAGATTTGAATCCAATATTACACCAAGATAATTGAACTCATTGACTAATTCTATCTTTTCACCATTTATACAAATATCCACTGGTGTTTGAACCTTTGTTTTTGAAAAAAACATTCCTTTAGTTTTACCAATATTCAAGGTCAAACATGAATTCTCCAACCAGTGTGTAATTCGTTCCATGGCAACATGTAGCTTTTCAGCTGCTAGCTCTGCGGTTTTTGCATGCGTAAAAATAACAGTGTCATCAGCATACATTTGCACTTGTATCCCATCACACTGAAGCGGGAGATCATTTACATAAAGACTGAATAAAAAGGGGCCTAACACTGATCCTTGGGGTACTCCCATTGTATAATGCAAATTACTAGACTTAACCCCTTTAATTTTTACACATTGTTCTCTGTTTGATAGATACGAGGATATCCATGCTAGGGCATCAGATGAAAAGTGGAAATTAGATAATTTCGAAAGTAGAATTTCATGATTAACGGTATCAAAGGCTTTACGCAGATCTAAAAATATGGCACCAACTAATCCCCCTTTGTCAACTTTAGATTTTATTTGCTCTATTAAATGTAATGTAGCTGTTTCAGCAGAGTAATTAGCTCTAAAACCAAACTGCATACAGTGTAACCCCGATTTCACTGTTTTCAAATAGGATGTCAGTTGTTCAAAAACAATTTTTTCTGCTACCTTTGAGAGTACTGGTAATATACTTATCGGTCTATAATTACTAACTTCATGATGATCTCCAGATTTAAAAATAGGAGTAACAACAGCTTGTTTCCATGTATTGGGAAAAACACTATGTTCAAATGACAAATTAATTAAATGAGTAATAATAGGAGTTAAAATATCTTTATGAATTTTTACAAACATAGTATCCAATTGATGAACATCTTTACATTTTGAATTTTTTAATGAACTAATAATTGTGTTAACTTGCATTTCATTAGTCTTAATGATATCAATACTTGGACTCCCAACATCATTCGGAAACATATTTATTTCCCCCTTTACAAATTTTTCTCCTAATTCACTAACAGAATTAATAAAAAAGCTATTAAAAATAGTAGCAATTGCATAATTATCTTCAACGGTCTTTCCCTTAACTCGTAGCTTAAAATCTTCTTTAAAAGTTGGCTCCCTCCGACAAAGCGTGTTTACATTTTTCCAAATTAGCTTACTATTACCTTTTGCCTCACTCATTAAATGAAGATAATAATTAGATTTAGCTACTCTCATTTCTCGGATAACTTTATTTCGCAAACCTTTATAACAAAGCCTATCTATATATCTTCCAGACTTAATAGCTTTCTTTAAAGCTGAATCTCTATGTTTCATCAGCTTCCATAATGTCTCATTAAACCATGGTAAATTATTCGTATGCTTTAATTTTTTCTTAACTCCAATAGTAAATTTCTCTCTTACAGAATTAATTTTATTTAAAAAAGTATTGCAACCATAATCTATATCCCTAGAAGCTAATATGTCGTTCCACTTTAAACCCGCTATTTCCTCATTAAATGCTATTAATTTTCCTTTAGGTATACAATGAAAAACATGGGAAGAAGTTACTATATAATTAATTTCCGTGCAACCAAGGTTAAATTATGATCAGATAACCCAGTGATCAAATTATAACTCTTAATTATCCTTTCGGGTCTGTTGGTAAATATTAAATCTAACTGTGTCTTAGAGGTTTTAGCTATTCTTGTTGGCCCTTTAATTAATTGACTTAAGTTAAATTTATCTGCAATATTTTTTATTTTTTTCCTTTTTAATTTATCTTCCCAGTTCAAATTAAGATCACCCATAATAATTATTTCTTTACCACGATCACATTCTTTTAAAATTCCTGTAAGTTGATCATAGAAGGTATCTTTTGCTGAGGGAGGTCTATATACACATAAAACTATGAATGACATTTGAGGTGATAGAACAATTTTCAAACCCACCAGTTCTAGATCATTAACGTAGTTAAACATAAGACGTTCACACTTAATGCCATCTTTAACGTATATTAATACTCCTCCTCCCCTTCCCGAAGATCTATCCCGTCTAAAACATTGATATCCTGGAATTATAAATACACTAGAAGAAGATGACTGTTGCAACCACGTCTCCGAAATACAGAGAAAGTCCAAATTTGAGTTCGATAATAAATGAGACAACTGTTCACTCTTTGAAACCATACTTCTGATATTTCGATGTCCACCGAAGAGTCCTCTTGGTTTTACTTTCGGGTCCCACAGGACCTTTGCATGATTAACAGTCTGAAAGATCTTACATAGCCTCTGCTTTCTTATCGCAGGATTTCGACACAGAGAAGTAGTAGCATTACACGTTGGTACCTCAATAGATCTTCTTGTAGAATCTCTGGAAAGTAGAGTAGAAGTATCATACCTTGGAGCGTTGTGTACGTTGTTAATTAAGCTCACTTCGTTGTTTGGGAGGCCAGGCAGATCTACAGAAAATCCCCAGGCACCCTCCTAAACCACCAGGGGGGCCTGAGGTTGCGCCCTCTTTGCAGACTGGCGCATCAGGTTCTCCTGTGGTCCCAGGGGAGGTTGTCATCCCTCAGGGCGATGTACATCCCCGGGGACCGAAATCAGGGAGCAGATATCCTGTCGAGGCAGGGGCTGAGGCCCGGGGAATGGCGACTCCACCACGAGGTGGTGGAGGCCATGTGCGAGCGGTTGGGCCCGGTGGAAGTGGATCTCTTCGCGTCTTGAGAGACGTCTCACTGCCCACTGTGGTTCTCCCTCACCCATCCGGCTCTGCTGGGGCTGGATGCCATGGTGCAGACGTGGCCGAGGCTGCGTTCGTAAACGTTTCCCCGATCACTCTGCTCCCGGGAGTTCTGAAGCGTGTCCGCCGGGAGGGCATCAGCCTTCTCTTAGTAGCACCCCGGTGGCCCACTCGAGTATGGTCCCCTCTGAGGAGGGACCTGCTATCTCAGGCCGGGGGCACGATTTAAGCCTACCCCCGGCCAGAGGTGTGGGGTCTCTGGGTCTGGCCCTTGAGGGGGCCCAGTGCCTAGTAGAGGGCCTGTCGGCGGGTGTCATAGAGACCCTACTCAGCTCCAGAGCTCCTTTCACCAGGAGGATGTATAGCCTTAAGTGGAATGTATTTTCCACTTGGTGTAGAGAGCGGGAGGTGAACCCAGTTATCTGCCCGGTGGCTTCAGTGCTGGAGTTCCTTAAAGACCGCTTCCCCGCCGGTCTTTCCCCGTCCACACTTAAGGTGTATGTGGCTGCCATGGGGGCTTTCCACGCACCTTTAGGTGATGGGCTGTTGGGAAGGCACCATCTGGTTGTACGGTTCCTCCGTGGGGCTCGGAGGATGAGGCCTATGGCTCGTTCCAGAGTCCCAACCTGGGACCTGGCGGTGGTGCTCGAGGGGTTGGCTGAGGCCCCCTTTTGAGCCGCTGGAGTCGGCTGAGGCGAGAATACTGACCTTCAAGGTGGCCTTCTCCTTGCCATCACTTCTCTGAGGAGAGTGGGGGACCTCCAGGCCTTGGCTATCACGCCAACCTGCCTGGAGTTTGCCCCTGGCGTGGTTAAGGCCATCTTGCATCCCAGTCCGGGCAGTTGCCCGAAGGGCCATCTAATGTGGCTCGGTCAGTGGTTCTTCAGGCCTTCCATCCTTCACCTCACGTGACAGCGGAAGAGAGCAGACCTCACCTCCTCTGCTCAGTGGAGAAAGTCAGACCAGTTGTTCTGCGAGGTGGCTGGGTGGGCCACCCTGCACGCCTTCATTAGATACTTCAGTCTGCATCTCCCTGAGACGCCTTGCGCTAGAGTGCTCGCCCCCTAGTTGTGCCTGGGTTCCAGCTTCACACTGGGTTGGGTATGATTGGTGCGGCATAGTTGGCACTCGTTCGTCACGATGACGCAGTGTCTCGTTCCCTTCTCGGGGAACAAGGGTTATAGTCATAACCCGAGATGTTATACATCATTATAATCTGTTAAGTTTCTATTTTTTTTTTGTGTACAGTCACAATAAAAACAAATTGTTGTGCTTTTTGCAAAATAAAGAAATCAAACATGATGCGTGATCTGCAGCCTCTCTGTCAAAGACATTCATTCAGATAGTCTTCAGAAAATGACATAGCTTAGTGAATCTAGTGAATACTTGTCTTACAAACATGAGACATAGGTCTAAAGAAACGCTGAAATGTCAGGTTTTAAACACTGTAAACCAAATCAAAAACAAATATTCTGTGTTTATGTAATCTGGTTGAAAGCAGAGAGATGTTAGTCGTTCCTGAGCGGCTCATTATACACTAATGCGACCACGCCCACGAAGCGCGTGCTCTATTAAGATTCAAATACGCCCAGACGCCCACATACACACATCATCTCAAACTAACACGTCAAGTACTTCAACTACATCGTTTTGAGACACGTTTAATAATCCTGGAATAATTCTCCATGACAAGCTGTTCATTTCTGAAAGAAACAATCCACCGCTGTGTGTAAGTAGGCTAAGTTTACTCTGTAAGCATCTGTGAATATGAAACGCAAAAACCTGCGCGAAGACGCACTGAAGCTTTCTTTGTTTAAATTAGCTCAAAATTACTGTCAGATGTAAGTAATTACCTTGACAAACTATACATAATTTAAAAGATCTAAGACTCAAGCTTCCATTTTTGACCTCTGTTTTATTCTAAAAGTCATATAGTGACCGTAATTTGTTAATGTGTCAGGAGTTATGAATATGAAAACCGCGTCGGTACCTTTGATTGTAATATGAGCGTCAGCTGCTCTCATTCATAAAAACTCCTCTATTCTCCTCAGGAAGACTCACGACAAAACAACATCCCTCAGGGCTTTTAGTTCAAAAGTGTGCAGATGAGGAGAAATATTGATAGATTCTCATATGTCTGTGTCAAATTTCTATACAGAGAAGTGTTATTTCAATCTGTTGTGTTTTCAGTTCATACTGGCAGCCGGAGGGCGCTTCATGCACATGTAGTCCATATATAGCACGCATGAAGAAGATACCATGTGACATTCTCTCTGACATAAACAGCTACCAGAAATCGCTATAACATGCAGATAGACATATTTGAAGATAATAAACACAATCGTGACAATATATGGCTTATCTGTGCTATTTATACCATGTTGGCTTGGCTATTTATAACATTTGACTTGTGATATAAAGTAATTTTGGAGTATAAACATGGTTTTAATCTCATTAATTGTTGTGTTTTAATAAATTGGTGGAATTACGGTAGTTTAGTTTATTTCTGGTTCCCTTTCGAGGGAACTCGCACTGCATCGTTAACGCCCTTTTGGGGACGCTCCCTTAGCGTAGCGCATCTGAAGTATTAATGAAACTATGCCAATCCTGCAGCCACTGTGAAGCATTACTGATCAGAGTGCTGCACTCCCGCCTGGCCGTGTTTGATGAGGCTGGCCAGGCTCGGGCTCCCCGTGGTTCGAGTTCAGCGGACGCGGCGGCTCAGATTGTGGGGTTTGCAAATGTATCTGTCAAGAGGGCTTGAGACAGCGGCACGTGCTGAGTCCTCTGACCGATCCGGAACCCGATGGCTGAGCGTGTTTTTAAGCTCTGCCCCATTTGGCTTTATTCTCGAGGGAATAAAAGTCTAATGCAAGGCTCGATCTCATGCAGAGATTTCATTAATAAGAGTGAGACACGTGAACGGTGTGTGACACTGTTTGGGTCGAGGCATGCACAGTAGAGGATGGATACCCGACCCGAGCCCGACGGGACCCGTCGGTAACCGACGGGCCGGGCCGGGTTCGGACAGATATTTATAAATGATGTTCGGGTTCGGGTCGGGCTCGGTCACGTCAGCGTAATAAGGCATTGAACATCTGAAATTTAAAACAGCTTATGTAGGTAGCCAATGGGCCTTTTTAACTTAATGTTTTTGTGATTAAAATAAATAAAAAATATTACCTTAACATTCGTCTTCCTGTGCGCGGAAATTTGTTTATGTAGGTGTGACAACGCGCAACCAGCACGCAACACGTGCGTGCATATTGCATATTATTAGGCTACATGTGGCTGGCAGCGCAACTTCAGCGCTGCTGGCAGGACCATCGAGCAGAGGACAGCCTTGAAGCCATCCACAGTTGATGCAATCCTTTTTCTGCATAATAACCTGGATTAGCCTAAACTTTGATGGATGGATTATGTAAATAAATACCATGTTGCAGTTTAGTAGCCATACAGTTTTCGAGAAAAATGGTAAGAGTGATTTTCACTTCAATAAGCTGCATTTGTGTTACGTTGATGTTTTGTTCTGTTAGCTGGGCCATTTTGGTAGACCTTTGTTCATTTAATTTTGGTTTCACAATTGGCTATTTGATTTGGCCCCGTGTTAACGTGTGTATTTGTTTCCCCGTGTGCGCGCTGATGCGCTCATCTGTAATCATTTCAGATTGCCTTCCTACAGCTGCTTAATAAAAGCGGGCTTTCCACACGAACAAACGTACATGACGTCATTAGTATGAGAAAAAAAATAGTGTAATGTCTGAAGAATGACAGACAAGGGAGGTTTCCGAACTTTTAATCAGAACGAAGATGAACACACTCTCACTTAACTCAAGCGCACCCGTCTTCAGGATTTGTTTCCGCCCCTCTGAACTCCCTTTGTTTACCCTATCACTGCCGGTGCAAAACAAAACAGCAATTTTTATAATTTAATTTTGGTGGCTAGAAAACTAACAAAAAAGAGGTTTAGCTCCTTTGCTAAGAGTGATTCTTTTGGGATTCCAAAAAATAAACAGGAGGATTTTAAAGGTGCTATTCAACAAATAGAATGGGATGATCTTTTATTGGGTGTTGACCAGGAGGAAGATAGTCAGATTTTTACAAGAAGACTAGAAAATATTATTATAGATTATACCTGCAAACTTAATCATAGAAAGATAAAAAATAAGGTCCAATGGATAAATGTCGATATTTTGAATTTGATGAAAGAACGGGATCAAGCCCTAAAAGTTTTGCTTAGAAGCAAATTGAGCCATGATAGATACCGATTTAATATGTTAAGGAATTGTGTGGTAAAGAAATTAAGAAAAGCCAAAGCTGACTTCTTCCTGACTATAATAGAAAAAGCAAGTGGCAATCCAAGAATGATCTGGAATCAGTTAAAAATATTAACAGGACAACATAATGTAGATAGGAAAATTCTTGAACTTAAAATACAAGAAAAGATAATTAACAATCCAGTTGAAGTAGCAGAAGAATTAAATCATCACTTTATTGATTCTGTAGCAACTATTGTCCGTAGTTTTTCGCCTGAATACATAAATGTGTGTCCAGTTAATACAATGGAGCCTGCTTTTAGTATAAGGCCTGTTACTGAATTAGATGTTATGAAATTGATTAGATCTCTTAAACCTTCCAGAGCAAAAGATAAATATGGTATCGATGTAGTCATGCTTAAAGAGTCTAGTATGACATTAATTAAACCTATTACTAGAATTATTAACCTTTCAATTACTCAGGGTAAATTTCCAAGTGTTTGGAAGCCAGCCATTGTTGTCCCAATTTTTAAAAGCGGTGATCCATTCTCTATTGTTAATTATAGACCAATCAGTATTCTACCCACTGTTTCTAAGGTTATGGTGAAATTGGTTGCTGAGCAGATTACTCGTTATTTGAATGATAGTACTTTTACTTTGAATCCAATGCAGTTTGGCTTTAGAAAAAAGTACTCAACTGAGACAGCAAATTGTTATTTTATAGACAATATTAAAACTCTTTTAGATAAAGGTGGTGTAGTAGGAGCTGTGTTCCTTGATCTGAAGAAAGCATTTGATACAGTTAATCATAGAATTCTCATATCAAAGTTATCAAGTTTTAATTTTTCCTTGCATACACTCCGTTGGATAGAATCTTACCTGTCAGATCGTTCTCAGTGTGTGCGAGTACAAAATTATCAATCAACTGATTTAGTTGTGTCTACTGGCGTCCCTCAGGGATCCATTCTGGGTCCTCTGATTTTTGCTTTATATATAAATGATCTATTTTCTATATGTTCTGGTAATAATATACAAATGTTCGCAGATGATACTGTTATTTATTTACATGGTAATACTTTGTCACAAGTTTCTAATGAACTTACAATCTCTATGGCAAATGTATCAGCATGGTTAAAGGAAAATTGTTTACAACTGAATGTGTCTAAAACAGTATGCATGTTTTTTTCTAAGTCAAACAGAATTGGAAATGAGCCAGATGTTTTTGTGTCTGGGGTGAGGTTGCAGGTAGTTTCGCAATATAAATACCTTGGAGTATTGATTGATTCTAAACTTACATTTAAAGCTCAGGTAAAAAAGGTCTGCAAGCAGGTTAAATGCAATTTTTATAATTTTAAGCTCACTAGAGATTGTATGTCACTAGAGGCTGCTAAGATGTTTATGCATTCTATGGTTATTACTCATATTATTTATTGTTTAACAACCTGGTCTCAGGCAAGTTCAGTGACTCTAAAACCATTAGAGGCTTTATATAAACGTACACTCAAAGTTCTAGATAGGAAGTCTGTATATTTTCATCATTGTACAATATTGAAAAAATATAATTTGCTGAGTTGGGAAAATATGATTAAATATGCCAATGTGTGCTTGATGTATAAAATTATCTATGGTTTAACTTCTCCCCCTCTCAGCCAATTAGTTACCATCAGAACAACTGCTTATCGCTCCACAAGAGGTGCGTTAAGAGGAGTTTGCATTATACCACTCCGGCGGAGTAATTTTAGTCAGTCTGCTTTCTCTGTTAAAGCTGCACAGCAATGGAACGCTATTCCAGCAACTATAAGAGAATTAGATACATATCAATTATTTAGAGTTCATGTGAAGAAATGGTTTATTAATAATCAGGTCTGTCAACATTGAATTTATATCTGCTTGCTGTACATTTATTGTTTCTTATTTCTTATTTTATATTGAGATGGTTTTATGTAGTGTGTTATGTATTTTACCTGTATTTGTATTTTTTAGGGTGACTTGTAATATTCTGTCCAGGGACTACAGATGAAAAATAGCCTTTAGGCTAATTCTGGTGCATTTACAGAAATGTTTTATTAATGTGCATTGTCCCTGTTAACTAAACAATCAAATAAAATAAATTTCACATCTATGAAGAGTCTGTGCGCTACATTCGGGCTCGGGTCGGGCTCGGACATAAATATCTTAATGCCTGTCGGGCTCGGGTCGGGTTCGGTTACTACTCTGTCGGACGCGGGCCGGGCTCGGACAGAAAAATGCGGCCCGATCCGCACTCTAATGCACAGTCAGATCCTGAGGGTGCTGGCTGTGTTCATTGAGAAATATCTCGACACATACAG
The DNA here is from genome assembly GCF_949357685.1 of Gobio gobio. Classification (NCBI taxonomy): domain Eukaryota; kingdom Metazoa; phylum Chordata; class Actinopteri; order Cypriniformes; family Gobionidae; genus Gobio; species Gobio gobio. Next base: position 287,220 of record NC_137102.1, on the reverse strand, counting down.
CAGATAAACATGCGCTTCGGGTGTTTCAGCATCGCGCCTGTTGACTTTCATCTCGAGGGATGAAAGCTAAATATATTGTGAACGGCTCAAATCTTGTTTGCCGATGCAACGTGTAGATTACAAAATCGTATAAATACATATTAAAACAGTATTGTCTGGTGATTATGGCTGCATTTAATTCTGAGGAATTAAAATAAAATATTATCTGACTTTGAGAAGTGAAATATTTTAATTCAGACTATCATTCAGACCGTGTTTCAATTGTTTAATGATTATGACGGCATTTAACCTGTTAACCTGCACCCCCACTTGGGTGCTCACAGCTGAAAAAGACCTACCTGAATTAAAATAATTATAGCTCCTGAGAACAGTGTGTTACAGGCACAATTAAGGTATCTTTGGAAAGAAGACACTTGGACTCTACTAAAAAGCAATCAGAGTTGATCATTCTCAAACAGATAAAAATTATAATAGTTGAAAAACCTCACAAATTATTTGCACTATAAAGAATGTTTTATTATTTCATGTAAAAATATATGAAAATAGACCTGCAGGAATCCAGTTCAGTTATGGATTGAAAGCCACACGACTTATCAGTTTATAGTTTGAGCAAGATATGATGAAAAATGTGGTTCCTGCAAGCTTTTTTCCAAGACTATGTCTGTTCCATTTCTATAGTTCACCCAAAAATTAAAATTACTCTCCCTCAAGTCATCTTAGGTGTGTATGAAATTCTTCTTTCAGACAGACACAATCTGAGTTATATTAACAAATATCCTGGCTCTTCCAAGCTTTATAATGGCAGTGAATGGCTGTTTCTGTTTTGAAGTCCATAAAAGTGCATTTAATAATTATATGGATTCATTATGGTTATGCATTTTTCATCAATGTCAGAGAAATGTGTTTGTGTGTGAGTGTTGAGTGTGTGTGAGTCACAGTGGGCTGCAGAGCACAGTAATACACAGCAGAGTCAGACACACACACATCCTGGATCGTCAGAGGAATTATTCCTAATGTGGAATCCAGTTTTGCATGAAATCTCTCCTTAAATTTCGGCTCTGTTGTTCCTTTCCCAATGGAAAAGTCACTCAGAATGAATGTTGGGGATCTGTCTGGCAGCTGTTTGTACCAGAAGAGATAAGCATTTGCAGCGCTCATGAGGGTATAATTACACAATAAAGTCACTTGATTTCCCTCAGCTGAAGTTTCTCTTAAAGGCTGATCAACACTGTCCTGTCCCCAGCACACTGGAAGAGATGGGACATCAATTAACAATCATTTACAGATACTCAAATAAATAAAGTGTAAATGATGAAAGACTGTTCTCACCTAAATCATGTGCCGTGAAGAAAAGAGTAAAAATCACCCATTTAGTCATTGTTGCTCTGAGAGAGTGAGAGAAAAGCAACTAAAGTGAGTCTGTGCTTATGGTGAATCTCTCGATCCTCAGGAGCTTCTCTTGATGTTTTCAGAAACTGCACAGGAACAGGAATTTAAGAGATGCTTCCCCCTGCTGGTGGATTTATACATTAAACACTTGCTTTTCAACTTCATTTGTGACCTTTGAAATAATTTGTGATTTTAATCATATAAACCATGGAGTGCAATGTCCTTTGATAGATTGTATAAAATGTTATTACATATAATCCATCTCTGTGTATCTGAAACAAGATGAGTAGTCCAGTGAGATGACAGGATAATGATTTTCTGTTTCTCTAAGTAGTTTTAGATTCTTCATAAGGTTCAGCCTAATTTGAGGAATAATATATTCTTCTTAATTCATTTGCTGAGCTGGACATTACATAACCTTACATATGTTCATGCTCCAGCATCTTAATCATTATTATATTTATTTGTTTGTTATTTAATTTTTAAAATATGTATGGGAGCCAACATTATGTTGTGAAATAAGTCAACAGTGTAACTAAAGTCAGAATCGGTTAATCAGATTAAATCAGAAGTAAAATCACAGTTATTGGATAGATGAGAGATTAAATGATAATGTAATGTTTAGTCACATTTTTCAAGCTTTGATTTACTAAAGTCATGGGATGTTACATTATAGTAGAATATGTATTTGTGATGGGATTAAAGTATTATAATGATTATGGAGATGAATGCATACTTGATGTACATTTTAATGTTATATTGTTGGTTCATTGTTCAAGTGTTGTGTATTGCCATACTTGTTTTCTTGTAATACATCTGTTGACAGACTAATCAGTAATCCAGGATAGGCTGGTTAGGAAAAAGGTGGAGACTGTTTCCCTTTAAGACCGTGCTTGAGAGACAGAAGCTGTGTCCCAAAGTGAATGGTGTGAACTTCGAAGACCAGGCCAGGCCACCCCTTCGAAGAGCACGAAGGGCGAACCGAGGGACAGGGTTGCCAGGTCTGCACAACAAAACCCCTCCAATTGCTAATCAAAAGTAGCGGAATCACGGCCAAAATGGCCCAAAATATGCCAAAACGCGGGGGTGCCCGGTATAAATATTGCTAAAGTAAAGACAACTTAAACCTGTGGACTATAGACTACAAACAAAACAACCCACATCAACAGTAAATGCAGCCCAATTCCAGACTTGGTAACACTGAACCGAGCTCTTGAATGGGCTGTAGCAGGTGTGTGACAACTGACAGCGGACGTTCGTGAGGAGATTTTAAAAAGAGAAATGGAGCAGAATTTTTTTTTGTTGAGTTTTATTGGATTTTGACATGCTTCAAAGCCTGCGACGTGGACCATAAGCACGTCAATCTGTAGCCTATGGTTAAATATTTAATCGTTAAGTTGCAACTATTGTTTATTTATTATGTTAAATGTAACTGTTACAATATATTTTAAACATTTATATATTTACGTCCAAGTCTTTATTTAAGTACTTATTTTTATTCAACTCGCATCATCCCAGATGAAGATGATGTCCCGCTGGCACAGGCCTGGGCTCTATTGTGCATTATTCCCCATCCCGGTCCAGCTCCACCAGCGTCTCCCGCTCAGCTCAATTAAAGTGTACTTACAAATGTGTTCTTCTGTTTTAGCTGTTAGTTTTAAATTTCTGTTATTTCTGATGTTAAACTTAAGTTATATTGTAGGTCTATGAATAGTTGTAAAAAGTACTTTAAGTAGCCTAATGTATAGACCAATTTATTTTCATTTACACATTTTAATTTACATGACAAGAAAATATATGTATGAACAAATGAACATATATGGATTAGTTTAATGTACAAAATAACTTGCATTACAAAAATAAACAATGTAGCCTACAGAACATCCACTTCTCTTTTATTTAGCCTACACATTTCAAGTTAACGAAAATGAACAATAGACAGCAATTACTTTGTTTCATTTACAAATAACTTGCATAAAAAAAATTAATAAATAATAATACAGAGAAATTGTTCTGTGCATCCTGGCAACGACTTTACATTCAGCCTTTGGAGGAGACTTTCAGCAATAATGGACCGTCGTCAGTGAGCGACATTCATTTATTCATTCATTCATTCAATCATATAAAATACTTTATTTTGCAGTACAGCTAGTAAAGTCAGCAGTTTTCATTTATTTACATTTTGACCTATAGTTTTGACTGACAGATGTCGCATTTGATTTAGCCTATTTTTGTCAGTGACATTTTTTAGCTACGGTGTTGACAGTATGATAAAAAAAATAAAGAAATGATTGCATGGCCAACATAGCCTATTACTTTTGTTATCCCCAGTCTCTCTCTTTCTGTTGGGGACATTTAAAAGAGAGATCCTGGAAATTAAATCTAAATTTAGCTAGATCGGTCGGGTTCGGGAATAAAATAATTCATAGCGGGTGAGCACGGAGTGAATTTGAAGCGCGAGCGGGAGGGTGCGGTGCGGAATAGATCATATTGCGGGAGCAGGACGAAAAAACAGCCATGGCTAATTCGTAATCAGTGTAGTAGTAGGCACACTGATTAGTAGTAGGTCATTCAGTGGTAGTAGGCTAGTTTTGTGCTTGCATCAGACGGGAGATACTGGCAGTTGTTTCTTATTTTCCCCCAGTATCTACAGACCGGATCTGTGGAGCTCTACCTGCAGTGGAACCAACCCAGGACATTCCTTACTGACCATAAAAGACACCATACCGGACTGTGTTTAGGACTACACTTTTTGATAACTTGTCTGCTTTTAATACTTAGTTATCTTGGGTTTTATGAGAATTAAAGATTTGTTGTAATTCATTCTACTGTCTGAGTGTCAATAGTGTCCAGCCCTCAGTAAGAATAAAAAAAAGTTAAATTGAGTCCTGGGTCTCAGTAATCAACCTAGGTGGCGTAGTTGGCTACTTAATACTACTACTAGTATTTTAGGTCAATCGCAACAATATTACTAGTATTTTAATTATTCTGTTGCCGCCCCTTACCATTCGCCACATATTATCTGTTATTTTGAACTCTTTCACTTTCTTTCATTTGCCTTTATAACACAAGTAAAATATCATGTGTAACCACACACAGGTGTTTCGACTTATTATGAGAATTACAGATTGTGGGTTTGATGTGGCTTGAGATCAAAGTGAAAAATGAATGTGAGTTTTTGTAAAGCGTCTCAGGCACTTTGTGTCACTGGGCTCCAACTCTCAGAGCACAATAATAGAGAGCTGAATCTGACAGAGTTACACTGTTAATACTGAGTTCAGTGGAGGAGTGGGATGTAGTCGACTGAAACCGAGGATCAGAGGGGTTCCCACTTGTAGAAGCTGATCGTGCAGGTTTAAATATTAAATACTGAGGTTCACTATTAGGATACTGTCTATACCAGTAAAGATAAACATAATCACTGCTTGTATCATATGAGCAGCTCAGCTTCACAGTCTCGTCTTCCTTCTTTATAACGCTCGTTTCTTTTGGCTCAATCTGGTCTGCCGTCATCACACCTAAAACAGAGAAATAAGAACATTACTGAGACAACTTGCACAAAACTATTTCTTGGACTGTTTTTCTGCTTCACTAATGAATAAAGAGAGTCCATTTGTACCTGGAGTCAGAATTAGTATCAGAAACAGGTGTATTTCCATGTTTAGGTCAGATCAGTGTATTAATGTCCTCTGTGCTCTGATGCTCATGCTTTAGTTCAGCGCTCACAGGAGAGGTGTGTCTTTAGACTTTCTTTATGCTGATTGGTTGGAAGTGACACAAGCACAAGAAATCAGAACGTGTGTGAGCGCATTAAAAACCACACACACCAACACATTCTGTATCATATGTCACGGGTGACAAAATGCTGGGAAAAGCGGAACCTTTCTTTCTTTCCATGTTCCCCGAGGGGAATTATTTTGGTGTAACACCTCACTCCGGTTCCGGGTGTAGCAGAGATATTGTCCAACCTAATTACTGCTGATGCACGGCAGGTGTGAGAGAGAGAGGAGCGGTGTTTGCACAGGCTTTCCGCTTCACAAGAGGAGGATAAAAGAGCCATTCAGAAGAGAAGAAGGAGGACGAGTGGAGTGTGGGAAGGCGAACCGGGAGCTGGACGGTGATTTCGGCGTTGTGTTTGGAGTTTACGGCGGTTGACATAAACTGGTTTGTGACTGGATTGAGATGTTTTCTGGGGTAAATGAGGATGATGAAATGGAGTCAGATGATTGGAATCTAGTAAGTAAGAAAGGACAAGAAAAGAGAATGAGTGGGCGAAATGAAACGAGGTTGGAGTATAGCCAATCCAGTAAAAGAGGATTAGAAGGAAACAGCTCAGAGGAAGAGGGTAGGGTTGTCCGGAAAAAGATTGAAAGAGAGCAATATAAAGTAGTTCTTAAATTTAGAAAGGAAGATGAACATGTTAACCTAAGTCCAGTAGCATTGTCTAGAGAACTGAAGAAAAAGTTAGGAGAAGTGGACACGGCTAAGATTTTGAGAGACGGAAGCCTGTTGGTGATATGTAAAACTGATGAGCAGAAAAACAAAGCTCTAAAAATTGAGAATGTATGTAAGAAAAAAGTGAATGAAAGAAAGATCTTGGGAGAAAAACGACTGAAACAGGGAGTAATAACAGGCATTCCAGTTGAGGCGGATCTAGAAAGACTAAAACAAAGTATTTCTGGGGGTGAAATAAGTAGAATAAAAAGGTTGCAAAAAACAATGAATGGGGAAAGAGTTGACAGTTTGTCAATTCTTTTGGAGTTTCAGGACTCTGTGCTTCCAGAAAAAATCAAAATTGGGTACATGAGTTTTGTAGTGAGGCCATATATTCCTCCCCCACTCCGCTGTTATAGATGTCAAAGATATGGACATATAGCAGCGGTGTGCAAAGGAAAACAAAGATGTCCTAAGTGTGGAGGTGATCATAGATTTGAAAATTGTGAAGAGAGTGCACAGGACAAGTGCTGTAATTGTGGTGGGCAACATCGGGTAACATACAATGGATGTAACGTAAGAAAGAGAGCCGTGGAAATTGAGCAAGTAAAAGTTGTAAATAACCTAAGCTATTCAGAAGCAATAAAGAAGGTACAAGAGCAAAGGAGAAGTGTTGATACTGACAAAGACATGTCAAGTCAAGAGATTGGGCGAACAGAGGAAAGTGGTACAACACTGACAGTGGATAGACTAATTTTGTTTGTGGCATATGTAATTAATTGCACGGACCAAGTTAGACAAAAAACAGAGAAAATTAAAATAATTGTGAAGGGAGCTGAAAAGTGTTTGGGTATAAACAATATATCCTGGGAAAACATCAATAAAAGACTGGAAGGAGATGGGAAGTCAGGAGGTGCAGGCGATAAGACAACTTGAATATTGTGCAATGGAATGCAAGAAGCTTGTTAGCGAATGGTCAAGAGATTAAAGGTTTTATAAAAGAGCTTAGAAAGAAACCAGAAATCGTATGCATACAGGAAACCTGGCTTAAGCCAGTGTTGGATTTTAATATTAAAGGGTATGATTGTGTACGTAGAGATAGAGAGGAAGATATTGGGGGAGGGTGTATAATATTTGTAAAACAAGGAGTACAGTATAATGTTATAGGAAAAGGAATAATGTTGGAGTTTATAGTAATAGAAATTATAGGGGAAAAAGGAAATGTTAAAATTCTAAATTTTTATAATCCTTGTAAAAGACTATCACTAGAGGTGTTGGGTGAACTAATTGTACACTTAGAAGGAAAAGTTATATGTTGCGGAGATTTTAATGCTCATAGTACACTATGGGACAATTGCAATGATGGAAATGGAATAGTGATTGAAGAATTAATGGAGTTAAAGGAATTAGTATGTTTAAATGATGGTGGGGGAACAAGGTTTAATGTGAGAACAGGAATAGAATCAGCTATTGATCTTACACTTGTTTCAAGTTCACTAGCGGGTATATGCGTATGGGAGGTGATTAGAGAAACAACTATAGGGAGTGATCATTACCCTATAACAATTGAGGTAAATCTAAGTTTAGAAAAATGTGATACAAGAGGAGTAGACAAATGGTTCTTTGAAAATGCAGATTGGGAGAAATTTAGGAGTATTAGTGAACAAGAAATGAAAAACATTAAAGTTAAAGAAGGGATTGATGAGGTTAATAATGATATTTGTAATGCTATATTGATATCAGCAAGTCAGTCTATTCCAAGGAAGGGAGGTAGGAAAAAAAAGAAGATTGTGCCATGGTGGACAAAAGAGTGTGATAAGGTAATTAAATCTCGAAATAAAGCTTTTAAAATGTTGAAAAAGAATCATAGTTTTCAGAACTTCATTGAATATAAAAGGATGCAAGCAAATGTTAGGAGAATCGTAAAAAATACAAAAAAAGACTATTGGAGGAGGTTTTGTAACACAGTGGGAAGGGAAACTGAAATTGGTCAAGTATGGAATATGATAAAAAGAATGAATGGGATAAAAAGAGAATTTGGGTATCCAGTATTAAAAGATGGAGATACAATAGCAATAAAAGATGAAGAGAAAGCAGAAATGCTTGCAAAAAGTTTTGTTAAAATACATAAATCAGATAATAGTAGTAAGGAGGGTAAAAGAGGAAGGGAAAGGACATTGGAACAGTTTAAAGACTTAATACAGAATGAGGAATATAATAATGAACAATTAAATATGATATTTACAAAGGCAGAGTTAAATCGAGCTCTTAGGAAAACCAAGAATTCAGCTCCAGGTATAGATCAGATTTGCTATTTAATGCTAAGACATCTCAGTGAAGTATCTAAGGAAGTTTTATTAAATATGTACAATAAATCATGGGAAGAAGGAAAATTACCACAAAGGTGGAAGGAGGCGGTGATAGTACCAATACGTAAACCGGGGAAGGATAGTACAAATCCAGGAAATTATAGACCTATTGCGTTGACATCTAATATTGGTAAAATAATGGAAAAGATGGTGAATGAAAGGTTAATGTATCATGTAGAAATGAATAAATTCTTATCCAAATATCAGAGTGGTTTTAGGAGAGGGAGAAATACAATGGATCCGGCGGTGTGTTTAGAACATGAGATAAGAAAAGCACAAATAAATAGAGAAAGTGTAGTAGCTGTCTTTTTCGACATAGAGAAAGCTTATGACATGATGTGGAGAGAAGGGTTGTTAATTAAATTGTATAAGTTAGGTATCAAAGGTCAAATGTTTAGATGGATCAAGGATTTTTTATCAGACAGAACACTAAAAGTGAGAATAGGAAACAGTTATTCTGAAAAATTCACAATTGAAAATGGTACTCCACAAGGAAGTATAATAAGTCCTTTATTATTTTCCATTATGATTAATGATGTGTTTGAAGACTTGGATAATGGGCTGGGCCTCTCACTCTTCGCTGATGATGGGGCAATTTGGAAAAGGGGAAGGAATATTGATTTTATTGTGAAAAAAATATGTTAATATTTACTTATATACTTGTATATACTTATACTTGTTAATTTACAAGGCCATAGTCAAGAGCATCCTACACTAGACACGTTAAAGACATGTTGGGAGAAAGAGAGGAGGAAAACTAAAAGTTTTGAATGGACTGTGATACAGAAAGCAACAGAACTTAAAATTAATCCATTAAATGTTAGTCCTACTGTTCCATTACCAGTAATAAAACCTTGGGTACTTCCAGATGCTATAGTTGATTTTACATTGTTAGAACAGAGAAACAAGGGTAAGGAAGGTAATTCATATAATGTACAGACATATATTAATGAGTACTACAGGTATGTTCAGATATACACAGATGCATCAAAGAGTTCAGACAACAAGATAGGAGTAGCATTTACTGTTCCAGAGTTTCATTTATCAATAAGGAAAAGGATCAGTGATGAGCTATCTGTTTATACAGGGGAAATGGTTGCATTATTATTAGCAATACAGTGGATAGAAGAAATAAGACCTGTGAAATCAGTTATTTGTTCAGACTCATGTTCATCATTGGCTAGTTTACAATACAGTCATTCAGAAAGTAGACCAGATATTTTAATGGAGATAATGCAAACAATATACAGAATTCAAATGATGGGGATTACAGTAGTAATTTTGTGGGTGCCTGCACATGTTGGTGTTCAAGGAAATGAAATTGCAGATAAAGAAGCAAAAGAAGCAGTTAAAAACAATGACATTAATTTAATTGTTGATTTAAGTAAGAATGAAATAAAGAGTATTATCAAGAAGAGACTAAAGGAAAGGTGGCAAAAACAGTGGGGCAAGGAGAAAAAAGGTCGGTGGTTCTATAGAATTCAAAGGAAAGTGGGAGAGATGAGAATTGCAGGGAAAAACAGGAGAGAAGAAATTGTAATATCAAGGATGAGATTTGGACACACAAGATTAAATAGTACACTTTATAAAATGGGTAAACATGATACGGGAAGATGTGATTATTGTGGGCAGGAGGAAACAGTAGAGCATGTTTTAATGCATTGTCAGAAATATGAGAATGAAAGAAGGTTGTTAATTCATAATTTAAAAAAAATAAAAATGCAATTTATACCAAAGTATATTCTGCAAAATAACTCGAGAAATGAGTGTTATAATTTTATTCTTCAGTTTCTTGTGGAATCTAATCTGTGGGAGAGAATATAATTATAATTAAAAAAATAAATAAATAAATAAATAAAAAAAATAAAAAAATAAAAAAAAGTCATCTTGATCCACACTCCATACCAGTTGGTGGCGGAAATACACCATTGTGTTCTTTGTCAACCGCCAATAAAATCCAAGAAGAAGAAGAAGAAGAAGAAGAAGAAGAAGGAGGACAGGGTTGAGGTCGAGCTGGTAAAAGTCAATCTGGGTTCAGTTAATCAGCTGTTTGGCTGGGTCTCTGTCGTTGTGTCTTGGGGTAGAAGATCTCCTGGTTGAGCGCTTACATTGGACGCTGTAATCCTGGAAATTCGTGTAAGTGATTAACTGCCATTGGAGTCTGTCGTTTAGAGCTGCTTGTGGAATATTACTGGATTGAACTGCTGCTTGGATCTGTGCCGGAAGAGGAAGAGAGAAAGATAAGTGAATAAATTACATCGTTAAATCAAATGTAAAGCTTGAAGAAAAGACTGTGAATGTGAAATTTACTATTGTGGAGGACATCTGTTTCAGATACGCTGGAGAGGAATTGAGAGTTGAATATTCCCATTCAAATGCATGGATGAAGCGAGGCTTCTGATCAGCCCTACTGTGTGAGTGATTTGCAGTTGTTTGCCTTACCTGATGCACGCTGAATTAATGCTGTGGATTTGTAGTGAACACGAGTGCTGTGTGATATGCTGAGAAGAGTCTCCCAACGCCTGCTTCCATTCTTGTGAAATGATCTACTTGTCCCCATCCAAATTCCAGAACGATACAACTGAACTGGTGAAGTAATGCTTTGTATTATCCTCTCTTCCACTGAGTATTGTTGTGAAGTAATCCCTCATTGAAGGCTCCTGTTAACCCTCTCTCTCTCTGAAATTACAAGCCTCGTGAAGAACCGTATGGCTGTGGAAAAGTCTGAACTGTTATACGTATTGATGGAGCTCTGAGGATGTACAACATCGCTGGAAAAGCTGCCTATTGAGTCTCTCGCTAATGTCTGATGAAAGTGTCTGATGCTGAGGGAAGAGTCCTGCAGATGTGCAGCAACGCTGTGAAGTGAGTTTTAAAGTCACAATTCCCCTCTCACGTCCTGATAAGAGAATCTGCTGTTAAGAGGAGAAACCTTACCTGTTACCTACCGTCTGAGTCCTGCAGATGTGCAGCAACGCTGTGAAGTGAGTTTTAAAGTCACAATTTCCCTTTTATGTTCTGATGAGAGGATCTGCTGTTGAGAGAAGAGACATTACTTGTTCCTTACTGTTTTAGTCCTGCAGATGTGCAGCAACGCTGTGAAGAGAGTTTTAAAGTCACAATTTCCCCTCTCCCGTCCTGATAAGAGCATCTGCTGTTAAGGGAAGAAACCTTACCTGTTACCTACCGTTTGAGTCCTGCAGATGTGCAGCAACGCTGTGGAGTAAGCCTTCCTAGCCACTATCGCTCCATTGTCCCCCGAAGACAGTGGAGAATCGTTCCAGCGGCTACTCCGGTCCAATAGCCCGAGAAGACAGGAGTTGCTCAGTCTTTCCTCAAGTTGATTATTATTCAATAAAGATTGTTATTTTTGAACTCAATTACTTGCCTCCTCCTTTGTCCGTTTGTTGGGTGCCTGTGGTGTCAGGGGCGTCTGGTCATCCGAGTCCGCCCCGACCTGCACCGGTGACACATAGAACTGCTATCTGGTAAAAAATGTAATGACGTAAAAATAGTATATAAAAAAGTAAATACTGTAGATTTGCTCGGCTTTGAGTAGAAAATTTGTATTTATTGTTTATTATTGAAATGATTCTCACTTTGTGAAATATAATTGTATAATATGTTTCTATTTTGTTTATAGTGTTGCTTTGGCAAAGGTGGAGAGTTTTTATTTATTTTGCATGTTTGTGTGTGTGTGTGTGTGTGTGTGAGTCACAGTGGGCCTCAGAGCACAGTAATACACAGCAGAGGCAGACACACACACATCCTGGATCGTCAGAGGAACTGATTCTGATGACACTTTAGAGTGAAATCTCTCCTGGAACTGAGGATCAGTATCTTCTGACCCATATTTGTTTCTCCTCAGGATGTATTTAGGAAAGTCATTTGCTCTCTGGATGTACCAGAAAAGATCTGGTTGTGATGAAGTTGTTTTATATTTGCATTGTATTGTTACTGATCGTCCTTCAGATTCGACAATGTGCTTATCCGGCTGATCAACACTCTCTTCTCCACGACACTCTGTAAAGACATGAAATAATAAACTGTAAACATTGTAAGCTGTAATAAGGTATAAAACTGTTTTAAGTGATGTAGAAATTCCTCCACTTACCATGAAAAACTGATGCAAAAATGAACAACTTCAGAAGCCCAAGAGTTATCATATTTCATGTGGTGACTGAAACAGGAGAAACAGATGAATAAGGCGTCAGTAAGAACTGGATGGTGTATAGCAGGGGGAGGGTGAACAGATAAAAACTATATCAATTCAAATAGATGTTATGTGTACACTGCCCTCTTCAGGACATCATTATAAAGATTTTATCTGAGCCAGTTTTTCATTCATTATTCATGTATGACAGAGCATGATTTAACAGTGTTCCCAGTGTCATCATTGAAGTTATTGATAATCCACACTTAAAACATTTACATTCTGTACATGTGCAGTGCAAAGTGACAGGAATATGTTTAAACCATCCTTCATCAGAAGTAACACATGGCCTTAATAATGTAACATATACCCTTAATGTATAGGGAATATAGGGAATAGAAAAGTTTGATTTAAGAAGTTATAATCATTGAGCCTGACATGATGATATAGCGTAGTGAGCTGTGTAGAGTAGAACTGATGATGTTTTGAGAGCGGCAGAACGGCCATACCGACTCCTTGCTGAGTGTTGAAGATGAATATTTTCTTCAATATATCTTTTTTCGCTTTTTTTCATGTAAATACCTAAAATCCAAATGTCAGTTAACATCACTTACTTTTTTATCAACAATAGTAGAAGGAGAGCACAAAGGATGTTCATGTTTGCACTGTGAGGCAAATAAAGTTGAGTGATCAGTTCCTCATGTTCAGATCTGCACATACTCCTCCAATCTGTCAGTGAACGAGAACAACATTCAGTTCAGATTTAATTTTTGAAAGCAATGTAAGAGTAGTTTACAGCAGTTCTTCTGCTGGTCCGCATCCTTTCTTGTGCCATTTAATTCAGACACTGTACAGGACATGCAATCTTCTGCAGTCAGGTGGTCAATGGGGAACACTTTAATTTCAGGATCATCCGAATGTATTAATCATTTTAAAAGGGATTATTTATATATATGGTCAATAACTTACCAGTGGGAAATAAAATGCATTTAGTGTAGTAATTCTAGAGTGTAGTAAGACCTGTTTGCTAGTTGTATTGTGTTTTATTGTATTTGTCCCATATTCCACTCTTTAGTAAATTATTAAACCCAGACAAAATCTGCTGACTTTTTTTTCCCCATTCATTTTTCTTTACTGGATTTTGGGGAAAATGCATGGAATTGTGAAATGCTTTTAAAATGTGTTGATTTGTTAAAGAGAATTAAGAATACAGTTTTTGCTAGCTGAAAATATTAATTAAACTCTTCGATTTGTCCATTTGCCCCATCTCTTGTGGAGGACCACAAGGTAGTGTATTGGGACCCTTCCTTTTTTTACTGTATATAAATGATCTAAAAATTTCCTTTTCTAGCCACCTTCTATCTTTCAACATTAAGTCCATAAAACAAATAACAGCAAGGGTCTCCAACCTTTTTTTAATTTGAGAGCTACTTTTTAAAAATGAAAGTCACAGAGAGCTACTCATGTTATATAATACTTAAAACTCTTAAATAATGCATCATAATTCTCATATTAACAACTATCCGAACTGTTTTACACCTGAAAGAGTGTAGTAGTAGTTCCAGTAGTCGGTACCAATACCATAAAAATTTGACGGTACTCTGTACCAATTTTGGTACCACAGCAAATTATTTTATTTAACTATTTTTTAAAAATCAATGTTTATTATTTATGATGATAATCATAAGTAAATAATACATAAACATGTAAAGGCTGTATGCTGTTTAAAAGTAAACATTGTTTATAAATGAAAGATCAAGTGAAAAATAATTAGTATTATTTATTTCATAATTATTATTATTAGTAGAGATGTATTATTATTACATAGAGACGTAGCTAAATTTACTGTAGGCTACAATCTGTAGGCAATTTCTTCACGTTAAACCGAACTTTTATTTTGACGGGTTGCCGTGAATTGAATACCTTTGAGTGTCTGTGTTCATGATATGACAGTGGGTGCGCGTCTCAATCAGCTCCCTAGTTTAGTCCCATTGACTTGTGTCCTGATCAGTGTCCTGACTACTGAACCAGGAGCTGAATGAGACGCACCCAGTTTTCTCAAATGAAACGGTAAATTCTCATGAAGTGATGGTTTATGCGTTCGTATTGGCAGAGACTACAAGAGCGAGTGTGCGCGCGCGCGGCGCCCGTCATCCACACAGACGCAGAACATGCAGGAGCATTTTGCAGTTTAATATTTACAGACACTAGTATATATTCGGCTTCAGTCTGGAGCCCTGCGTTTAAATAAACACGGAAGCGACTGAACACAGCTGCTACGGTGAGCTAATTTTAGAACAGACCCGCGGTCAACTCATGTGGTCCTTGCGGGCGACCTGGTGCCAGCGGGCACCATGCTGGTGACCCCTGGGCTAGTGGTTACTTTAGCTATTATTACATTAGCTAACTACCAACTAACCAGATAACATTAACAAATTGACAAGCGCTTACTGGGCAGAATGGCTCTTCAAATGACGGACGAAATTGGAGGTTGTCGTCTGGCTGTCTGTGATTTTTATGTTGCATGTCTTGCAACGCTGTTCGTCTTTTGCCATCTTGCGAATAATTGTTGAAGCCGAAAGCGATGACCCTCGGTACCCCTCCGATGACATATTGATGTGATATCTGATCTAAGTGGGCGTGGTGTACGTACGAGAGGGCATGACTGATGATAGTGTCGTGATCCAGTCATGACAACGCTATTCTCAGCCTGCGCTCCAGCTGGGGCAACTTTATTTTAAAAAATAATTTATATATTTTATATTCAAACTGAAAACATGATGTGATTAACACTCAAGTCATTCAAGTCATCGTGTCTCAAGTCAAGTCAAGTCCCGAGTCTTTAACTTCCAAGTCCGAGTCAAGTCTCAAGTATTTCATTTTTTGTCAAGTCAAGTCACAAATCATAAAAATAGCGACTCGAGTCGACTCGAGTCCAAGTCACCAAGTCACAAGTCCCCATGTCTGGCCATTATACATGCAGTTTATTCCCTTTATGCCTTATTATTTGATCTGCTGTAATGTGTCTCCCTGAGTTGTTGTGTGTGTGTTGAGTGTGTGTGAGTCACAGTGGGCCTCAGAGCACAGTAATACACAGCAGAGTCAGACACACACATCCTGGATCGTCAGAGGAACTGATGTGGAGTTCAATGTTGCAGAAAATCTCTCCTTAAAATCAGGCTCAGTCGTTCCTTCACCAAATGTGTATTTATTCAGAATGAATTTTGGGGATCTGTTTGGCAGCTGTTTGTACCAGAAGAGATAAGGACTTGTAGAAGTTGTGGTATAATTACACTTTATAATAACTTGATCTCCTTCACTTGCAGGCATTTCTCTATGAGACTGTTCAACCCTGTCCTGTCCCAAAGACACTGGAAGAAAAAAAGTAATTCACTTGAATTATGTGCAAAGTAAACTTCAACATTAATAACCTAAATTAAACTAAATTTTGCTGTGAGTGTACAGAAATATAAAACGTGTGCTTACCATCGTAATGTGCTATGAAACACAGGGAAATCAAAGCCCATCTGAACATAGTTGTTCTCTGAGGTAAAATAACTGAACTTCACTCAACAGCTCCTAAAACTCTCTGTGTTTCACTGAGCTCTGCTTTAATGTGTCATGTCACATGATCCACTCATACACGAAGAGAGCAATGCTGACCCCTTGTGGATAACGTTTGAAATGACTTAAAAATTTGTTATTTTGGAAACCATGAACAATTATTTCTCAAAATTAGCATTTGCCTGAAGTGTTTTTGAACACATGATTGATCCTCTCTACTAATCTCTCTGTGTGTATATCATGAAGCTATTTACATAGATATACCCATGGGCATCATCTTCCTGTTTTTCTGTTAAAGTACACTATATCACCAAAAGTGTTGTGACGCCTGCCTTCACACACACGGCCACCCCGCACACCTTCATACGTTGTTACAGTCTGCACCTCCCGGTGACGCCTGGTGCTTGAGTTCTTGCGTCCTGAGTGTGCCTGGGTTTCCAGCTTCACACTGGGACGTGGGGGTGATTTCGGTGTGGCCTAGTGGGTATTAACGTTCCCAGAGTGTCGTCACTCGACGACGCAGTGCGAGTTCCCTCGAAGGGGAACGTCTCGGGTTATGACTATAACCCTTGTTCCCCGAGAAGGGAACGAGACACTGCGTCTCGTCGCCACACCTATCACGGCTAGAGCGCTTGCTTCATCGCAAAAGAGCTAGTGTGTAATTGCATCAGCTTCCTTTTTGTATCTTCCGGGTATGCCGTCATCTACTACATCACGACGCACCACCAATCAGATTGGCTTGATTTCATTCATACTTCAGATGCGTAACGCTGTGGGCGTTCCCAGAGTGTCGTCACTCGACGACGCAGTGTCTCGTTCCCTTCTCGGGGAACAAGGGTTATAGTCATAACCCGAGACGTTCTCCACTGTTCCTCCATGATCCTGTGGACGGTTCTCCACTGGTCCTTCATGACCCTGTGGCCAGTTCTCCACTGGTCCTTCATGACCCTGTGGCCGGTTCTCCACTGGTCCTTCATGACCCTGTGGCCGGTTCTCCACTGGTCCTCCATGACCCTGTGGCCGGTTCTCCACTGGTCCTTCATGACCCTGTGGCCGGTTCTCCACTGGTCCTTCATGACCCTGTGACCGGTTCTCCACTGGTCCTCCATGACCCTGTGACCGGTTCTCCACTGGTCCTCCATGACCCTGTGACCGGTTCTCCACTGGTCCTTCATGACCCTGTGGCCGGTTCTCCACTGGTCCTTCCTTGGAGCACTTTTGATAGAGACTGACGACTGCAGACCGGGAACACCCCACAAGAGCTGCAGTTTTGGAGATGCTCTGACCCAGTCGTCTAGCCGTCACAATCTGGCCCTTGTCAAACTCGCTCAAATCCTTACGCTTGCCCATTTTTCCTGCTTCTAACACATCAACTTTGAGGACAAAATGTTCACTTGCTGCCTTCACCGGTCATGATGTTATGCTATTATTAATATGTCTATAGTTTTTAATCATTTTTGTTTCAGTTTTAGTTTTAATTATTAGTACATCAAGGTAGCCTGGATGCCAGCCGAATTTAGCCCCGCCCACAAAAAATTTTGCTCGGGCAATTCGGTCTGGACTCGCTCCATAGAGGAGTAATTATGCCCGAACAGAAACTGTTCGGACCAATGAAATTGTCAGGGCGGGCTTTAGACGATGATGGACAGATGATCATCAGTAACGTAATCATCCACGTCATCGAAGGCTCTTGGGTTGAATTTGCTCTTATCCTAAACGGAGAACTTGTTCGTATATGCATTCACCTTTACTATTTCTCTCAGAAACGATGATCGTGTTGGTAAGTACTCTGTGTATCCTTAAATTATTTTATTACTGGCAAAGATCGTTTACACTCATCTTTTTCTTGTAACGTTACTTAATCCAGCGTGCGTGCAGACAGGGTTTCCAAGTGTTTTTGCAATGTCGCGCACAATTGCTACTCAAAACTATAGCCCAAAACAATAACTTTCCGGGGGGTTCTCCGGAAAAAAATGGTGTTTGGTTGGCAAAATATGTTATTTTGGCAAGGTTGCCTGCTAAAATTCGCATTCCTGGGTTTATATAATCACATAATTGGGGTCGCTTCAACCCGCGGACATGGAGAAAAACACGGACTTGGCAACACAGTGCAGTTGAGTTCTGTTGACATTTGACAACTAACGTTACGCGTCGCTCCGTTGCTCTGATTGGTTGTGGGTCTATCCAATTGAGGTCTTTCCTGGCTCGGTTGAAACACGCCCCATAATCAAAGCTCAATGGAGCGGTACCAGACTCATATTCTGACTAGAATTGAGTATGGCCACGCCAGGCTAACATCAAGGTAAACCGAGTGAAAATGTTGCTTTTGCAACTAGCTCAAATAAAACAAGGTTTTTTTTATATATTTTTTTTTTTATTCATGATATATTTTATTTCAAGTAACAAAAATGTGTTTTATTGGTTTAGTTTAAGTATAATAATAACCCTGCTTTGAAGAGCTGAATGGTGAGTGTATATCGCCCTCTTCTGGTGCATTATTTAACAGAAATATGCACGCAAATATGTTTTATTTCTGCACATATCATGATAAATGTATAGCAATAACCAAATACATTCAGTGTATGTGTCAACATATTGATCACTATGGATTGTTTTGACATGAAATGCCTGCCTAAATATAACTTATTATAGGATAAAGTTAATGTCAAAATTAAAAATTAGGTAACCGATTTATGATATGATGTGGAAGAAGTTTGAAATTATAGACTTTCATGTAATCCAAACACAATTCAATAATGATTTAATTTAAGGCTCATGTATTTGCAGGGTTTTTGTGTGAGTGTTGAGTGTGTGTGAGTCACAGTGGGCCTCAGAGCACAGTAATACACAGCAGAGTCAGACACACACACATCCTGGATCGTCAGAGGAACTGAAGTTGTAGAGGTGTTGAGATTAGCATCAAATCTCTCTTTAAACTGTTTATCAATCTCACCAGAGCCGGGAAATTTCTTCAGCATATATTTAGGGAATCCATTTATTTCTTGCTGGTACCAGAAGAGATATGGAAATGAATCAGTGGTTGAATATGTGCAGTTGATTGTTACAGATTCACCTTCAAAAGCATCTTGAACTCTTGTTTTCTGCTCAACACTTTCCAGAGAATCACAGCCTAAAATAGAATTTAAAAAAAGTTTATTTTTCGAATGAAATCTCTCTCACACTCTCTCACTCACTCAGGTAATACCATATACACACACACACACACACACACACACACAACCATGATGCCACTTACCCCACAAATATGTGAATAGAAAGATAATCGCCCTTTGCCAGTATGTCATTATGTCTGTTGTGCTTTCCAAAATGAGTTCTGAGCCTCTTCTTGTTTTGGCATCTCTGTATGTATTAGACCAAAAACCTTTATAGGAGGAGCTTCTTGTGTTGAGATCATCAGCATCATCAGATTTAGAATTAGAAAATACTTTATTATATACATCTGCTGAAAACATAAAAATAATTGCTCTTCCATTTCCCTTTGTGGTTTCTGTATTTTATGTCTCTTTTTTTCTTCTTCTTTAAAGCAGGTTGCACATGGATCCCAATTCCATATTAACATCTGCATCATTTATGGTTTTTCTGTTTTGGATCTGGAGGGAATAGATCAAAATTAATGGCGTTAGTAAATAATGATTGGATTATTGGATATCTCTCTGTTGAGGTCTGTTACACAGGTCCATTACCAAATTAGCTTATTTTATTATTATTTTAAACATCACTGATAGTACTTTCTCATATCTATTTATCAAAGTATGCATTTACATTCATTTCTTTATTACTTTTTTTTGCATTAAATGTTTAGATTACATAAATGCTACTTTGCTTTCTACACACCACCACTGTCTGAACTGCTGTATGATGTTTTAAGTGTTTAGTGATGCACTGGCTCTTTCCAGAAACTTTAGTTTATGAGGATAGAGTTTTATTGTTGAGAAGGTGTTTTTTTGTAGAGTGTAGATGAGTTTCCTGTCACTGTGGGCGTCAGTGTGCAGTAGTACAGCGCAGAGTCTGATACTTCAGCATCTAAGATCTCCAGCTGAACAAGATTGTTGTTTTTATCGACTTTAGGTAAAAGACGAGGAGGAAGAGGTTTACTTGTGGTTCCATGGGGATAAATGTATGCTAGGAACTCTGGTTTGGATCCCAAATACTGACGATACCAGTGCAGGTTATTGACAGCTCCATCATATTTACAGGACAGAGTGACTTTGTCTCCTTCAGATGTATTTACTGCCTTGTTTTCCAGCGGTGCTATTGACTGTGCAAATCCTGTCTCCCCTGAAAGACAACCTTTACACCTTTAATCAAACTTACCCAAAGAAAGAATCATTACTCAGTTAAATCAGTTTCAAGAAACATTACAACTCCAAACATTGTACAAAACAAGAACGTGTTAATAAAGGTCTAGAATCAGTACATTTCTCTTACTTTTTATCAACAATAGCAGAAGTAGAACACAAAGGATCGTCATGTTTGCACTCTGTAGGAAGGAAGAGTTTAGTTTGCTTTGCTCCATATCAGATCTCACAGGCTCCACCTATCTGTCAGTGTAAGAGATGAGATCACAGCATTACAATTACTTTAGTTAATGAAAGCTTGAGTATACATTTAAAACCATAATATACCATAATGTGCTGTAGAAAACATGAAAAATCAAAGCTCATCTAATCATAAAGATTCTCTTTTTCTATATGGTGGATGTTTATATAGGCCTATACTGCTGGTTAATGTAATAAAGCCCTGTGTTTGGGTCTCACATTAGAGTCCTCATTCCTCACAGTAAGGGTGAACATACAGTATCATTACATGTCAATGTTGAGTGTATATCGCCCTCTTCTGGCCTTGCATAGCCTTCTGCACATGCATTGTTCATCTTCACAAAATAGATGAAGGCAATAATCATGGTGGATTCATGGTGATTTATATTATTTTAATGGTATGAGCAATGTGAAATCATTTGAAACAACAATAAGAGTAAATAAAACTGGTACAAATGTAAATATAACTAATGTAAAATTAGATGATGTAAACTGAATGTAAACTTTTAAATACAAAAAAGATATATTTTACGATAAAAAGTTATCTAAACATGAAATCATAGACTAAGTGATTCATTCTAATATAAATTGAAATTGCTTAAAGATGTCATTTATGCTGTTGCATTGTCAGGGTTTTTGTGTGAGTGTTGAGTGTGTGTGAGTCACAGTGGGCTGCAGAGCACAGTAATACACAGCAGAGTCAGACACACACACATCCTGGATCGTCAGAGGAACTGAAGTTTTGCTGAGATTTGCTTGAAATCTCTCCTTGAATTCATCCGCATTTTGTCCAGTTTTCGAGAATTTCTGTAGCATGTACTTTGGGATTCCATTTCCTTTCTGCCGGTACCAGAAGAGAGTCGGGTTTGTGTAAGCAGTCTGATAGGTACAGTTGATTGTTACATCATCACCTTCAACGGCAGATTGAATCTTTGTATGCTGATCAACTTTGTCTTGAGAATTACATCCTGAAGTAGAATTGAAACAATATGAATAACAATTTCGCCCATTGGATGCAAGGAATTCAATTAATGACACAGATGAAAATTCCTTTAGGTTATTTGAAAAGAATCATTATTTGATAATGCTACTCACCCCAGAAATATAAAAATATGATCACAATGGCACTTTTCCATAGTTCCATTATAAACAATTGAAATCACCAACTATATATGCAGAGATGTTGTGATCCCCTTCCTGTTTCTGCATCTGTTAAAGCAGCAATGAATTCAAGTCATTTGCTCTGACTGCTGGGAGGAGCCTGTGCTTCAGTAAGAGCCAATGAAGACTGTAGTTTATTCATTTTTTGTTTTATTTTTATTTTTTTATTAATAAAAAACTTTAAAACACATATAGCATAAAAGTTTATTCATATTGACTATAGTACTATATCACTTCATTTTGCTTTACTCTTATGATGCACGTGTACATGTATTTGATTCTCTAAATCACAGTACATTCCCCATTGATCCATCAATGATCTTTGTGTTTCTGGATTAAAAACAACTGGATCTCATCATTGAGTGGTCGTGTGGTCCTTGTGTGTGAGGGTGTCCGGTCCAGACATGCTACACTATCATCCAGCTATGTTGCATTTTAGTATGCTTATCTGAGTAATATAATAATAATAATAATATATTTTATTTGTAACGCACTTTACATTAAACAAAATCTCAAAGTACTACAGATTTAAAAACTTTTATCAAGATAAATGATATTTCATTAACAAAGTTCGGGAGGAACACGTTCAACTGATCTATCCAATCATTATGTCATTCCAACCAGCTGTCAGCAATCAGTAATCAACATGTCTACCCAATCAGCACAAGTGGAGGACTATATAAATACTGCCATTAACTTTCATCCATATGTTGCTGTATACTGTATAATATATTGCATTTGTTTGTATTTAACTGTTAATAATTGCATTATTATAGAATTTTGTGTATAAAATGATTCTTTAAAAGGGACATTTAATGACCTGGGGGGTATTGCAGAAAGCAAGGTTAACTTACCATCGCATATACCTTGAACTCTCGGTTGATTAACTCCAACCTTGCTTACTCAAGGTATGCTGGTTCCAAAAACGCATCCAGGAGTACTCAGAGTATATCAAGCACAGCGTTAGTTCAGTCAGGCCACGTAGGCATAGTGCTGCTTTCAGCTGTCAAATCGTTCCAATCACTACCCTGCTCCTATTAGACCGGGGGCATATATATACGTGGCATTTCTGCTCGGGAAGGACGCTTAAACTGCTCACAACCCGCTCTCCCTCCCAACTGTGAGTATCAGTATATTACTGTCCACCTGCTGGCTGCTGTTTTTTTCTCTTTTTCTTTCAGATTACCAAGGCTTTAAATCCTAGCTGTTATGGACCTCACTGCTGAGAGACACTCATCCGCATAACCAAGCTACAGTAGATGTCCCAGGAATCACTGCACGTTTACAGACACGTTAAGACATTACTAAAGTGTCTTAAATCATCTGTATATCACTCAAGCTGATGGTTCAATGGGGGTTAATGCAAAGCTCTTGTATGTTCTATTAATCATGGAGCAAGAACCCCATAAAGGAACCATACCGCCAAAGATAAACTGTGTTTCAATAAACTGAAGTTATTTGCCAAAGTGGTCCTGTCTGAAGTTCCTGGTTAACACACAAGCCATTCTCAACAGAGCGACAAATTAATGATTCATCATAAAAACAGACGCTAAGAAAAAGCGTGCCATTCTACTTCCTTCTTCTTTTCTTTAATGGTTTGCATAAACCAAAAACTCAGCTCTTCTGTGACTACTTAACCTCATAAAAAAAAAAAATTATGTGCACGGACTCAGTATTTCAGGCACGTGTTGCGCTTACTCGACTCTTCATGACCAATCGCTTCGTGTACCCCCAAGTTGTAAGTCGCTTTGGATAAAAGCGTCTGCTAAATGCATAAATGTAAATGTAAATTCATAACCTATTTAATGCACATCGGCACCTATTTGGTGGTTGTGCTATCATTTTTTCAACCTTTTCGCTTAAAGGGGTCATGAATTGAGAAATCAACTTTCCCTTGAGCCTTTGATATATAAAAGTTAATTGTGATATAAGAATATCCTGTAAGTTTCGGAGCTGAAAACTTCCTTGTTAGTCAAAGAAAAGCTTTTATTGACACCATGCCCAGAAAATGCTCAATCTCAGAATATGCCACACCTTGACGTCATCATGTGGTGAAACGCCGCCTCAACAGAAGAAGAACGCCTGATTCTGTAGCCCCACCCACCGACTCGTGGAGCTAAATGGATCCGAGCAATAAACATGCCGAAGACAGCAAGATATCATGCTATGCCTGGTTGTGGAAGAACACAGTCACTGCATAAGCTTCCTTCAGATTCTAATATTAGGAATATGTGGTTGAACTTTTTTTTTAATGAAGATCCAGCTCACATGGGGAAGACATTGCGCGTTTGCTCCTTCATTTCACCACGGATTCGTTTGTAAACAAGAGACTGGATTTGCAGACAGGATGAGATTACATGAACGAATGAAGCAACATTAAATTGTTTGTTTGATGCTTATTAATTGAATACAGGTCCATGTGTGAGATAATTATATTTGAATTGAATTAACATTTAAACATTACCTTGTTGTAATAGTGCTGTAGAATTAATATATAATATTATATAATTGTAACTATATAACAAATTTAGTTATATTAATATAACTAGGCGTATATTAATTATATCACACGTATCTGAACCTCTTAAGCAAACTAACCCTGGAACTGCTCCGGACCAGGTTATGTTCAGAGAGTGAGTTGCTATGGCTTCTTACTTACCCCGAAGAGAGTTGAGGTTTTCCGCTTACTTACTCTTAAACATACCCGGGTATGTCACATAACCTGCTTTCTGGAATACCCCCCTGAACAAAAGAAGCACATGCAAAACTTGTGAACTTCAACTTTTTATTTTTTTATATGGTTATTTTTCTATTATTTAACAACAATTTTATTATGATTAATACAATATAAAATGTATTATGTAATTGTATAATATGCTTCTGATTTTATTTGCATGTTCACTGCTGTCCTGTGGCATACCTGCACTATATATTATATATGATGACCGTCATTTCATTGTAAATGTAACTCATATTTCATATTGCCACAAATTAATTGTATTCATTGTTCCCATTATTTCTCTGACATACATAATACTGTAATTGTCAGTTACATCTTCTTTCTATCTGTCTTCATCTCTGTTTCACTCGTCTCTCATTGTAACAGGTTTTTTTTATGGAGCTGAAGAGTGTTCTGTCACTGTACAGAGTCTGGATACTGATGAAGAGATATTTTTATCCACATGGATTCGTTCCTCTTTTTTCAACTTTAACAGAGAATCTTGGACCTGAGCTTCTTTTGCAGTACTGTAGGTTTGTACAAGAAATTCCACAGGAATTTGAATTGGAACAAAAATCCATAAAATTTAAGTTTAAGTTAATTTATTAATTTCAAGTTATTTGAAATATATTCATGTTTAAGAGATTTAGAGAAAACAGTTTAACACATGTGTTTGCCTGATTTTGATTGTTGATGAAAAAACAAAAAAATATTTAAGTGGGACTCATGCATTTAATCATACCATTTTGTTCTTTAAAAGATAGAGGAAGTTTTTGCACTCAGTGTGTGTGGTTTTTATTTTATTATTAGTTCCTGACAGCAAGTGAGATCTCAGTGCCCATATATCTGCAAATGGTGCTGATCTCCCTCTAGTGGCTCCCTGTAGCTCCTGCATGATGATAATATTTTTATACATGAAGGTTAGTGTGTGAGTGTTGAGTGTGTGTGAGTCACAGTGGGCCTCAGAGCACAGTAATACACAGCAGAGTCAGACACATGCACATCCTGGATCGTCAGAGGAACGGATTTGGAAAAAGTGTCAATATGTGCATTAAATCTGTCTTTGAACTCTTTGTCTTCATCTCCAGCTTTGCCAACTCTGTTCAGCATATATTTAGGGACTTTGTTTTCTTTTTGCCGGTACCAAAAGAGTGTTGGGGAGAACTGGGTTTGATATGTGCAGTTGATTACTACCGTTCCACTTTCATGAGCAGTTTGAACTCCTGGATTCTGCTCAACATGGTCTTGCGATTCTATTCCTGTAAAACCAAATCATGAACAACAAAGAAATATCATTAACAGAATAACCTGGAAGATAATTAAAAAAGATTACTCACAAAAATACTTACCCCATACATATATGAAAACAATGATGGTTTTTTGAATCCAGTGTGTCATGTTTTCTGATTTGAATTTAAAGTCTATTTAAATAAATCTAGTTCATTTAATCTAGATCTTACTCTCACCAACGATCTAGTCTGTGATACAATGACTGTAAATACTGTAATGAGCAAGAGCACTTGATCTCCACTTGTGTCCTTTGGCTTTGTCTCCTCCCTCTCATTTGGCTCATAGTTTATTTCTACATTTCTTGTGGTGGTGTGAGGATATCACAAGTAACCCCTAATTCCTGTATTGAGAATGAGGAGATGTCGTCACGACACAGCGCCCCGCCCCCAAATATCACAGCATCCTCCCCCTTCCGCCATTTTGGGGGTATGCCCGCCAGGTAATGGATTCGGACAGAAACTGGAGAAGAGATATTCTGATGATTATTATGTACATAGTTTTCCAAACTCAACTGAACATGAAGTTTTAATCCATCCAAGCCATCTGAGAAAGCAGCGGCTGGTAAACGTACGCCATTATTTCACCACAGGGTGTCTGTTCGGTTCTTTAAGAATATCCCCACCGAACAGGGCGTCAGGAGAGGACACGTTGTTATGACTCAATGTGGTTTTTATTTACTCTGATTTATTTTCCATAAACAGTAGATTTGTCCACAAATAGCAGGTTATAAACCTGTAGAAATAGAAAGGCTATAGTAAACAACAATATTAATAGCCACATACATAATATACCGTCAAATCTGAATATAAATAGAAATTACATAATATAATATATACAAATATAAATAAAATATAAATTTCAATATAGTCAGTATTTAATATTATAAATCTCATAATATACTTAGTGTTTAAACTGAATGACTAAAGCACATGCATCTAAACACAGAAATGCAACAATTTCACACACACTAAATATACATCGATGTCAATGTTACACATTAAACCAATAGCCCAAAGTGTTCTCAGTATATTGGCTTAAAGTGAAAAACAGTGAGTGTAGTTTTAAGTGGCATCGCTGAGCATAGTAATCCATTACCAATGTAAAGTGATTAACTACATTACCCATCCAGCACCGCAAACAGGAAGTAACTCGTGTGACAGTGAAACGCTCCAATTTCAAACATTTGCTTTTTTATAGTCACGGATACTATCGAGCCGACAACATTACATCAGACCGCACACAAGGTTTTATCAGCGTGACCAAAGTAACAGTTATCAAGCATACAAATTGCGCACATATACAGCGGCAGAGCAAACAGACAACCAACTTAAACCGCAGCTAAATAGGTAGAAACAGCAGCTTACCGGTGGCGCATCTCTCCTGACGATACATCATGCCAAAACTAATACTCGCTCCCGCTTATAGCCCGCGGTCATTCATTACTGGATTCAACTGGGATTTTACTGGTCCACGTTTCAACTTTTGACTGGTCCGTGCTTCAATCAGGTAAGTGAACCTCCCACCTATTATCCTGCGTTACATTTCCGCTGAACACCCGCGACGTAGTGAACGCGACACCTCCCACTTGACCAACTGATCATGTGATTCAAGGCGGTCACAGACAACACATTACATTACACCACATAATATACATTTCCTTTTTTTCTTTTTTTTTGTGAAGAATAGAACGTCATTGTCATTGTTGACGCACCGCCCCTGACAGATGTGTGGTGTTCTGCCAGGTTTGGTCATATGGGTATGTACTCTTCATTCTTCGTGAATGGTGGTGCAAATGGTGGCGAAGGCAGTATAGATACGTACCAACCAGCGAGAAAAAGAAAAAGAAAAAGAGAGAGAGGGGCAGCGCCTGCAGAACTGGTGGCCGAAGAGACGAGGTCTAGGAGTCACTGGTCTTCCACAGGGATGAGGACTACCAGTCTCCTCACGTCTCTCCGTAGGATGACTGACGTCAGCTGCTGAGTATTTCTTTTAAGTTGCCCAACTATTAGAGAGGCAAGGGGGCCTGCACACGTCTTAACGTCTGCATCTCTCACAAGTCCTTTCTTGTCAGGGTACACGGCCTGGATCCGTCCAAGCCGGAATTGCCCTCGCAGTGCGTTTTGATCAGCAATCCTAACAATGTCACCTATTGCTACATTTCTTTGGGTCTGGTGCCACTTTGGCCGAATTAATAAGTTAGGTCCGGCAAGTTCACTCCACTTCTTCCAGAACATATCCACACCAATCTGGATGGATCTGAGACGGCGCCAGGGATGGGTGCACAAGTAAATTCCTCCTGTATCTCCCCCTTGCCTGGTCCTCCCGAGAAGCAGAGTATTGGGGGTCAAATACTCTATAGAGTCTTCTTGTTCTTGTGCCCTGGCGTCAATCGTGAATCCTTTCATTGGTGAGGTTAGCTGCCTGGTAGAAGAGGGTTTGGAGCTCACCCCAGGTGAGTGAGCGTACTGTCCCTCCGAGGCTAGTGAGAGCCCTTTTTATGAGCTTAACTGCAGCTTCCGCAGCCCCGTTGCGATGAGGTGCGTCAGCTGGATGAAAGTTCCATGCCCACACTGTCCCATTCTTGGCAGATTTGTCCTCTATGGATGCTTCCCGTAAGGAAGCTAAGTACCTATGCAAGTCTTGTAGGGCAGGTTTAGCTCCAATGAAATTGGTTCCCCTATCTGACCACCATTTTCTGGGATTGCCTCTTAATGCTACAAAGTGAGAGTACGTTTGGAGAAAGCTTTCAGATGATTGGTCGTCAACGAGGTCCACATGAACTGCCCTCGATGCCATGCAACAGAATACTATGCCCCAAACTTTTTTTCCTGTTCTTTTCTTGACAGCATCCTTGATTTCGAAGGGGCCAAAGAGGTCTAGTGTGGTATACTCAAATGGGTTAGCACGCTGTGAGCGTTCTGGCGGCAGATCACTCATCATCTGCTGGCACATCTCCCCTTTCAGTTTGCGACATTTAATACAGTCGTTTGCAACTTTCTTTACTATCCTCCAACCTTGCACAATCCATGCTTTCCTCCTGGTGCGCAGAAGCGTGGCAGCAACACCTTCATGGTTCTCGTCATGAGCTTCTCTTGACAGTAGTGTTGCGAGCCATGAACGAAATGGAATTAAAGGAACAGCTGTTCCATCTTCTTTCCAGGACTGGATTTGTCCTCCACAAAGAAGGATTCCTGTGCTCTCGTCTTTGTGGACCACCAAGCGGTTCAGTGTTGAGTCCAGGAACTGACTGCCATCTTGGGCTGTGAGGACCAGGTCTCGGAAAGCTTGCGCTCTCTCCTCAGTAGACAGGATAGAGCAGTTTGCCTCCCACTTTGATGAATCTGGTGCCTGGCATTTTCTCAGCCAGTTTTCTGCAGCCCGTCGAGTCCAGGCTATGGAACCACACAGCGTCGACAGAGAACTGAAGCGTTGAGGTTCCACAAGGCGTTCCAGACCAGTTGCCCAGGGCCTTCTCTGTCTGTCTGCCGCTGATGTTGCACCCGGGACAGATGGTGATGTCGATCTAACGTTGACTGCATGTCTGAGGTCCGCCTTGATGTCAGGCCCGTTATAGTCAGTTCTTCCTTTTGACTGGGCCCTGGTGACCACTGCTGAGAAGGCTTTCCGCTGGAGTTTTCCCACATCTTCAGCAGCAGAGGGTGTAATCTCACTGGCCATCTTCATAGGCCAGTTGGTCTTAGGCCTTTTCAGGAACTCAGGGCCTTGCTGCCATTCTGACCCTTCATTAAGTTCCTCAGGAGTTGCACCTCTGGTAAGTATGTCAGCAATGTTTCGTTTGCCTTCAATCCACCTCCAATCTTCCACATGTCCGGCTTTCTGGATCTCACCGATTTGATTTGCGAAAAAGGTCTGGAAGCCGTAGCTATCCTTTTGGATGGCTGCCAGGATTGTTTGGCTGTCCACAAAGTGAATCCATTGCTTGACTTTAATGTGGCAGTGCTTCTCAAAATACTTTTTTAGGCGGGTAGCGAAGACCGCGCCACAGAGTTCTGCTTTGATCACATCTCCCTTCTGGTCGGGAGGGGTGAGTTTAGCCTTGGATTCCACCAACTTCATTACAACTTTGTCTCGGGTTTCCCACCGCAGGTAGAGTACGGCTCCATAGGAGGATTCGCTCCCATCTGAGAATGTGATCCCTGTTGGTGGGCCTATGGCTCCAGGCGGCGTGATGCTCCTCTCAAACCTTACCTGGCCTAGTCTCACAAATTATTGCGTTATTGCGGCTTCTCGAAGTTTTAGTGAGAGAGGGGCATCCCATGTGTCTTGAGATTGGTTGTTCTTGCCAGTTTCCTGGAATGATTCTCGTACCAACATCACTCCCTTCTGTTTGGCTTGTGAGGCAAGACCAACCGGGTCATACAATGCGGCAATCTGGCTAAGAAGTATGCGTCGGGTAAGGGGATTTGGTGTGCCTTCCCTGACATCCTCCATGATCAGATTAAATCCTGTCCTCATTTTCCCTCTTTTCTTAGAGAAGTTGATAGAAGTCAGCAGCCGAAGCTTGTCTGTCTCAGGTTCGTAACCAACCCCAAGCGCTTTGTTCTCCCCATCATGCATTTGGTTGGGCAGTACCAGGGTCCTGGGTACAGTTGTTTCAGAAGGGGCTCCACTCCTCCCACTTTGGCGCGACAGAACCCATGGTTTCAGGAAGAAGCCTCCCGCTCCCACGATCTCCTCCAACCCTTTGGTGATCCTCTCCAGCATATTGAGGTCATCGTGTGAGGTCAGGATGTCATCCACATAGCTGTCCTCAGTCAGAGCTCGCCGTTCTTCAATCATATCAGCAAACTGAGGAAGGTTGGCTGTCTCCTTCATTGCAACTTGGGCAACACATCCTGCGGGTTTATCACCGATATTTACTCTGACGACTGCAAACTCCTCAATGTTGTCCTCAGGGTTGTTTCTCCAGAGAAAGCAGTGGAGGTGAACTTCATCATCTTTCAGCCACACTGAGTTATACATCTTTTTTACATCACCCAGTGCGGCATGGAGTCCACTCCTGAACCTCAAAAGGACACCTCTGATGGGATTGAGTACATCAGGACCCTTGTGAAGGAGATCATTTAGACTTATGCCTCGGAACTCTGGGCTACTATTCCACACAATTCTCACAGGGGTTGAGGAGGAGTGAGGGTTCGGTGCAACCAGATGGCTGATGTACCATTTAGGTCCTTCCCAGTTGTTAATTTCCTCCCTTGTGAGTTTTGCGGCAGCCCCTCTTGAAACCATTTCATGTATTTGTTCTTTGTATGCAGCCTTCCACACAGGTTCCTTCTCCAGCCGTTTCTCAGTATTTCTGAAGGTCGCCTCCACCGCCTGCCGATTGTTTGGCAGTACTGCGAGGTCTGTCTTCCAGGGATAAGCTTCGTCCCAGTGGGGAGAGTTGCTGTGTTTGTCCGCCAGCACGTATGTTAGGCATTCTTTTATCTTTTCCAGGTCCCGCTCCTCCTTAAGGGTCATTTCTTTTCCTCCAGGGGGGCACCTACCACACTTGCAGCCGCCACATTGAGGACTGCACGCAGCTCCGATGCTGTCCCACCTGAACCACTCGAAGACCTCTTTGTTGGCGGTTGCTGTGCTCCGGATAAGAGCATTTCCTTCCTCTTCTCGAGGTAGGATGGTCTCTTTATACGCCATCGAGGCTAATCTCATGGTTCTTGCAAGGTGAGTTTCAGAGCAGTACACAGCCATGTCGACTGTCTCAATGAGATCGGGATGGGTTCCCCCAACGGTCTTTCCTAGCGGACCGTCCCAGAGAACGAGGTCTTCCACAATCCTGATTGGCTGGGGAACAAGACGACCTTCCCGATGACTGATAAGGAGGTCAATCTTTGTGGGACGGACCAGTTCTTCTCTGGGTACATTTGGGAAAAACTTCTGCAGTTGCTCGGCAGTGACTGATTGAGTCACCTCGGCGATGTTTTCCAGGCCATAGCAGAGAATTCTATGCTCTGCCACTTTTCCCTTAGATGTCTTCACCTTCAGCCGCAGGGAATATCTTTTGGTCAGGACAGTCTTCTTCATCCCCCCGACTCCATGGACTATTAGCTTGATGTTCTCACCGCACAGTCCAAGGCGATCGGCAGTTTCATTGGTGATATAATTGGTATCAGATGCAAGGTCGATTAGGGAGCCAATAAGGCAACCCGAGTTTGTCGTCACTTCCATCAGCATCATCACCACTGGATGTTCTTGCAGTCCATCTCCAGCCTTGGCACATACAGTTGATGATATTTTGTTTGAGAATGCATTCTTGTATTTCTCTCTTTGTTCTGGAGTAAGTTCTGTCAGAAACTCCTCTTGTTTGTTGGTTAGGCCAAGTTTCTTTCCTCCAATTTTTATGGTACTCTGCTCCTCACTGCTGTTGTCCTTCTTTGGAGTCGGTGGCTTAGGACACAGAAGGTAATTGTGGTCCGACACCCCTCCTTTCCGAAAGTCTAATTTTGGGCAGAGGTATCTGGATGTGCATCCTTTACCATCCTTGGGGAGGGGCCTCAAACACTAGGAGCACAATCCTAGCTTCTTCACATGGGCCCTTTTTCTTAAGAGATCTTGCTCCCTGAAGATCTTGCACGCAAATAGTTTGCCGACATGAGAGTCATCTTCACAGACAATACAGCTGGGATAGTCGTCCTTCTGACCTGCTGTGGATTTAGTGAAAGCCTTCCTCCCTCTCTTATCTGGGTAGTCTGCAGCACCCTTTTCCACAGGGCCTTTGTCCACAGGACTTGGCTCCAACTGATCCAACTCCTCAAGAATCTCCTCTTGCTTTTTCAAGAATTCTAGGAGGCAATCAAAATAATACAGTGGAGAGAACCTGTTTGCTGGGTCAGTTTTGTGCATAATCCACTCTTTCTTGAGTGAACTGGGAAGCTTGCTTTCAAGAGATTGAGCAACAACACGGTTCTTCACGCCATCCTCTTCACCAAGAATCTGGAGGTTGCACAGTGCCCTTTCAACAGCCTGGATCAATTCAATGGTTCTTCTTGGATGGTTGCCTTTGACGGGGGGAAGAGACTGGACCTCGTTGGTGATCATTAGGACTATTTTTGCTTTGTTCCCGTATTTGCTGTCCAGCAGCCTGAACATATCGTCGGCGGATCCACAACTAGATAGGACGAGATCCTTCTTGACCTTTTCGTGGAAACTATTTAATAAGTGGAACCTTTTTATACATTCCACACCTTGTGGGTTACCCAATTCTTGTAGGTCCTCCCACTCAGTCTTCCAGCGATAATAGTCCCTCATGTCACCAGAGAAAGTCGTTAGCCGTGCTCTTTCAAGGATGACTTGAGGCTTGAGATTAAAGTTTCCTTTGGTCCTTTCCGGGCTGCTTTGCTGTGAGATAGGCCTGGTTCATGTTCAATGCCCCCGTGTATGTTTTGGGCTTCAACTTGAGATCGGCAGACATGTCAGGGAGAGATTCAAGATTTTTCAAGATTCAAGAGTTTTATTTGTCACATACACAGTTATATACACAATATACAACTGGCAGTGAAATGTAAACAGGTCCGCTCCATGGACAGTGCAAATAAGTTACAAGAAACACAAGGGGAAATTGAAATAGAAATAGAATAAAATTAGAATAAAAAGTATTAACATAAGTAGAATTATAAATAAATCAAGTAAAGGATAAAAATAGGAAATAAGATAAAAATATAAAAATAAAAATATAAAAATATAAAATAAGTGGATATGATAAGTGAGATAAACTGTAGACTTAAAAATAAGTGGTTAACATAAAATATATATATATAAATATATAAAGAAGTATAATGGATGTGTAAACAGGAGTATGATGTGCAAACAGGTTTATTACAGGTTGTTACGCAGTAACAATAGGAACGTAAAGTGCAGTGCAATGGCAGTATGTGGATGTTAATGTTAAAAAACTGGATGTTTATGCGAGTGCGGGGTGAAGTGAAGTCACGTGACTGAGTTCAGGAGTCTGATGGCCTGGGGGAAGAAACTCCTCCTGAGTCTTTCAGTCTTTGCCATCAGGCTACGGAAGCGCTTACCAGATGGCAGCAGGGTGAAGTGAGAGTTTGCAGGGTGATTAATGTCTCTGATGATTTTAGTAGCTCTACCTCTGCAGCGTTTGGTGTAGATGTCCTGCAGAGACGGGAGAGCTGAGCCTGAGATGCGCTCGGATAAGCGCACCACTCTTTGCAGGGCTTTGCAATCGTGACTGGTGCTGTTCCCGTACCACGCTGTGATGCACTGAGTCAGGACACTTTCTATCGCCCCTCGATAGAAAGTTTTCAGGATGGCTGGTGAAACCCTGAATTTCCTCAGCTGGCGCAGGTGGTACAGTCTTTGCCTGGCTTTTTTCACCTGTGTCTGGATGTGTGTAGTCCAGGTCAGATCCTCGGAGATGTTCACACCCAGGTATTTGAAGCTGTTCACTGTATCGCTGAGCATCTCGTATCGGATCACCAACCGCGCTGCTCTCATCTCCCAGATATCTTTCTCTACCCTTTACTTGGTCTGCTCCGTCCTCCTCCAGTTTGTCAGACAACACCAGGACCCTCTTCTCTAGTGTCTTGTGGCGTGTCCTGAGATCTAATGCCCTCGAACCAGGAACCAACTCCTTCCACTCTACCAGCATTTCTCTGAGTTCAATGACCTCTCTCTCAAGACCTCTATTTCTTAGCCTACGGTCCTTGACTGACATCCGAGGGTTAACTTCCTCTTCCTCTGCCTGAGTGATGGCCGACTCAGCTGTTTTGACCTGCTTAAAAAACACCTCCTCTGCGTAGCTGGTCCAAAAGGTTTCCTGGGTGGCATTCTTTACCTCGAGGAACCTGTTCTCACACTCCGCTGTCTTTTCATCAATTT
Source organism: Gobio gobio (assembly GCF_949357685.1). Taxonomy (NCBI): domain Eukaryota; kingdom Metazoa; phylum Chordata; class Actinopteri; order Cypriniformes; family Gobionidae; genus Gobio; species Gobio gobio. The sequence goes on along the minus strand of NC_137102.1, from coordinate 252,723 downwards.
GGTTTGCAGATTCTATGACCTCCTCTTCCGTTGACTCTCTCAGGGCTTCAGCATACTCATATCCCGCATCCATGACTTTAGAAAAGTCTGTCCTGAAAATCTTCCATTCACTGAGAACTTCAGTCGGTTCCAAGAGTCCCGGTTTGGTGAGAGTATGAGCCCTTTTGGTGAATGAAGCCTGTGCTCTTGATCGCACACTTTTAAGCTTTTATAAGTCTGCCATTGTTACTCCCTTTGTGTTGACTGGAGAGACGTCAATGCCAATGAGCACACGCGCTCCTTTATCCTTGATCAACGGGCAGTTTGATTAATGATAAACATGGGGTCAGTCACAGAAGTGAGAGGCCAGCTGATTTTGGGTTGATTGAGCTTCCTTAATGAAGCAGTCCGTGGCTGTTTTTTAGCTGCATTCAATCCAGTGCAGTGAACCAGCGGTTTATAACTGTTCGTTTCTTTAAGAATATCCCCACCGAACAGGGCGTCAGGAGAGGACACGTTGTTATGACTCAATGTGGTTTTTATTTACTCTGATTTATTTTCCATAAACAGTTGATTTGTCCACAAATAGCAGGTTATAAACCTGTAGAAATAGAAAGGCTATAGTAAACAACAATATTAATAGCCACATACATAATATACCATCAAATCTGAATATAAATAGACATTACATAATATAATATATACAAATATAAATAAAATATAAATTTCAATATAGTCAGTATTTAATATTATAAATCTCATAATATACTTAGTGTTTAAACTGAATGACTAAAGCACATGCATCTAAACACAGAAATGCAACAATTTCACACACACTAAATATACATCGATGTCAATGTTACACATTTAACTAATAGCCCAAAGTGTTCTCAGTATATTGGCTTAAAGTGAAAAACAGTGAGTGTAGTTTTAAGTGGCATCGCTGAGCATAGTAATCCATTACCAATGTAAAGTGATTAACTACATTACCCATCCAGCACCGCAAACAGGAAGTAACTCGTGTGACAGTGAAACGCTCCAATTTCAAACATTTGCTTTTATATAGCCACGGATACTATCGAGCCGACCACATTACATCAGACCGCACACAAGGTTTTATCAGGTGACCAAAGTAACAGTTATCAAGCATACAAATTGCGCACACATACAGCGGCAGAGCAAACAGACAACCAACTTAAACCGCAGCTAAATAGGTAGAAACAGCAGCTTACCGGTGGCGCATCTCTCCTGACGATACATCATGCCAAAACTAATACTCGCTTATAGCCCGCGCTCATTCATTACTGGATTCAACTGGGATTTTACTGGTCCACGTTTCAACTTTTGACTGGTCCGTGCTTCAATCAGGTAAGTGAACCTCCCACCTATTATCCTGCGTTACATTTCCGCTGAACACCCGCGACGTAGTGAACGCGACAGTGTCAGTCATGGTCTAAACTAATGATCGCGATGCTGAAGTGTGAGACACTTGATGAATACGGACCTTTATTTATTTGTATTAAACATGTTGATCACTATTCTGTCATTTTTCATTGTCAGTCATTTTACTGTATGTTATAAACATGTTTATGCCCAAAACGCTTAATTAATATTCAAGGTAGGCCTAGTTGACTGTCATTTTCCTCTACTGTGTGCATTACTGTTTAAAATTAATTCAATATTTAACATTGTTAACATTACATTCATTTAAGGCACGTACCGAGCATTCATTCTACTTAAGAAGGCTGGAATAAAAGCACCAGCGCACACAAACGATAATTTTAATTTTTAGTCAAATTCATTTAAAAATGTAAACTCAACAGGTATAAAGTATGATCAGTAAGAGAAAAACACTGCTAATGAGGACTAGCACTGGACTGCTGCAGGATAGTGGGGAGATCTATTTATTTATTATTCAAAATGCACAGGAAATATATTTATAGAAACATTTCAGTGCAAGGTGGTAAAGAGTTCTGAGTTCTGCCGTGGCAGCTCGTAGGTCAATGTTTTTGATATCAGCCAGCTTCTCTAAATACCTCAGCTTGGCGCTGGTAGTAAGTTTCTCCCTGTAAGAGACCTCTTCTTCTCCATTTCTTCTAAGTTTTCTCGTAATTTATCCGCTTAAATGCCGCGATGATAATTCCTCGAGCCGTCTATCCTGCTCTGATCTCTGTATCGCTCTTACAATGTTGCCCCTGGCAACCGATAGCGTGGGATCCCAAAAGGGTGGACGGGCTCAGACTCCGCCCAATTTGTCATGTGACAGCAAGCGACCATGACGTATCTCCTCATTCTCAATAGGCCCGGTGTTTGTTTGGTTTATATTACTTGTATACATGTTTATATTTCTTATTGTTTGTATAAATATGATTTGTGGTTACTTTCTCTGGTCTAAAGGTGCACATTAGATTAGAGAAAAGACACCAAGAGTTTTTGTTTTATTTCTTTATTTATAACTTATATATCAGCATTATAGTAACATTTTCAGAGTTTACCTTTGTCTCTTGGTTCACGACTGCAGCATGGTTCCAGGGGTGGGGTTTAAGAGGAAGTGCAGCTTTCCTGATCCTTATTTTATGCCATTCTGAGGGATTCTGGGTAGTGTAGGCATAGCTAGTGATGTTACATCTGACACCGACGCTCCGAAGCTTGCTTCAAACTCAAAAGGTCCTTGCAACGAACCACTTTTTCGGAGCTTGTATCATTACGTCACTAGTCACGTGAAAATGACTTCTGAAGCAAACACACTGGTTCACTCCTGTAGTGAACCACCTGACTGCTTTGACAGCCGAATCCAGTGTTGACAGGTTTGAAACCTGGCGGCTGTATTTCTTATTAAAGTGAAGCCAAACCATGCTACATTATACAAGTACAACACAAGCACATCCTTTTCAACATACAAAAATTTAAATCCCACCAGTTAACAAGTTATAGAGTTCTGCTTCCCACAGCTAAACAAGATAAAGCTTTCACACATGATACTGCCCTGCTAAAAAAAACTATAGAAACCATTACAGAAGTTCTATTGGATTTAATGGTTTTCATGGGAATTGTATTGGTTGTAATGGGAATTATAGTGGTCTCTGTGGGTCTCTACTGATATGTGTTGGGTTCTATTGGTGGGAGCATTAAATCCTAATGGAATATGTCCCAAACACACTACCAAAAATAATTCTGTAGTGGTTTAAATGGTAAAACCTCAATGGTTCCTATTGGTATTTTAATAGAAACCATTAGAATTTCTGTGATGGTTTCCAACTTTTTTTAAGCTGGTCTGATCTTCTGCCCTTGTCTAAAGAAATAATTACACACACATCATGCTTAATGTTTTATTATCAAGGTGAACACATGAAATTCATCAGTATCTGTAAAATTCACCTAAATGAGTTTCACAGCACTAACACCGTTTCAGCTTTGATCACCTCGGTAAACACGTAATAAATGGGGCGTTAACATATAAGCCTTGCATTTTATGGTTGACAGCTTTGTTGCATTACATTTACTTCACCAGGAGATGGTGCTGCAATTTCTATCTGAATGAAGTTTCGAGGAATTAACCATATTCGACACAATTGTATCAGAAAGCAATAATGCTTCGAAGCGCTTCATTTGGCCATCACTAGGCATAGCCTATTTCCCAGTGGGAGCAGGGGGGGGGGGGGTCATTGTTTCATTTGTTTATTTTGTTAAATGTATTGTATTGTTTATTATTTGTATTTTGTAATATTTATGTTATTGTATTTTGATGTTTATTTTTAAATGTTAAGGTTTATTTATGTATGTATGTGTGTATGTATATACCCTGTCTATTCCCCTATATGAAATGGTTGAACCACTGAGCATAATTGGAATGATTTTGTCTGTTCTGGCAGTTCTGGTGAGGGACTTCCGTGAGGAAGGTCACCTGTAGTGTTTCTGCTTCATGATGTTTTGAATTGAAAGTCTGAAAATAAAGCTTTAAATGGGCAATAAGCAGTGTCTCCTGCCTTTGCTCTGGTCATGTCCTCACAGGTGGACAAAGATAGAAATACCTTGATTTGCTCATGAACTCAAAATTGATTTACCAATATATAAAATAACAATAATTTAAAAAAATACTAATTATTGGTAATGAATTAATGGTTTGAGACTATTTGTGCATAAAAGACATACTATCTGAATGTATTGTTCATTGAAGTTTATTAATAGGCCTCAACACAGGTGTTACCATGTGTTGTTTTCACGCTCAGGGCTGATAGATAGTGGTTATGATTGTGGTTTTCACTAGATAGGATCAAAGTGAAAAGAGCTTCAGGTTTTTGTACGACATGTTCCATGTTTTGTGTCACTGGGCTCCAACTCTCAGAGCACAATAATAGAGAGCTGAATCTGACAGACGTACATCAGTAATAATGATTTCAGTGGCTGTTCGTGATCCAGTCGACTTAACCCGACGATCGTTGGAGTGTTCACCACTCGCCAACCGTGCATTTTTGTATAATAAATATTTCGGTTCTTTGTTGGGAGACTGTCTGTACCAGTAAAAATAAATATAATCACTACTTGCACTATATGAGCAGCTCAGCTTGACAGTTTCGGTTTCTTTAGTGCTTTTCTCTGTCCCTTTATCTGGCTCAATGTTGTATCCAGTCACCAAACCTGTCAACAATAAGCACATAGATTTTTGATTTGTTAAAGACATGTTGATAAAATACTATTGCAAACCAATTTCACAGCACTTAAAAAAAAATAAAAAATAAAAATATATATATGTGTGTGTGTGTGTGTGTGTGTGTGTGTGTGTGTGTGTGTGTGTGTGTGTGTGTGTGTGTATGTGATTGTACAGTTTCAATAATTACTCAGTAAATCGTGTACCTGTTCCCACAATGAGAGTAAGTATGAGGTGTGTGTCCATGTTGAATGAGATCAGCTCAGTTCTCTGTTGAGGCTCTCAGTGCTCTGAGCTGGAACACACACACACACACACACACACACACGCACACACGCACACACACACACACACACACACACACACACACACACACACACACACACACACACACACACACACACACTTCCTCCTTGCTGAACTTCCTGCTGCTGTTCACTTTCAATCATATGCTGTATTGTATATTGTATATAATTTAATTGATGATTAACCACCATGATTCTTCAAAATACTACAATAAAGTTGTGTATATATATATATATATATATATATATATATATATATATATATATATATATATATATATATATATATATATATATATATATATATATAAAACCCTCTGATCTGCACCATGTAAAGATTTAAAAATATTTAATATAAAATCTGATGCAAAATGTAAACAGTTGATATGAAACGATGCTGTACCAATTGTTCATAGGAAAATGTTCATGTGAAGTGATTTTCAGGTACTGTACGCCAGATTGTGTTTGAACCCTTATTAAATGATACTAATGAGATGAATCAGCCACTAGAATATTGTCAAAGGTAATGTTGACTGTTACTAGACTAGTTACTACCCTCTAATGGTTAACTGCAAGTATTGCATGACTAATAACCAAATCTCGTTGTGTAATAAATTAAAAGGAATATTACTCACTTTAGAATGTTGATTTGTTTTGTTTTATACATTTTCATTAGATTACATAAATATTTGCATACTAGGTTCTTTCTCACATTTTTTTCTCTATGTCTCTGTGTTTCTCTCTTGCATCTCATAGATATTACGTTTTTGCATGGGTTCTTTTGTTGTTTTTTTCCCATGTGAACCCTTTAAAGGCAAGGCTACCCATTTGGAAAATCAAACCAAGGCTTTATTTAGTGATGTTTTATTAACAAATTTTGGGAGAAGCACGTTCAGACAATTAAACCTAATTAAACACAAGTGGAGCATGCTCAGATAATTAAACCTAATTGAACACGAGTGGAGCACATTAAACTAATCAGTTAATCAACAATAGGAGGTGTGTGTATATACAGCTGATTTACCTTCTTTCGTTGACAGTTTCTTAGCATTTTTGGTCTGACTGTTTGCTACCATGTCGCAACTCCAGTCATCCTCCTCTGAGGATGAAATCAGCTCTCCTCGGGATCCTCCGCTGCAATCTGCCGGCCCTAGGCCCACTTCTCCGCCGCTGGACATTGCACCCGAGCTCCAGGCTTCTCAGTGCGGCCGCCAGCCTGCTCATCCAGCCTCACGCTCACCAAGACGCCGAGGCCAACCCTCGCCTCCACCGGCGTGACAGCCAACTTCCTCCCTGGTGTCCTCTTACAGCTCGGGTTGTGAGGATTTCCAGTCAGGATTTAGACCGTATCATAGTAGTCAAGTCAAGCCAACTTTATTTATATAGCGCTTTTAACAATGTAGATTGTTTCAAAGCAGCTTTACAGTGTTAAACAGGAAAATAATGCAGCATAATTTTATTCAGCTGTATAGCCATTCTGGAAAAAAAAAATGCTGATGTCATCAGTTCATTTCAATTATCATACAGTGACAGTGTGGGCTTTAGATCAATAATTCGATCAGTAATTTAGTTTAAATGGTTAATTTAGTTTATTAATTCGATTTATTTCGATGTTTAGTTGAAAAAATTTAGTGTCCCCAACTGAGCACGCCAAGCCAGAGGCAACAGTGGCAAGGAAACCAAAACCCCATCAGGTGACCTAATGGAGAAAAATAAACCTTGGGAGAAACCAGGCTCAGTCGGGGTGCCAGTTCTCCTCTGGCCAATTAACAAACAGCATATTATTATTATTATTCTGGCAGCTTTACAGCTCAGAGGTCATAATAGATCAGAATATTCGAGGGACCGGAGGCAACATGCTGGAGACGGGTTTATTGAGGATGATGTTGATTAAATAATTATTAAAGTGCAATATTCGAATGATCGGAGGCAACCCGCTGGAGACGGGTTTATTGAGGATGACATATCGATTTAAGTATTATTTAATTGTAATATTCGAACAATCTGAGTCAACATGCCGGAGACGGGTTTATTGAGATGCCGTGTCGATGAGGCAGTTGCAGGGGGAGTCTAATCACGGTCTCTGCAGACCCTTCGGTGTCATGTGTTGGTCATGTGTTGGTCCTGCGTTGGTCTTCTCTGGGCGCAGGTCCACCATCTGAACTGGATACGGCCCGGATCCGGCTGACTGCAGTAAACCTCGGGATAAAATAGAGAGACTAACATTAGCGTAGATGCCATTCTTCTGATGATGTCACGAGTACATCAGGTGTTATGGGAAGTGTTCCCGGTTCCGGCTGACCTAGTTAATGCAGCCTAACAATCATTTCATTGAAAAAGTGTTTTATGTGTATGCCACAGTAAAGAGATGTGATTTTAGTCTAGATTTAAACTGACAGAGTGTGTCTGCTTCCCAAACAATGTTAGGAAGACTATTCCAGAGTTTCTGAGCTAAATAGGAAAAGGATCAACCGCCTGCAGTTGATTTGGATATTCTCTGTATTATCAACTGGCCAGAATTTTGAGACCGCAGTAGACGTGATGGAGTATAATATGTTTAGAGCTTGCTCAAGTATTGGGGAGCTAAACCATTTAGTGCTTTGTAAGTAATAAGCAAGATTTTAAAATGTATGCGATGTTTAATAGGCAGCCAGTGCAGTGTTGACAAAACTGGGCTAATATGGTCATACTTCCTGGTTCTAGTAAGAACTCGAGCTGCTGCGTTTTGGACCAGCTGGAGTTTATTTATTAAGCGAGCAGGGCAACCACCCAGTAGAGCATTACAATAATCCAAGATGGCGGCGCGAGTAGATCGCGAGGCTCAGCGTCTCTCCAGATTCTGCAATTTTGCGGTATTTTTCCTGTTCTTCTCGGGTCTGTTCGCACAGAACAGATGTGCCTTTACATCGTACACCCGCGCTGAGCTTTTGGATATTGGTTTGCGAATTTCCGACAGTTTTATGGACAATCTACAACTCCTTCCTGAGATCGCTAAGACACCGGTGACTCTGCACTCTACCCGGCCGGGCGGAAGTGCACGCAGACGGCGGCGTGATCGTAAACAAAGGCGGGGGAGACGTGGAGGAACGCGTGCTAAGCTAACGCTTACTCCTCATCGGCTCTCTTTACCCAGCATTTTCCTTGCCAATGTACGGTCGCTAGTGAACAAAATGGAGGAGATTCGACTCAGCATCACACACAGTAAGAAACTTTTGAACTGTAACGTCCTAATATTCACGGAAACCTGGTTAAACAGCGGAATACCGGACACCGCTATCGAGCTAGCGGGACGCCACACACTCCGGGCGGATAGAACATTAGATGGCTCCGGGAAGAGCAGAGGGGGCGGATTGTGCATTTATATTAACAAAGCTTGGTGCACAAACTCTGCTATTGTTGGGAGTCATTGTTCAGCTAACCTGGAGTTTCTCATGGTTAAATGTAGACCGTTTTATCTACCCCGGGAGTTCACCTCCACTATTATCACAGCAGCCTATATTCCACCCGATGCTGATGCCAAGCTTGCTATGAAAGAACTTCACGCAGCCATCAGTAAACAACAGACTGATCACCCGGAAGCTGCGTTTATTGTTGCAGGTGACTTTAATCACTCAAACTTAAAGTCAGTGCTACCCAAGTTTCACCAGCATGTTTCCTGCCACACCAGAGGAAACAAAACCTTAGACCATGTTTACACAAACATGGCCGGAGCTTACGTTGCGACACCCCTCCCCCACCTGGGACAGTCAGATCACCTCTCTTTGTTTCTCAGACCCAAATATTCACCCCTCATCAACCGCGTGAAGCCATCAATGAAAACCATCAAGGTGTGGCCTGCGGGGGCAGACTCCACACTCCAGGAAAGGTTTCTAAACACAGACTGGAGTATGTTTGCTTCTCAAGCCACCAGTGGCGATCACACGGACATTGACTTCTACACCTCCTCAGTATTGGATCATATCAATACCACCATCGACAGTGTTACAACCCAGAAACAGATCACCACATACCCAAATCAGAAGCCATGGATGAACAGGGAAGTACGACTCCTGCTGAAGTCACGCAATACTGCCTTCAGATCAGGAGATGCACAAGCCTACAGCGCATCCAGGGCAAACCTGAAGAGGGGCATCAAAAAGGCCAAGCACTGCTACAAGCTAAAGATAGAGGGTCACTTTTCCAACTCTGACCCTCGACGCATGTGGCAGGGCATCCAGGCCATCAGTGACTACAAACCCACCCACTCCACCCCCGCAGCCACTGATGTCAACTTCCTGAATGAGCTAAATTACTTTTATGCTCGTTTTGAAAGAGACAACAGAGAAACTGCCACCAAGCTCAAACCCTCAGCTGACCACTCACCAATCACACTCTCCTCCACAGATGTCTGCAAGGCACTGAGCCGGATCAGCGCACACAAGGCTGCTGGACCAGACAACATCCCTGGACGTGTGCTCAGGGCATGTGCGGAGCAGCTCGCTGGGGTTTTTACAGACATTTTCAACCTGTCTCTCGCCCAAGCAGCTGTACCATCATGCTTTAAACGCACTTCCATTGTGCCAGTGCCGAAACACTCCAGCCCGAGGTGCCCTAATGACTACCACCCTGTAGCACTCACACCCATCATTATGAAGTGCTTTGAGCGGCTGGTCCTGGAACACCTAAAAGACTCTATACCATCCACATTGGACTCACACCAGTTTGCCTACCGCAGCAATAGGAGCACAGAGGATGCCGTTTCCATGGCACTGCACTCTGTGCTCACCCATCTGGACAGTAAAAACACTTATGCACGCATGCTGTTTGTTGACTTCAGCTCAGCATTCAACACTGTCATCCCATCCAAGTTAATTGCCAAACTTGGAGACCTGGGCATCAACACTTCAATGTGCAACTGGATTTTGGACTTCCTAACTGACAGACCCCAGAATGTTCGATCAGGATCCACCTGCTCCACATCCATCACACTCAACACTGGTGTACCACAGGGCTGTGTGCTAAGTCCGTTTCTCTACTCCCTCTTCACCTCCGACTGCAAGCCTGTGTATGGAACTAATTCCATCGTCAAGTTTGCGGACGACACTACGGTGATTGGTCTCATCAGCAACAACGATGAGACTGCCTATAGGGAGGAGATCCAGCACCTGGCCACATGGTGCGCTGATAATAACCTGCTCCTCAACACCACCAAAACGAAGGAGCTCATCGTGGACTTCAGGAAGGAGTCAAGAGGCACACACGACACCATCCACATCAATGGAATGGCTGTTGAGCGTGTCTCCAGTTTCAAGTTCCTGGGGATCCACATCTCGGCGGACATGTCGTGGACGACCAACACCTCCAGCCTGGTCAAGAAGGCTCACCAGCGCCTCTTCTTCCTGAGGACACTGAGGAAGAATCAGCTCTCCTCGGCTATCCTGGTGAACTTCTACCGCTGCGCAATAGAAAGCATCCTGACCAACTGTGTGGCAGTATGGTATGGGAGCTGCTCTGTTGCGGAGCGCAAGGCACTGCAGCGGGTGGTGAAAACTGCCCAGCGCATCACAGGGACTCCACTGCCTGCCATCGAGCACATCCAGAGGAAACGCTGCCTGCATCGAGCTCGCAGCATCCTCAAGGACTCCTCTCACCCAGCCCACAGACTGTTTTCTCTCCTGCCCTCCGGCAGGCGTTTCAGGATCCACCGGACCAGGACCAGCAGACTAAAGAACAGTTTTTTCCCCAGAGCTGTCTCTTTATTGAACTCAAACCCCCGTTGATCCACTTCCCTCATAAACTGATAACTCTCCTACCTCACATCTTCCTTCACTTTGTTATTTGCACTACCGACTGTTTATTACAGTAACAACTGTTTACTTATGCATTCTGCACCACCATACCGTAACTGGATTATGCTCATCTGCACTGCCGACTGTATTTACAGTAACAATGTTTACATTTGCATTTTGCACCGTACTTCTAACTGGAATATGCAACCACTTCCACTGCACTTTTACACTTTCTTTCGGATAGCTCTGTCCATAATTTATTGTACTAACTTAATCCACTGCTATATTCCTCATATTAGCCTAACATATTATTGTATACCTCTAACTGTAAAATTCTGTTCAAGTAATAACCGTCTGTATATTTATTCATAGTACATATTCACCTGTAAATTCTGTTTATAGTAATAGCCATCTGTATATTTATTCATAGTAAATATTCACCTGTAAATTCTGTTTATAGTAATAGCCATCTGTATATTTATTCACTGTATATATTCATCTGTAAATTCAGTTCTACTTATAGTAATAACCATCTCTCTACTTATACATATTTATATATATTCAGAACATTTTTATGTCCTGCACTTACGCAACCATTGTATATATCCTGCACTTGCTGCTATTGCACTTCTGGTTAGACCTAAACTGCATTTCGTTGCCTTGTACTTGTACTTGTGTAATGACAATAAAGTTGAATCTAATCTAATCTAATCTAATCTAATCTAACCTTGAGGTCATGAACACATGAACTAACTATTCAGCATTTTGCATTGAGAGTATGTGCCGTAGTTTAGATATATTTTTAAGATGGTAGAATGCAGTTTTACAGATGCTAGAAACGTGGCTTTCAAACGAAAGATTGGTATCAAAGAGCACACCCAGGTTCCTCACTGACGACAAGGACTTGACAGAGCAGCCATCAAGTGTTAGACAGTATTCTCGGTTACTACTTGTGGAGCTTTTTTGTCCAATAGTTAAAAATTCATTTTTTTCTGAATTGAGTTGCAGGAAATTACCGGTCATCCAATGTTTTATATCAGCTATGCATTCCGTTAATCTTGTGAATTGGTAAGTTTCTTCAGGGCGTGAAGAAATATAGAGCTGAGTATCGTCAGCATAACAATGAAAACTAACGCCATGCTTCCTAATGATATCTCCCAGTGGTAGCATGTACAGGGTGAAGAGTAGCGGTCCTAGCACTGAGCCTTGTGGTACTCCATACTGAACTTGTGATCGGTGTGACATCTCTTCATTTACTGCTACAAACTGATAACGGTCGCATAGGTATGATTTAAACCATGATAATGCAATTCCACTAATACCTACATAATTTTCGAGTCTATTCAAAAGAATGTTGTTGTCGATAGTATCAAATGCAGCACTAAGATTGAGTAACACTAATAGAGAGATACAGCCACGATCAGATAAATACTGATGTGTAATTCTGATGAGAGCAGTCTCAGTACTATGTACTGCTGTGTCTGTTGCTCTGTAGCTCAAGCCTGCAGCTCTGTAGAGCCTTGCTTACGTTTGAATCTTTATTTTGATATTTCCTCTTTCTTCTACTGCTAAATATAACTTACTCATCACCATACATTGTTTAAAAATTGCCTATCACGTTAAATTTGACATCACTAGCTTTTAATCTAAATCACCATCACACGTTAGCATTTCGCTAGCCTGTTAGCTTGTTATCTCTGCACTCGGGTCTCCCTTAACTTCATAACTTGGATTAGTAAATTGTGTCCAGCAAACGATTGTGGTAAGTGGTAAGTTGGATTAATCAACAAACACGGTAAGTCATGTCTTCTCCTGTCATTATCACTTGCACCGCATGTCGCATGTTTAGTGTAGGCTTCTCCGCTGGCGAACAGGGCTTCACATGTGATAAATGTAAGGAGATAGTTAGGCTGACGGAGAAGATTTCAGAATTAGAAACACGCATCCATACTTTATCTGAGAGTAGTGAGGATGTAACAGCTTTAGACACTGATTTGGATGCGAATAGCTTAGTGAACTCTGTACATTCTTCGGTTCCGGCTGCAGGGCCCTCGCAGCAGCGAAACTGGGTAACAGTGAGGCAGCATAGTCGCAGACCAAAGAACCGCTTTTCCGTTCCGGTTAGAACATCAAACAGGTTCTCCCCTCTCAGTGAAGCACCCACTGAGTATCCTGTTGAAAGTGCCCTAGTCATTGGCGATTCTATTACACGGAACGTGAAGATAGAGACACCAGCCACCATAGTCACTTGTTTACCGGGAGCCAGAGCACCTGACATCAAAGCAAATTTAAAAGTGCTGGCTAAAGCTAATCGTAAATTCTCTAAGATTATTATTCACGTCGGCACTAATGATGTTCGACTTCGCCAGTCGGAGATCACCAAAATTAACATTAAAGAGGTGTGTGAACTCGCTAGTACGATGTCAGAGGCTGTTTTTTGTTCTGGACCGCTCCCGGCAAAAAGGAGTGATGAGATAGTTAGCAGACTATCATCACTCAATGGCTGGATGTCTAAGTGGTGTCTGCAAAATAACATAGGGTTCATAGACAATTGGAAAAGTTTTTGGGGCAGACCTGACCTGTTGAAGAAGGATGGCATCCATCCCTCTTGGGGTGGTGCCGCTCTTCTCTCTAGTAATTTGGCACATAGTCTTAGAGCTAAACCTTGACTCACTATGTCACGGGTGAGTTCAGGCAGGAAGACAAAGACAGGTAAGTAGAATACTCAAATGAAGTTTAATAAACAGGATACTCACTAAACATTAACGCTCTACATAAACGGTGACCAGACAAAGACTGAATGAACAAAGAGGAACTTAAATACAAACACAGATGACTAACTAACGAGGGGCACAGGTGATACAGATGAGGGTAACTAAACACAGCTGAACAGAACTAGACTAACGAGGGTAACTAAGGAAACAGAGAAAGTGGCGGGAAAACATAGACAAAGGAACACGTGACAAATGAAACTAGGAAGTGCAAGGAACAAAACAGACCAAACATGTGACATAACACCCCCCTCCCGGTAGGCGCGTCCTCGCGCCGTAGCAGTCCAACAGGGGAGGGAGGGTGGGCACCCTGGAGTCCTGGTGCCGGGAGCACTGGGGTCTGACTGACTGGGTCCTCCAGGGTGGAACTGAGAGCGGCCATGGTGGGTCAGGGGCCGTGGGCGGCCATGGCGGGTCAGGGGCCGTGGGCGGCCATGGCGGGTCAGGGGCCGTGGGCGGCCATGGCGGGTCAGGGGCCGTGGGCGGCCATGGCGGGTCAGGGGCCGTGGGCGGCCATGGCGGGTCAGGCGCCGTGGGCGGCCATGGCCGGTCAGGGGCCGTGGGCGGCCATGGCGGGTCAGGGGCCGTGGGCGGCCATGGCGGGTCAGGCGCCGTGGGAGGCCATGGCGGGTCAGGCGCCGTGGGAGGCCATGGCGGGTCAGGCACCGTGGGCGGCCATGGCGGGTCAGGAGTCTTAGGCGGGTCTGGAGCCTTGGGCGGAGCAGGAGTCTTAGGGCGCCCAGGCCAAACCAGAGCCCCACCCACATGTTTCCCACCCACAGGCACATGCCCCCCCCCCCCCAAAATGTTCTTTGGGGAATTCAGGGGTGGAGTAGAGATCTCGTGGGTTGGAGCGGGCTCGTCGAAGGCCGGAGCGGGCTCGTCGAAGGCCGGAGCGGGCTCGTCGAAGGCCGGAGCGGGCTCGTCGAAGGCCGGAGCGAAGTCCAGGAAGTCTAGGAGGGCTGGAGCGGAATCCAGGAGGGCTGGAGCGGAATCCAGGAAGTCAAGGAGGGCTGGAGCGGAATCCAGGAGGGCTGGAGCGGAATCCAGGAGGGCTGGAGCGGAATCCAGGAAGTCAAGGAGGGTTGGAACGGAATCCAGGAAGTCAATGAGGGCTGGAGCGGAGTCCAGGAGGGCTGGAGCGGAATCCAGGAGGGCTGGAGAGGAATCCAGGAAGTCTAGGAGGGCTGGAGCGGAGTCCAGGAGGGCTGGAGTGGAATCCAGGAGGGCTGGAGCGGAATCCAGGAAGTCTAGGAGGGCTGGAGCGGAGTCCAGGAAGGCTGGAGCAGAATCCAGGAAGTCTAGGAGGGCTGGAACGGAGTCCAGGAAGGCTGGAGCGGAGTCCAGGAAGTCTAGGAGGACTGGAGCGGAGTCCAGGAGGGCTGGGGCGGAATCCAGGAGGGCTGGAGCGGAGTCCAGGAGGGCTGGAGCGGAATCCAGGAAGTCCAGGAGGGCTGGAGCGGAGTCCAGGAGGGCTGGAGCGGAGTCCAGGAGGGCTGGAGTGGAATCCAGGAGGGCTGGAGCGGAATCCAGGAAGTCTAGGAGGGCTGGAGCGGAGTCCAGGAAGGCTGGAGCGGAATCCAGGAAGTCTATGAGGGCTGGAACGGAGTCCAGGAAGGCTGGAGCGGAGTCCAGGAAGTCTAGGAGGACTGGAGCGGAGTCCAGGAGGGCTGGAGCGGAATCCAGGAGGGCTGGAGCGGAGTCCAGGAGGGCTGGAACGGAGTCCAGGAGGGCTGGAGCGGTAGGATCACTCCCAAAGTCCATCAACCGCCGGGGCTTAACGGCCGCTCTCCTCTTCCGCCTGGGCTTGGGGACAGGCAGGACCTTCCCGGCAGGCCCACTGAAGGGATATGAGGAGGAAACTGGCTGCGGGTGAACTGACCAGGCAGCGTGCTTCTCTGAGGGGACCGTACGAGGAAGACACATATTCTTAGGAACCTCTTCTACAATCTCGAACTCAGAACAATTTAAGGACAATATCAGATTGATTGTCTCGACTAGGGAAAAGGAACAGGCAGGTTCCAGGAATCGAATAGTGTCCTCGTCCAGGCCCATCAGAAAAAATGCGTTAAGCGGTGCATCTGGCCAGTTCACCAGATCAGCAAGCTCAGAGAATTCCTCCACATACCTCTCCAGTGGGCGACCATTCTGCCTAATTCCCCAGAGGCGATCCTCCACCGAAATGTCCTCCTCTGGGGACTCAGGAGAGAGCGGGAACGGGAAAATGCCCATCCTCTGCGAGAAGTCCCTTTGCTTGCTTGGTATGGTCATCTGTCACGGGTGAGCTCAGGCAGGAAGACAAAGACAGGTAAGTAGAATACTCAAATGAAGTTTAATAAACAGGATACTCACTAAACATTAACGCTCTACATAAACGGTGACCAGACAAAGACTGAATGAACAAAGAGGAACTTAAATACAAACACAGATGACTAACTAACGAGGGGCACAGGTGATACAGATGAGGGTAACTAAACACAGCTGAACAGAACTAGACTAACGAGGGTAACTAAGGAAACAGAGAAAGTGGCGGGAAAACATAGACAAAGGAACACGTGACAAATGAAACTAGGAAGTGCAAGGAACAGAACAGACCAAACATGTGACACACTAGGGCCCAGGTCAGGAAGCAGACAAACTGGCTAAACCGACCGTCTGCTAGCTGTCTCACGTTACCGGAGTCAGATAAATCCCAGCACATAGAGACTCTTTCACCTAGATATATAGAGACTGTGTCTGTTCCCCGAATTAGTAAATACAAAAAAACATCAAAACCATTCAACAGTAGAAATTTAATTGATGTCCAAAAAATAAACAAAAGATATAATACAGATGAACAATTGATAAAGCTTGGGTTGCTGAATATTAGATCCCTTTCCCCAAAAGCGCTTATTGTTAATGATATTATTACAGATAATAATCTAGATGTGCTCTGTTTGACAGAAACCTGGCTAAAACCTGACGACTACATTACCTTAAATGAGTCCACCCCCCAAGATTATTGTTATAAACATGAGCCGCGTCTGAAAGGTAAAAGGGGAGGGGTTGCTGTAATTTATAATAATATCTTCAGTATTACTCAGAAGTCTAGTTTCAAATATAATTATTTTGAAGTTTTGGTGCTTTATGTAACGTTATGTAGTGTACATGACAAAACCCGTTCAACATTTGTGTTAGCTACTGTATACAGGCCACCAGGGCACAATACAGACTTTATCAAAGAATTTGCTGATCTATCAGAGTTAGTACTGGCCGCAGATAAAGTACTAATTGTTGGTGATTTTAATATCCATGTAGACAACGAAAAAGACGCATTGGGATTAGCATTTAAAGACATTCTAAACTCTATTGGAGTTAGGCAACACGTGTCAGGACCCACTCATCACCATAATCATACTTTAGACCTAATATTGTCACATGGAATAAATGTTGATACCGTTGAAATTCTGCAGCAGTGCGATGACATCTCGGATCATTACCTAGTATCTTGTATACTTAATTTAGCTAAGGCTGCAAAGCCGCCCCCTCGCTTCAAATATGGCAGGACAATCACTGCCGCCACTAAAGATTGCTTTTTAAATAATCTTCCTCATCAGTATCATCTCCTCAGCATCCCAGATAGCATAGAAGAACTCGATGCTGCAACAGAAACTATTGACTCTTTCTTTTCCAGTACTTTAGACACAGTTGCTCCTCTGTGCTTAAAGAAGGTTAAAGAGAATAGTCCAACACCGTGGTACAACGAGCACACCCGGGCCCTTAAAACAGCAGCCAGAAAAATGGAGCGCAGCTGGAAGAAAATAAAACTAGAGGTCTTTCGTAATTCGTGGAAAGAGCACATGATCGCATACAGAAAGGCTGTAAGAACTGCTAGATCTGCTTATTTCTCAACTCTCTTGGAAGAAAACAAACACAACCCAAGGTATTTATTCGATACAGTGGCTAAATTAACCAAAAATAAAGCTTCAACTTCTGATGATTGTAAACAGCACAGCAGTAATGACTTTATGAACTTCTTCACATGTAAGATTGATAATAATAGGAAGAAAATTTTAACCATGCAGCCGTCTACTACAGTATCACATCAGACAGAGCATTGTAGTGTCACTGAGGAAAAATTACAATCATTCACTGCTATAGGAGAAGAAGAATTGGCTAAACTCGTTAAATCATCAAAATCAACAACATGTATGCTTGACCCTGTACCGACTAGGCTATTAAAAGAGATGCTACCAGAGGTCATAGATCCTCTTCTTAATATCATTAATTCATCTTTGTCATTAGGATATGTACCGAAAACTTTTAAGTTGGCTATTATTAAACCACTTATTAAAAAACCGCAACTTGATCCTACAGAATTAGTCAATTATAGACCAATCTCAAATCTACCCTTTCTGTCAAAAATACTTGAAAAGGCAGTGTCTTCACAATTATGCTCCTTTTTAGAAAGAAATGGTATCTGTGAGGATTTCCAGTCAGGATTTAGACCGTATCATAGCACTGAGACTGCTCTCATCAGAGTTACAAATGATTTACTCTTATCATCCGATCGTGGCTGTATCTCTCTATTAGTGTTACTCGATCTTAGCGCTGCATTTGATACCATCGACCACAACATTCTTTTGAATAGACTCGAAAATTATGTAGGTATTAGTGGAATTGATTTATCATGGTTTAAATCATACCTATGCGACCGTTATCAGTTTGTAGCAGTAAATGAAGAGATGTCACACCGATCGCAAGTTCAGTATGGAGTACCACAAGGCTCAGTGCTAGGACCGCTACTCTTCACCCTGTACATGCTACCACTGGGAGATATCATTAGGAAGCATGGCATTAGTTTTCATTGTTATGCTGACGATACTCAGCTCTATATTTCTTCACGCCCTGAAGAAACTTACCAATTCACAAGATTAACGGAATGCATAGCCGCCATAAAACATTGGATGACCGGTAATTTCCTGCAACTCAATTCAGAAAAAAAAGAATTTTTAATTATTGGACAAAAAAGCTCCACAAGTAGTAACCTAGAATACTGTCTAACACTTGATGGCTGCTATGTCAAGTCTTCGTCGTCAGTGAGGAACCTGGGTGTGCTCTTTGATACCAATCTTTCGTTTGAAAGCCACGTTTCTAGCATCTGTAAAACTGCATTCTACCATCTTAAAAATATATATCTAAATTACTGCACATGCTCTCAATGCAAAATGCTGAACAGTTAGTTCATGCGTTTGTGGCAGAGGTTATATGGTGAGGAATGTTAATCACCACTTGAATTCTACCCGACTACGCCACCCTGGTGGGAGGCCAGGGAAAATAACTCCCAATAAAAGACACACAGATAAGTTCCACCAATTGAAGGCAAGGAATTAAGAGAGAGACGCGAGTAGCGATACAAAATATAAACTTTATTATATTAAAATCACAAGCGCTGATTTAAAACTCCCACAATGACGGAATCATAATACCCAGGGCCAGGATTAGTGGGAACCAGGTAGGCCAGCTGCAACTCGGAGGTCATCCAAAACCCACCTCAATTCACACAGAATTTCTCTAATGTATTAATTGCAGATCATCTTTGAATAATGATTATGTTAAACACAATTACTCTGTCCCCTGTTAAATAGTAAATCACGACACCAGTGTGTTTGCATTGTCATTTCTTGCCATCTCAAACACACTGTAGATATTCACTGTATATATTGAGATAACTCAATTATATGGCGACTTGCATTAAAATGTTTATCCGTCTCAATTAAATTATGTGAACTGAATGACTTTTAACATTGACACAGTTGTTTAACCAACTGATGATTTGCAACTCAGCAATCAACACACAACTGAGTTTTGACCTCCAAAATCTTATTATAGTGTATTGTTATGGTAAGTATTGGTGTTTTATGTTTTAAATCAAGCAGAAATCACTCTTTAAGGAAACAATTGCAGGTCACACTTTATACAATGAACATGATTTCCTTAAATTGACTTGTCCCCTGTTGGATGGTAAAACACAACGCCTGTTTGATTGCTTTGCCATTTCTTGCCATCACAAACACACTGTAGAGATTTTGAAGGTCAGAACTAAATTTTATGGTGACATGCATGAAAATGTTTATCCGTCTCAATTAAATTATGCAAAATGAACGTCTTTTAACATTGACACTTTAGTTGAAGATTTTCAACTCAACAATCAACACAACTGAGTTTTGACCTCAAAAATCATTATACAGTGTATATTAAATTTAAATAAAAAATATAAATTTTCTTTACAAAACAAGTTTGACTCTCTACTGCTTATTCATTATTGTTTATGCTACATGGTCCATGTTTACATTACAGTATAAAATTGTTCCTAAGTTTTCCCCTTTTATATAGATGGTAATGACTAAATATCCTCGCACACCGAAATTTTCACACATTAAAAAAAAGATCAAGCACGTTTACACACAGCCTCTGAAACTTTCCTTCGTCATAAAAAAAATCTGATCAGGTTAAGTTTTCTGCATTTTTCACATCCATAGCAAGCATTTTAAGAGGGGTTTCAAATTTCTGTGTTATTCATTTTTGTGTTCAAATTTTGAACATAAGTTGAACAGTTTAAAAAAGAAAGTGTGAACGTTCAAATTAGCCTTTATAGTTCATAAAGTTTTGCTGGCGTTTGTATCTAATTGAGAAAAGAATGAATGTAAATTGAAAGATGTCGTCATTGAACGCATTTTGTGCCAAAGCAAATAAATGATCCACAGTTTAGCCACATAGGCTGATGTGATCCCTGAGTGAAGAGTTTTGAAAAAGTGATGCACAAAAGTACCCGGATGTTATAAGATATACAAGTATATGAAAACAATGTCTACAATAATATGAAATAAATGTTTTAATAGGTTATGTTTGTGGTTATTTTGTGTTAGCCACTATATAATATGCTGGGATGGTTAGTTGAGCAACAAGTTCACACATCTCAATTTCTGTTCTGTGTCCTCACAAACTTCTGAGCTCGTTTTTTCAAGATCACATAGCAAGACTGGTCTCCACGAAAACACAAGTCCCTTCTTTGCATTCCCAGAAACAGCCATCATTAAGAAATGTGCATTGTGCAATTAAGGAGTACTCCAAGAATAATTATAATATTTATACCAGTAAGTCTCATGCAGGTCACTAGGGTTTACAATATTTGATGCTTTAATACTATCAAAAAAAATTGTTACGGCCATTTCACACTGAACGCGTCAAAGTGAGGTGAATCGTTGATGAATGGAGGTTTAACACCGAACGCCACTCAAACCATCATCGAGGACTTGCTATAATTATATAATAGACAGACATGCATTATTTCTAGTGATTTATGATTGTAATAAAATTGACCGATCCAGAGCGAATGCGATCTCTGACTCATAACACTCACACACGTGGAAGAAAACGGACAGTTCTCTTCTGATAGCATATAATTCAGTGGAAAAAGAAGTAAACTTGAGAATTACATATGGCATATCTTGCTTTATTATGCTGAGATTGATCGAGATTGACACATCCCCCAAACCCTATTTACATATGAATACAGGAAAGGCCAAAGCCATTGTCTCACAGGTGAGGAATAGGCCTTACAGAGCTGTTACACCCATGTCACAGAAACAAACTTCTCAAACAAACTAGAGAAGACGCTGGGATTTACCTGGGAAAATTAAATCAATGTACACTTTTTCCAATCCCTACGACACATTTTTCAATACTTGGGTCACTTTTTTAAAACTCTTCACACACTTCTCCAAAATGAATTTCAGCTTGGCACAGCAGTTATTTTAATGTTCAATATGCACTAAAACTACCAAAAAGGATTCTGAGGATTCAAAGGAATCACCCAACAAACACACTTTTTCAATCATAAAACACAGACCTAAAACACATGATCATTACACAATGTTTTCTTTTGTAAAATTTTCTTTTCAAAACAAGATGTAACTACAGAAATTAATTACAGATGTAATTACATGCAGGTATATTTAAAAATATAAGTACAATGTAAAGACATGTATGTAAACAATAAGTGCATTGTATCAAATGGATAATTAAAATGTTAGTACATAGTAGTTAAGGCCACCTTATATAAAGTGGGTCCCTTTGGATTTTAATATAATTCCTGCAGAAATGAGTTGATCATCGTTCAGACTTGAATGTGTTTGATCAGTTCTGAAAGCAGTGTGTTAGCATTCAAAGAATGTGCTAAAAATATATAGTTTTGCAGATGGTTAGGTACGAATAACAAAAGTGTTCGTGGATTTTGGAAAATGTGGTCATTGAATGCATTTTGTGTGAAAGCAATGAAAAATGATTCACAGTTTTTAACATATCAATTTAGTATTGGCCAATGCAATAAATAAAAAAAACGTAAAGCGATATGCAGAAAGCTGTGGGGCTAAACACCAAGAAAATATCACTTCTAATAAGATGAAAATATATTTAATTTAATTTAATTTTTAAAACAATTTAAAACATGTCAACAGTTTTGTTTTTTTACATTTGCTGGGACACATTTCTCAATCCTCATCACTTTTTCACTGTTCACTTTTTGTCTTCACTCAGTGATCACATCAGTCTATGTGGCTAAACTCTGGATCATTTATCATTGCTTTGGGCACAAAATGTGTTCAATGACGACATCTTTCAATTTACATTCATTCTTTTCTGACTTTGACACAAACACCACCAAAACTTTATGTACTATACAGGCCAATTTGAACATTTTTACATTCTCTTTTCAAAACTGTTAAACTAATGTTCAAAATTTAACACAAAACTAAAAAAATAATAGAAATTTGCTACATTTAGACAGTAATACCATATTGAAATATACAACCCCAAATCAGAAAAAGTTGGGACAGTATGGAAAACGCAAAAAAAAAAAAAAAAGTGATTTCTAAATTTACTTTGACTTGTATTTCATTGCAGACAATATGAACACAAAATATTTCATGTTTTGTCTGGTCAACTTCATGTCATTTGTAAATATGCATCCTTTCCTGTCATTCAGACCTGCAATTCAGACACATTTCAAAAAAAGTTGGGACAGGAGCAATTTAGGGCTAGTAATGAGGTAAAATGGTTAAATAATGATGTGATTTGAAACAGGTGATGTCAACAGGTGATTGTAATTATGATTTGCTACAAAAGCAGCATCCAAGAAAGGTCCTGTGAAGGCACCATTAATGCTGAAAAGTACATCGAGATTTTGGAGCATAATATGCTGCCTTCAATAAGACATCTTTTCCAGGGACGTCCATGCATATTTCAACAAGACAATGCAAAACCACATTCTGCACACATTCTGCAGTCCTGGCTGCGGAGGAAGAGGGTACGGGTACTTGACTGGCCTGCCTCAGTCCCGACCTGTCTCCAATAGAGAATGTGGACAACGAAGACCCCGTACTGTTGCCCACCTTAAGACAATATTACACCTGAAACACTTCATCACTTGGTGTCTTCAGTCCCTAAACGTCTTTTAAGTGTTGTGAAAAGGAATGGCAACATTACAAAGTGTTAAATGCTTTACTGTCCCAACTTTTTTTGAAATGTGTTGCAGGTCTGAATGACAGGAAAGGATGCATATTTACAAATGACATGAAGTTGACCAGACAAAACATGAAATATTTTGTGTTCATATTGTCTGCAATGAAATACAAGTCAAAGTAAATTTAGAAATCACCTCTTTTTTTTGCGTTTTCCAAACTGTCCCAACTTTTTCTGATTTGGGGTTGTATTTTGAATCTAAAATATAAAATACTATCAAAACAAATAGATTTAGCTGGTGTTAGTTTTTAAATTGCATTGCCATCCATTCAAAAGGGAAACATTTAGGAATAATGTTATACTGTACTGGACCAAGGACCATGTAACATAAACTGCAGTGAATTATAGTCTAAGTCTTGTTTTGAAAAGAAAATTTTACAAAAGAAAACATTGTGTAATGATCATGTGTTTTAGGTCTGTGTTTTATTATTGAAAAAGTGTGTTTGTTGGGTGATTCCTTTGAATCCTCAGAATCCTTTTTGGTAGTTTTAGTGCATTTTGAACATTAAAATAACTGCTGTGCCAAGCTGAAATTCATTTTGGAGAAGTGTGTGAAGAGTTTTAAAAAAGTGACCCAAGTATTGAAAAATGTGTCGTAGGGATTGGAAAAAGTGTACATTGATTTAATTTTCCCAGGTAAATCCCAGCATCTTCTCTAGTTTGTTTGAGAAGTTTGTTTCTGTGACATGGGTGTAACAGCTCTGTAAGGCCTATTCCTCACCTGTGAGACAATGGCTTTGGCCTTTCCTGTATTCATATGTAAATAGGGTTTGGGGGATGTGTCAATCTCGATCAATCTCAGCATAATAAAGCAAGATATGCCATATGTAATTCTCAAGTTTACTTCTTTTTCCACTGAATTATATGCTATCAGAAGAGAACTGTCCGTTTTCTTCCACGTGTGTGAGTGTTATGAGTCAGAGATCGCATCCGGGTACTTTTGTGCATCCTCTGTACATGTGTTCTTGAGTATTGTAATTGAACTTCGACAGTTGCTGATGACGTACAGCAGGAACACAAGGACGCAATTTCACTAAACAACGCTTTTGCGAAACATCCATTAAGTATATTTAATTGTGCTAAAATCACACTATTGCAAGTATACTTTAGGTTCACTTTAAATATCTCACATTTAAAGACTGATATTATACAGTGATCCCTTACTAATAGTGATATTACAGGGTTTTTTAAACATCTGCTAGGACACATTTCTGCATACGCATCACTTTTTCAAAACTCTTCACTCAGGGATCACATCAGCCTATGTGGCTAAACTGTGGATCATTTATTTGCTTTGGCACAAAATGCGTTCAATGACGACATCTTTCAATTTACATTCATTCTTTTCTCAATTAGATACAAACGCCAGCAAAACTTTATGAACTATAAAGGCTAATTTGAACGTTCACACTTTCTTTTTTAAACTGTTCAACTTATGTTCAAAATTTGAACACAAAAATGAATAACACAGAAATTTGAAACCCCTCTTAAAATGCTTGCTATGGATGTGAAAAATGCAGAAAACTTAACCTGATCAGATTTTTTTTATGACGAAGGAAAGTTTCAGAGGCTGTGTGTAAACGTGCTTGATCTTTTTTTTAATGTGTGAAAATTTCGGTGTGCGAGGATATTTAGTCATTACCATCTATATAAAAGGGGAAAACTTAGGAACAATTTTATACTGTAATGTAAACATGGACCATGTAGCATAAACAATAATGAATAAGCAGTAGAGAATCAAACTTGTTTTGTAAAGAAAATTTATATTTTTTATTTAAATTTAATATACACTGTATAATGATTTTGGAGGTCAAAACTCAGTTGTGTTGATTGTTGAGTTGAAAATCTTCAACTAAAGTGTCAATGTTAAAAGACGTTCATTTTGCATAATTTAATTGAGATGGATGAAAATTTTCATGCAAGTCACCATAAAATTTAGTTCTGACCTTCAAAATCTCTACAGTGTGTTTGTGATGGCAAGAAATGGCAAAGCAATCAAACAGGCGTCGTGTTTTACCATCCAACAGGGGACTTAAGTCAATTTAAGGAAATCATGTTCACTATATAAAGTGTGACCTGCAATTGTTTCCTTAAAGAGTGATTTCTGCTTGATTTAAAACATAAAACACCAATACTTACCATAAAAATACACTATAATAAGATTTTGGAGGTCAAAACTCAGTTGTGTGTTGATTGCTGAGTTGCAAATCATCAGTTGGTTAAACAACTAAAGTGTCAATGTTAAAAGTCATTCAGTTCACATAATTTAATTGAGACGGATAAACATTTTAATGCAAGTCACCATATAATTGAGTTATCTCAATATATACAGTGAATATCTACAGTGTGTTTGAGATGGCAAGAAATGACAACGCAAACACACTGGTGTCGTGATTTACTATCTAACAGGGGACCGAGTCATTGTGTTTAACATAATCATTATTCAAAGATGATCTGCAATTAATACATTAGAGAAATATTTCTGCTTGATTTAACTCTTAAAACTCAGTTATTGCTATAAAAACTCTAAATCTCTACAGTGTGTTTGAGATGGCAAGAAATGACAACGCAAACACACTGGTGTTGTGATTTACTATCTAACAGGGGACAGAGTCATTGTGTTTAACATATTCATTATTCAAAGATGATCTGCAATTAATACATTAGAGAAATATTTCTGCTTGATTTAACTCTTAAAACTCA
The DNA here is from genome assembly GCF_949357685.1 of Gobio gobio. Lineage (NCBI taxonomy): Eukaryota > Metazoa > Chordata > Actinopteri > Cypriniformes > Gobionidae > Gobio > Gobio gobio. The sequence goes on along the minus strand of NC_137102.1, from coordinate 226,988 downwards.
GTTATTGCTATAAAAACTCTAAATCTCCACAGTGTGTTTATGGCAAGAAATGACAACGCTAACACACTGGTGTCGTGATTTACTATCTAACAGGGGACAGAGTCATTGTGTAAATCATAAATAAATCAAAAGTGGTTTGTTTAAAAAACTCATAAATGTATAAGGTGCTAAGGTGGCCCTTTTGCACCCCATTTTACATGGGGCAAAAGTCACACATTATTTATACAAATACTTGAGCTAAAATGTTTTTTTTTTTTAAATAATGTCTTAACACTTGTTTAAAAGAATAGTAAAGTTTGTACTATTTTCTGTTTATTTTGATAAATGAAATAATGTTCAATGAATATAGGCTACTGTCATTAAAATATGTTCAAATAAAAAATACAGAAACAAAACTTCTAATTACATTCTGGTTGTTTAGATTTTTAAATCCTTTTTTCTTAGATTCTGTTTAGAATTTCATTGTAATGTAATGCAAAGTTTGAAACTAGTCAGGGTATCTAGTAAAGAGATGTAATGCTTGTTCCTTTAGTAAGCAGCCTGTTAAACAGCAGAGTCTCTCTGGGCCAGCAGGCCATTCAAACAATAGAGGAGTGTGAACGACGTGTGTTTAAGAGCCCTTACAGTTCCTGCTCCAGCCTACAGGGGAGCTGCTGAGTATGACCTTAAACACACACACACACACACACACACTTAGGTCCCCACTTGGTCAAAAGTTTTAAAAAAATTACTAGAGTGTTTTTACTTAATTTTCACATGATTTAAACACACACACTTGTAGTTCCCCACTTGGTCAAAAGTAAAAAAAATCACCAGAGCTTTTTTTTAGTGTTTTTACTTGATTTTAACATGATTTAAAGCATGACCAACAGGGGACCTGAAAAATGTCCCCTCTTGGCTCAGAGGTCCCCTGTTAGTGAGTGTGTTACGACACCAAGGTCCCCTGTTAGATAGGTAGACAAGTACACACACACTTCCTCCTCACTGAACTTCCCGCTGCCATTCACTTTCATTCATATGTTGCTGTATAATATATTGCATTTGTTTGTATTTAACTGTTAATAATTGCATTATTAGAGAATTTTGTATATAAAATGATTCCATTCCACAAAATGAATGCCATTCTGAGGGATTGTGGTTAGTGGAGGCAAAGCCTATTTCCCAGTGGGAGCAGGGCTCATTGTTTCATCTGTTTATTTTCTTAAATGTATTGCATTGTTTATTATTTGTATTTTGTTTCTTGTAATTTGTAAGTTATTGAATTTTGATGTTTATTTTTAAATGTTAAGGTTTATTTATGTATTTATGTGTGTATGTATACAGTATGCCCTGTCTATTGCCCTATATGAAAGGGTTGAACCCCTGAGCGTAATAGGATTCATTTAGTCTGTTCTGGCGGTTCTGCTGAGGGACTTCCATGAGGAAGGTCACCTGTAGTGTTTCTGCTTTATGATGTTTTGAATTGAAAGTCTGAAAATAAAGCTTTAAATTGACGATAAGCAGTGTCTCCTGCCTTTGCTCTGGTGGACAAAGATAGAAATACCAGATTTGCTCATGAACTCAAAATTGATTTACCAATATATAAAATAACAATAATTTTATGAAAAAATGCTAATTATTGGTAATGAATTAATGGTTCGAGACTATTTGTGCATAAAAGGAACATAATATCTGAATGTATTGTTCATTGAAGTTTATTAATAGAACTCAACACAGGTGTTACCATGTGTTGTTTTCACGCTCAGGGCTGATAGATAGTGGTTATGATTGTGGTTTTCACTAGATCGGTTCAAAGTGAAAAGAGCTTCAGGTTTTTGTACGACATGTTTCATGTTTTGTGTCACTGGGCTCCAACTCTCAGAGCACAATAATAGAGAGCTGAATCTGACAGACGTACATCAGTAATAGCGAGTTCAGTGGAGGAGCGGGATGTAGTCGATGCAAACCGACGATCGTAGGTGTGTTCACCACTCGCCAACCGTGCATTTTTGTATAATAAATATTGCGGTTCTTTGTTGGGAGACTGTCTGTACCAGTACAAATAAATATAATCACTACTTGCACTATATGAGCAGCTCAGCTTGACCGTTTCTGTTTCTTTAGTGCTTTTCTCTGTCCCTTTATCTGGCTCAATGTTGTATCCAGTCACCAAACCTGTCAACAATAAGCACCCACATTTTTGATTTGTTAAAGAAATGTTGATAAAATACTATTGCAAACCAATTTCACAGCACTTAAAAAAAAAAAAAAAAATATATATATATATATATATATGTGTGTGTGTGTGTGTGTGTGTGTGTGTGTGTGTGTGTGTGTGTGTGTGTGTGTGTGTGTGTGTGTGTGTGTGTGTGTGTGTGTACAGAGTTTCAATAATTACACAGTAAATAGTGTACCTGTTCCCACAATGAGAATAAGTATGAGGTGTGTGTCCATGTTGAATGAGATCAGCTCAGTCTCTGTTGAGGCTCTCAGTGCTCTGAGCTGGAACACACACACACACACACACACACACACACACACACACACACACACACACACACACACACACACACACACTCACTTTCTTCTTGCTGAACTTCCTGCTGCTGTTCACTTTCATCCATTTGCTGTATTATATATTGTATATAATTTCATTAATTTAATTATATATATATATATATATATATATATATATATATATATATATATATATATAACCCTCTGATCTGCACTGTAAAGATTTAAAAATATTTAATATAAAATCTGATGCAAAATGTAAACAGTTGACATGAAAAGATGCTGTACAAATTGTTCACAGGAAAATGTTCATGTGAAGTGATTTTCAGGTACTGTACGCTAGATTATTTTTGAACCCTTATTAAATGATACTAATGAGATGAATCAGCCACTAGAATATTGTCAAAGGTAATGTTGACTGTTACTAGACTAGTTACTACCCTCTAATGGTTCACTACAAGTATTGCATGACTAATAACCAAATCTTGTTGTGTAATAAATTAAAAGGAATATTACTCACTTTAGAATGTTGTTTTGTTTTATACATTTTTCATTAGATTACATAAATATTTGCATACTAGGTTCTTTCTCACATTGTTTTCTCTGTCTCTGTTGTAACCGTCTCCCTATCCACTCCTAGTGAGACAGGCTACAAGATAATTTTGAGGGAGGGACTCACAGACCAAACTGGTTTTAAGAATATAAAGAGTGTAAACAGCTCAAAGATAAACCTCAACACACCAATAGAATGCTTTCAATTTATATCAGATGACTCATACAAGTATAGACACCACCCAGCAAACACTCAATATACAATAATATAAACCCCAAAGATTCACAGAGAAACAAGACTGTCATTGATGGGTAGCAATAGTAAAAAGAACTGATAATATTAGTTCTTCATTGTCCTGTGATTCAGAGTTCATCCAATGGTTTGTGCCTTAGCATCATTTGTTCCATTTGCAGTGATGGAGAGGAATAGAATATTAGTCCCGTGACAGAGGTGAAGCTGCAATTAGTAACCATCCACAATGGCTCCAAATCCCAATTGAATGCAGTTGGGCTTGGATGCCCCTGTCCATTTGGAATTCATGTCCCTATTCGAACTTCAATCTTGAGCCCCATTGACAAAAGGACAATAGATGATACTCAAAAAGTCCTTCTACAAACAAAACATACAAACTAGCATTAGCACGCTGGCTTCAAAACAAACAACAACCATAAAACCCAACAAACTAAATACAGCTTACACAAGAAATAACCACAGATGACATAAATCAGACAAAGATAAACACTTACATGATTGAGCTTGAAACAATAGTTTCTCAACCTGGACTCTTAACAGATTGGGTGAACTAGGAGAGAAGAACCATACTTCCCTCTCCACACCATAACCTGACTTCTTCTCCCACATAGCTATATACAAAGGAGTATGACCCATAGAGCCCCCTACTGCAGAGTAGTGGTACTACAAAAAAAACAGTAACCGAACTTTGGGTGGTTACATATCTCCCTCCTCATTAGAAGAAATAACATACCCATGACATGGCTTCAAATGTTGCACGTGATATGTGTCAATAATATCTGGAACATATACCAGGGAGACTTGATAATTCACCGGACCCAACTTCTTTACAATTTTAGCGGGACCTTTCCACTTAGGAGATAGTTTTGCCATGAAACCGTCATCTGCTTTGGATAAGGGATGCGTTCGTATCCACACTACGTCGCCAACCTGAAATTGTATTGGTTTGTGACGTTGGTCGTAGTATTTTTTCTGCTTAATCTGGGCTCGTTCCACATTCTCCTTCACCAAGCTGACTAGTTCCTTCTGCCGTTCCAATATAGGGTAAACTGGACTGTTAGGATCAGGTAGCTGTTGTAGGGCTCTTTCCATCGGCCCTTTCAACTTCCGTCCTAGGGCTATTTCTGCTGGCGTAAACCCTGTACTTTCATGCCAGGCAGAATTAATGGCAAACCGGAATTCGCCCAACCATTTATCCCACTGTCGATGCTGATCCTCAACATAGGAAGCTTTCATTGTTTTTAAGTTTCTGTTGACTCTCTCTGTCAAGTTTGTTTGCGGATGGTAGGCAGTGGTCAATTTTTGAATTACCCCCCACTGTTTGCAGACACTGTCGATGAGATGGGAGGTAAACTGAGTACCCCTATCTGACACAAGGTAGGTTGGTATTCCCCATCTAGTAAAGATCTCATCTATTAAGATTTTGGCAATGTGAGATGCTCTGGCAGTTCTCAAAGGAAATAACTCTACCCACTTGGTGAAATAGTCAACGACAACCAGAAGATACTCGTGTTGTTTATTGCTCTTCGGGAAAGGCCCCATAAGGTCCACTCCCAACATAAATCCAGGTTCAACTATAGGAGTACTTTGTAACAAACCTGATGTCTTAGTCATAGATGGTTTGTATTTTTGACAGGTTTGACATTCTTTACAGTACTTCCATACATCCGCCCTGATGCTAGGCCAGTACACAGTTTCAAGTAGCCTAAGTAGAGTTTTAAGCTTTCCCAAATGTCCACTCAGAGGGTTATCATGGGCATACTGCAGGAAGGGTTGCCGTAGTGCCGAAGGAATGATCAATTGGAGTTTTTGCCCTTTTTTACCATCAGGTACGCTGCGAAATAGAAACCCATTCTCCACAACATAATGAACTCTGGTCATGTCACAAATATTTTGTTTCTCTGCTTTAGAGAGTAGTTCTTGAATCTCAACATCGCTGTTTTGAGCTGTAGCAATTTGGGAGAGATCAGCTGGTAGGTTGCATGGTGGGGAAATAGTTTTGTTTGCAGTGGCAATGAGTAACGTGTCCTGAAGAGTATTATGGCTTCTTGATAACACGTCAGGTACAACATTACACTGACCCTTCCGATACCTCACTGTGAAATGAAACCCTTGCAATCTTATGGTCCATCGTATGAGACGTGATGAAGGTTTTGGATGTTGGAATGCCCATGTTAGAGCTGCATGATCTGTAACTACCTCAAACGTCTGTCCTTCCAGATACTGCCTCCATTTCTCCACGGCCCAAACTACTGCCAAGCATTCCTTTTCCGGCACAGAATAAGCTTTCTCCTCTCAACAACCGGGATGCATAGGCGATAACATGTTCTTCTCCCTCCACCTCTTGGGTAAGAACAGCTCCTAACCCAACATCGCTTGCATCAGTTTGCACTCTGAAAGGCTTACCGAAATCAGGGGTGATCAAAATTGGAGCTTGCACCAGATCTTGTTTTATGGAGTTAAATGCTTGCTGACATTGTTCAGTCCACTCCCATGTGGCATTCTTTTTTTTTAGAGCATGCAATGGAGCTGCCTTTTCGGAAAACTGGGGTATGAAGCGATGATACCAACCAGCTAAACCTAGGAACCTTTGAACTTCTTTGATGGATCTTGGTATGGGAAATGATTCGACTGCTGAGACTTTGGATGGATCAGTCTTTACTCCTTCATGTGTCACAATGTGTCCCAGAAATGATAGTGATTTCTGGATAAGGTTGCATTTCTTTAGATTGAGGGTGAGACCAGCGTTATGGAGACAAGTGAAAACTTGTTGGAGATGCTGAAGATGTTCTGAAATGTTTTTGGAGTAAACCACAATATCATCGATGTATACCATACAGCACTTTCCTTTCACCTCATGTAATACCTGTTCCATCAGCCGTTGGAAGGATGCTGCTGCATTTTTCAGGCCGAAAGGTAAAAAAAGAAATTCATATAGCCCATTAGATGTTACAAAGGCTGTTTTTTGAATACTTTCTGCATCCATTTCCAACTGCCAATATCCACTTTTCAAGTCTAGGGTGCTGAAAACTGTTGCTCCATGGAGAGATTCGAGGATATCCTGAATTTGAGGCATGGGATAAGCATCCAGATGCGTCTTGCTGTTAAGACCTCGATAATCTACACAGAATCTAGAACTCCCATCCTTCTTTTGAACTATAACCACAGGTGATGCCCAAGGTGAAGTAGATGGTCGGATAATTCCTTTGTCTAATAGTTCTTGCACTTGAGATTCGATGAATTGCTGCTTTGGTAGTGAAACTTTGTAAGCACGTTTTCTTGTTGGAATCTCATCTACAGTTATGATACGGTGTTTTATACAGTTGGTTCGACCAATTTGCCGGGTACACACAGTAGGCCATCTTAACATGAGATCCTCTACCTCTTTTTGAGTAGGGAGATCTGTGTCTGATCCTTGGGCTAAACTGTGAATCTGCTGACAGGCTTCTTCATCACAATTAGATCCCGGAAGAGCGAGACAGAAATATGAAGAGGGTTGAACATCATGTTGTTGGAAAGGAAACGTTTTTGTTTCAGAAATTGCAGGCATGCAATATTGGGCTTTGTGGAAATCCAAAACCATCTTGGATTCTAACAGAAAGTCAATTCCCAGAATAACTGGTATTGTTAGATCAGCATCTTTCATGATATCAAGCGCCAGCGTTAGTTCTGGCAGGCCACGTAGTCAAGCTCCGCTATCAGCTGATTGGGAAATTCTAACTCCGCCCCTCTTTCAGCTGATCTGTTTCAGCTGATCTTATGCTCTCAATTGGCTTCTCTCAAACAGGGCGGCTTACTTAAGCATAGCTTCACTTCAATCTGCCTGCTTGGACGCTTCTGCTGCACGCTGCTTTGCAATCAGGATAAGAATTTATGGTTTTCCTATGCTTTATCATCTATGCATTTTGTGCAGTCTGCTTTATCAAATCACCAAACCATACACAAGGCTTTTTAAAGTGCAATTGCCTTTCACGTTGTATTCATGTATCAAACGGAGCTACAGCAATTCTATGTTCGTTTTGAGTGAGATAAGTAGGCTATGTGTTGGCTAATGATTCAATCACGCAATGTGAGCATTATTTTGGCAAATATGTATTCAATATTTACATACTTGCGTAAGACGAACGTGAGCTGCAGCTGCATTTTCATCAGAATTATACCAGGACATGTACTATTTCATAACTATGGGAGCAGTAACAATTATGACCATGTGTTGGATACTTTCGTCAGCTTATTACTAGACTAACTGCTGTCTCGTACGAATGATTTATTTATTTATTTATTTTTCCCAGCTTACCCGAGTATGGCGGTTCAAGTCTAACGTTACAAGCTATTTCCTCAACGAAAGCAACCCCACTTGCTGAGCCTGTTATTTTATCATTTGGCAAACGTTTTACTCGGTTTTGTGTCTCGGGCTCTGGGATACGTGCTCCATTGCAGTGTGTTTGCAGCGATGGGTGGCGGCCGATCGTCATGAACGTGATCCTGAGAGGTGGTCGTCAGAGAGGTATTTATTAGTTAAAATCACTCACTGCTCAAATGCATGTTTTGCTTTAAAACAAGATTTGTCAAGAGCTAATTAAATGTGGAATTCGGCAAGCAAAACAGAATCATATCACAAGAAATTGTGCAGTGCGAAAAAATAGCGAGAGCAATTCGCCCCCACACGGTTCACCTCACATTCATTCAGGTTGTAAACGTAAACTCGCGTTTTCGTCGCATGGTTCACAAACTGTCTAATTTGGAGTTTGCATCCCTGCATTGTTTTCATGGACTCTCTGAAGGTATACTAATATGTTATGTGACTGACTCAAGAACAATTTCAGAGAAATCTGCACTCCACAAATTAAGTATATCAAGCCTATGTCTCAGCTGGCAATTTCACACTCATTCATCTGTCTTCACGAAGCTAAGTTTATTTTTAACTCTGTTAAAATTATCAGGTCATTTGGCAACGTAATTGACAATGGTATCTGCATTGCTTAAGCTTAGTCGTTTTCAGTAAAATGCTAGGCTTATGGATATTGTTCTTGTCTCTATAGTTGGTATTTGTAAATTGTAACTCATTTTAAGCTAAAGTTGATATGGGAAATTTTGTCTAAACTATAGTTGCGATTGGGAACACATTTGTCTTAAAGCTATTATTAATATTGGAAGTGCTCGTTCTTAAAGCTATATCTAATATTGAGTGCTTGCCTTAAAGCTATACTTATATTGGAAATGCTTGTTATTAAAGTTATAGCTAATATCGGAAGTGCTTGTCTTAAAGCTATAACTAATATCGGAAGCGCTTGTCTTAAAGCTATAATATTGAAAGTGCTCATTCTTAAAGCTAAAGTTGCTATTAGAAATATTGTCTTAAGCTATAGTTGAAATCGGGAATGCACTCGTTCTTAAAGCTATAATATTGGAAGTGCTCATTCTTAAAGCTATAGTTAATATTGCAAATGCTTGTTCTTAAAGCTATAATTAATGTAGGATATGCTGTTATTAAAGCTATAATTAATATCAGAAGTGCTTGGTCTCAAAGCTATAATTAATATTGGAAGTGCTCATTCTTAAAGCTATAATTAATATAATATTGAAAGTGCTCATTTGTAAAGCTATAATTAATATCGGGAGTGCTTGTCCTTAGAGCTATAATTAATATCGGAAGTGCTTGTCTTAAAGCTATATTAATTTTCGAAGTGCTCATTCTTAAAAGCTATAATTAATATTGGAAATGCTTGTTCTTAAAGCTACAGTTACTATCGGAAGTGCTTGTTCTTAAGGCTATAATTAATATTGGGAATGCTTGTATTAAAGCTATAATTAATATTGGGAATGCTCGTTCTTAAAGCTATAATTAATATTGGGAATGCTTGTCTTAAAGCTATAGTTAACATCGGAAGTGCCTGTTATTAAAGCTATAATTAATATTGGGAATGCTCGTTATTAAAGCTATAATTAATATCAGAAGTGCCTGTTATTAAAGCTATAATTAATATTGGGAATGCTTGTTATTAAAGCTATAATTAATATCGGAAGTGCCTGTTATTAAAGCTATAATTAATATTGGGAATGCTTGTTATTAAAGCTATAATTAATATCGGAAGTGCCTGTTAATAAAGCTATAATTAATATTGGGAATGCTTGTTATTAAAGTTATAATTAATATTGGGAATGCTTGCTATTAAAGCTATAGTTAACATCGGAAGTGCTTGTTCTTGAAGCTATAATTAATATGGGAAAAGCTTGTTCTTAACCCTCAGAGCCCGACGGCATCGCCCACGACGTCACACGACACCTCCGATAAATATCTATATTATTTCATGAAACTTTTATCGATTTTCTTACCGTTTTTTCCAGCAGAAAGCTAACGAGCTAGCCATCACGGGGGTGTCTTTGGTGTCTTTGTAGCCTTTACAGAAGGTTTTCTATCCAGCCTGGAACATGTGCATCTTTTTGGAGTTGTTCAGCAATAAATCAAAACGCTTACATCCAAGATATATCCACTTGATGTCCATAATTTATACATTTTCCGTCATTTTTGCCGCTAGCGCGATGCTAGCTGCCATTTTGGATGAGGGTTTGACCAATGACAGGCTGATCCGTCATCCACGTTGGTGTGCGTCATTACGCATGAACCACAGCTCTTTTATTGTGAAGAGAGAGAGACGCACGGCTAGTGTTGAGGATAGAGAGAGAGAGACGCGCTGCAGTTTTTAGTAGTTTTGTGGAGAAAGTTTGAGGAAAAAGTTTGAGGAGAAAGTTTGAGGAGAAGTTCCTGATAGGAACTGTTTTGAGGCTTGGCACCTGTAAATATCCAAAATCCAAAGAGGCCAAAAGCGCCTGGACTTTTTTTGGAAAAATGTAAATAGTTTTGGTTCTGTATAAGTTATCATGTTTATTCCTGAGTTCCAGGACTCTAAAGACTTGAACAAACTGTTTTCCAGAGGAAATATGCTTAGCTTTTATTTATTTGTGTGTGTTTTCAATAAATATTTGAGTGATTCAATTTCCGTTTTATGTTTTCATTTGTCTTTATGGTCCCATAACTTATTTTACATTCAGGTGACATCAATGCAACACAAATATACTGACAGAGCAACTTGTCTTGAAAAAAAAGAGGTGTGTCAATTGTCTGTGCACAACAGGGTTGATGTTTTACAAGCTTTTTTAGTAAATAACACCAGGCGGAAAATTAATTGTAAAAATACCCTTAGGTCTTAAAGGGTTAAAGCTATAGTTAATATCAGAAGTGCTCGTCATTAAAGCTATAATTAATATCGGAAATACTTGTTCTTAAAGCTATAGTTCATATCGGAAGTGCTTGTTCTTAAAGCTATAATTAATATTGGAAGTGCTTGTTCTTGAAGCTATAATTAATATCGGAAATGCTTGTTCTTGAAGCTACGGTAATATCGGAAGTGCTTGTTATTAAATTCAATTCAATTCAATTCAAATTTATTTGTATAGCGCTTTTCACAATACACATTGTTTCAAAGCAGCTTTACAGAAAGTGCATTTCATAGATGTACAGTAAAAATGTTAGAAAGACAATGTTAAAGAATAATGTTCGAAAAAGTTAATAAATCGTGTATTAATTTAGGCCATAACAACGCTGGCGTGGAGTCGTCTCATCACAGGTGTCGGGGCATCCGAAGTCTCCATGAGAGGCTGGATACAAACTGGAGCTGATGAACTATTTACCTCGGGACTAGTGTCCCGAGATAACAACAGAAAAGCAGATGGGAAATGATTAGCGTAGCTGCTGTTCAGAATATTATATTAATGTTTTTGATCCGATTTAACTGTAGTATAAAAAGATAATTATAATGTGAATGCTTGGCTAAAGAGATGCGTCTTTAATCTAGTTTTAAACTGGGACAGCGAGTCTGAACCTCGAACAATATCAGGAAGACTATTCCAGAGTTTAGGAGCTAAATGTGAAAAAGCCCTCCCTCCTTTAGTGGACTTAGATATCCTAGGAATGACCAGAAGCCTAGAGTTTAGTGATCTTAAAGAGCGCGATGGATTGTAGGGCGATAGAAGATCCGTTAGATACACTGGAGCTAAACCATTTAGGGCCTTATAGGTCAGTAGCAATAGTTTGTAATTGATACGGAACTTCACAGGTAACCAGTGTAGAGATGATAAAATTGGTGTTATATGATCATATTTTCTTGACCTAGTAAGAACTCTAGCAGCCGCGTTTTGGACTAACTGTAGTTTGTTTATTGAGGATGCAGGACAACCAGCTAATAAAGCATTACAGTAATCTAATCTCGAGGTCATGAATGCATGAACTAACTATTAAATCTATAATTAATATTGGAAATGCTTGTTCTTAAAGCTATAATTAATATTGGAAATGCTTGTTCTTAAAGCTATAGTTAATATTGGGATATATGCGTGTTCTTAAAGCTGTAATATATTGGAAGTGCTTGTTGTTATAGCTATAGTGATATTGGGAACATGCTTGGTAAAACTATAAGTATATCGGAAATAGCTTGTTGTTAAAGCTATGGTGTCAGGAACATGCTTGTCTTAAAGCGATATGCCTACTGGAAAACTACGTTTTCTCAAGCTATAGATGTTGGAAATGGGCTTGTCTTAAAGCGATATCGTTAGCTATAGTAGAGTTTGGAAACGTGCTCGTTTTAAAACTGTAGGTGCTATTGGAAACACACTTGTTCTTAAAGTTATAACTAACTTTAGAGTAGAACTTTGGAGGTACTTTTCAGATTTGATTAAGATTACCACAACACTATTTTTCTGGTGTATCAACTTGCACGGATTACTCTTTCACCCTTAGACTCACCCTAAATAAGCTTTTCCTCAAAGCTATAGGCACTATGGGAATTTGATATTATTAAAGCGGTAGTTTAAACCTGATATATTGCTAATACGTTTTACTCGCGGTCACATGACCTCACATTTCTTATGTATCAATTTATTCCTAGCACTTCAGCATAATCCTAAGCACACTAAACTGATAGGATAAGGGGATGAACGGCGTTTTATCTCTGAATCTGACTCTGCTTTGTCATCTATGTTAGCCTACCTGAGGAGCCATCCACAAGCTGTTCAACAGGATCCATTATTTGTCTTGGAGAAGGGAAAGCTTGTGCCCAGAGTCTGGTTTGCTTCCTGTCTCCGCCTGCTATGCCTACCGCAAGCTTCCCTCAGAGCATTATACAGCTCATTCTCTGTGCAAAGAGGCTGCTACAACTGCCGCTTCCTGCAACTGCAACTCCAGTCTCTACATTGAGGCCATGAGGCGATGTGTCTTCAGCCGCTTATGTTCGTTATATTTGGCCCGATGCGTGAGCCATCCATTAGAAACCTATGAGTGCTGCTCCATATATAAATTTAAATTACTTCTATTATTAGCGGTTACATTCATCATGCTAGCTTCACGTAGATCGATTAGATCTTACAATTAAAATCAGATAGACGACCTTCTCGGAACGCTTTTTTTTTTTGGATCCTCCGTGGCTCTTCGATTAGAAGGAAGAGCCAGGGAGGATTGCCCGGTATGGTCTGTTGGGGGGATTTTCGCTACTTTCCAGTCTATTAAATAGGAGGATTTCCCCTAGAAGCTGCTGCTGTTCCCTGTTTTTGATTTCATGGAGCTCACCATGATAACGAAGGGAAATTAAGAACAGCGCCATATCGCCTATTTACTATTTATTTACTCGTATCATTAACTGTAGCTACATTCCTCGTGCTAGCTTCACATAGATTACATTTTCTCATCTTCGTATCCTCTGCTGTCTCTTCAATCAGCTGGAAGAGCCAGGGAGGATTGCCTGGTATGGTCTGTTGGGGGATTTGCTCTGCCCTCCCAGTTAAATGGGAGGTCGTCCCCAGAATCTGCTGCTGTTCCCTGTCTTGGCTTTTCATGGAGCTCATGAAAGGATGGGGAATTTAGAACAGAGCCATTCCGCCAAATCTAAATCTTTACAAAATATGCAATTAAAAAATTGTACTAAATGTTTGTCTATTGTGTTTTTTGACTTTAGTGGACCTGACAGAAATCAAGCGCCAGCGTTAGTTCTGGCAGGCCACGTAGTCAAGCTCCGCTATCAGCTGATTGGGAAATTCTAACTCCGCCCCTCTTTCAGCTGATCTGTTTCAGCTGATCTTATGCTCTCAATTGGCTTCTCTCAAACAGGGCGGCTTACTTAAGCATAGCTTCACTTCAATCTGCCTGCTTGGACGCTTCTGCTGCACGCTGCTTTGCAACCCACCTCCTCCCCAGCTCCTCCTTAAATTGCTAACTTAATCATGTCATTCTGTTGTCATTGATGCATGCTCTGTTCTAAATGGGGGGATTTGCTCTGCCCTCCCAGTTAAATGGGAGGTCGTCCCCAGAATCTGCTGCTGTTCCCTGTCTTGGCTTTTCATGGAGCTCATGAAAGGATGGGGAATTTAGAACAGAGCCATTCCGCCAAATCTAAATCTTTACAAAATATGCAATTAAAAAATTGTACTAAATGTTTGTCTATTGTGTTTTTTGACTTTAGTGGACCTGACAGAAATACAAATTTACATCCACACACTGTCCTTGAACTTCACATCTCCAACTGACCTTGCCCAGGGAGTTCTGTCTCAGTCCATTGGCCAGCAGGAACGATTGACCTCCACTAGGTTGACACTCCTCATGACGATTTAACCGTTTCCATAAAGATTCTTGAATTAGGGAAAAGGTGCTTCCTGTGTCAACAATGGCAATGATATAACTGTCTCTGAGAATTATGGGAAGGGTGATGTTCTTATAGGCATGAAGGTCTGGACTCTGGTCCAGTAGCACAAATCTGTTGCCAGCCTGTGGTAATTTCCGCTGAGGTTCTTGAACAGGTGCCATTTTCTTTTTCTGTTCCTCCCCATTGACCTGACTCCAATACCTTTTGGACTCATCAAAGTCTCGCTCAATTTGTGTCCCAATCCTGACCAATTCTCCCACGTCTTTAACAGCTCCTCGTAACAAACTGGCCAGCCGTGGGTTACAGTTTCTTAGAATTGCCTGAACCACTTCTCTCTCAGACATATCCTTTTTCCATCTCAAGCACAATGCATGATACTGGAATGCAAAGTCTCTGAGGCTTTCCTTGGCCCCTTGCTTCCTTTCTAGCAGTTTCCTAGCTGCTACATCCTTGTAGTCCTCACTTAAAAAGGAGTGCAGGAATCTCTCCTTAAACTGTTTCCAGTTGATCACATTTCTCCTTTCTGCCATCCACCAATCCTTTGCAGTTCCTTTTAGTACAGCCGAGAGTGAGGCCAGGATTTCGTCATCACTGAGGGGTCGAACAACAAAGTATTCCTCACACCTCTCGATGAACAACACTGGATTATCATTAAGGGTATTGCTAAAACTGGGGAAATCAAGTTTTACAGGAGGGTTATACTGAACTAAAGTTTGGTTGTTAATATGGCTGGGTTGTAGGTTACATGTCACGTTACTAGACGGAGAATGAGTTTTACTAGACTGTGGATTAGTTTCCGGTATTTTTGGGGTAGATGAAGACATTCTCTGTGCTTGAAATTTTTGCTCCCATTGCCGATCTCTTCTTTTCAAACAATCTACCATTGTCTGTCCCAAATCCTTAACTAATATTTCCAACTGAAGTTTAACCCTCTCACACTCCCGTTGAACATGATACGTCATTCTATCTTCTATTTTTTTACATTGTTTGTCAAAAGTATCCCAAGAAACTTGGTCACCCACCACCTGTTTGATGTCGGCCATATGACTTTCTAATGTCACAATACGTTCATTCAGGGATGTAACTGATGAATAAGGATTGTGGTCTTCCTCTTCATCCATTTCTAATGGTGGTGGAGGAAGGACAAGAGGATCATCCTCAAGAACCCCACCCATAACTTTTTCATTTTCCTCATCAGAGTCGAGGTACAGATCGCTGAAGGTGTTTATCAACTCTTTCATCGGTTCTCTTCTGACAATGAAAGGATCAGAGGTGAAATCTGCACCAGATACAGCCTCCTCCCCATCCATGGCAGATGACGGTTGGATTGCTCTAAGTTACCAAAACCACTAATTAAAAATCCTGATGGCCTGTGGGTCCCTGTTCGGGCGCCATTTTGTAACCGTCTCCCTATCCACTCCTAGTGAGACAGGCTACAAGATAATTTTGAGGGAGGGACTCACAGACCAAACTGGTTTTAAGAATATAAAGAGTGTAAACAGCTCAAAGATAAACCTCAACACACCAATAGAATGCTTTCAATTTATATCAGATGACTCATACAAGTATAGACACCACCCAGCAAACACTCAATATACAATAATATAAACCCCAAAGATTCACAGAGAAACAAGACTGTCATTGATGGGTAGCAATAGTAAAAAGAACTGATAATATTAGTTCTTCATTGTCCTGTGATTCAGAGTTCATCCAATGGTTTGTGCCTTAGCATCATTTGTTCCATTTGCAGTGATGGAGAGGAATAGAATATTAGTCCCGTGACAGAGGTGAAGCTGCAATTAGTAACCATCCACAATGGCTCCAAATCCCAATTGAATGCAGTTGGGCTTGGATGCCCCTGTCCATTTGGAATTCATGTCCCTATTCGAACTTCAATCTTGAGCCCCATTGACAAAAGGACAATAGATGATACTCAAAAAGTCCTTCTACAAACAAAACATACAAACTAGCATTAGCACGCTGGCTTCAAAACAAACAACAACCATAAAACCCAACAAACTAAATACAGCTTACACAAGAAATAACCACAGATGACATAAATCAGACAAAGATAAACACTTACATGATTGAGCTTGAAACAATAGTTTCTCAACCTGGACTCTTAACAGATTGGGTGAACTAGGAGAGAAGAACCATACTTCCCTCTCCACACCATAACCTGACTTCTTCTCCCACATAGCTATATACAAAGGAGTATGACCCATAGAGCCCCCTACTGCAGAGTAGTGGTACTACAAAAAAAACAGTAACCAAACTTTGGGTGGTTACACTGTTTCTCTCTTGCATCTCATAGATATTACAGCATGTTTTAGCATGGGTTCTTTTGTTGTTTTGTCCCATGTGAACCCTTTCAAGGCAAGGCTACCCATTTGGAAAATCAAACCAAGGCTTTATTTAGTGATGTTTTATTAACAAATTTCGGGAGAAGCACGTACAGACAATTAAACCTAATTAAACACAAGTGGAGCACATTAAACTAATCAGTTAATCAACAATAGGAGGTGTGCATATATATATATACAGCTGATTTACTTTCTTTCGTTGACAGTTTCTTAGCATTTTTGGTCTGACCGTCTGCTACCATGTCGCAACTCCAGTCATCCTCCTCTGATGATGAAATCAGCTCTCCTCGGGACCCTCCGCTGCAATCTGCCGGCCCTAGGCCCACTTCTCCGCCGCTGGACATCGCACCCGAGCTCCAGGCTTCTCAGTGCGGCCGCCAGCCTGTTCGATCAGCCTCACGCTCACCAAGACGCCGAGGCCAACCCTCGCCTCCACCGGCGAGACAGCCAACTTTCTCCCCGGTGTCCTCTTATAGCTCGGCCATCCCGACGATCCCAGCTATCGGGAAGTGGATGGTAGTAGGTCTGAGGCAAGCGCTGGCAAACTCCGACGTGCAGTTCTCGCGGAAATTAAACAAAGTGGAACTGTACAACCTTCATGTCAGCTTGCAGCCAGACTACCGCTCCCCTAAATCCACTCCTGCTCCCAAAACGGCCAACAGGCAGAATAGAGCACGCAGGGCTCAGGATTCACCTCACTCGACACCTTCTCCTCTCCGTACAAGATCGATTCGAGCGACGAGCCGCAACAACAGGCCTTCAGCAAGCCTGGGACGTGTCCCTGACTCCACCGCGTCAAGGCCACACCTGCTTTCAACAGAGGGCCAACCTCGCACCGTGGCTTCTCGGGCCGCAACAGCGTTTGTAACTGGGACCACCGGCCTGCCTTCAGCCTCCCAGTTTGTTCCTCCCCCAGGTACTAACCCTTTTCATTTGCAGTGGCCTCCAGCTCCCTTCGCAAATGCTAGCGCAAGCTTGCTAGCAGCCCAAGCGCTAAGTTACCATCAGTCTCTGCCAACTTTCGCTAACACTTCTTCTCCTTTCCAGTGGCCGGCAGCTCCAGCAAGCACAAGCATATATTCCTCAAATGTATCCTCCTTTTCCTCATGCTCCAAACAACTTTTCATTGTTAGGCTGACGATACTCAGCTCTATATTTCTTCACGCCATGACCAAACTCACCAATTCACAAAATTAATGGAATGCAGAGCTGATATAAAACATTGGATGACCAGTAATTTAATAATTGGACACAAAAGCTCCACAAGTAGTGCCCTAGAATACTGTCTAACACTTGATGGCTGCTCTGTCAAGTCTTCGTCGTCAGTGAGGAACCTGGGTGTGCTCTTTGATACCAATCTTTCGTTTGAAAGCCACGTTTCTAGCATCTGTAAAACTGCATTCTACCATCTTAAAAATATCTCTAAATTACGGCTCATGCTCTCAATGTAAAATGCTGAACAGTGAGTTGAGTCGTTCATGAGCTGTAGATTATTGTAATGCTCTACTGGGTGGTTGCCCTGCTCGCCTAATAAATAAACTCCAGCTGGTCCAAAACGCAGCAGCTCCAGTTCTTACTAGAACCAGGAAGTGTGACCATATTAGCCCAGTTCTGTCAACACTGCACTGGCTGCCTATTAAACATCGCATACATTTTAAAATCTTGCTTATTACTTACAAAGCACTAAATGGTTTATCTCCAGTACTTGAGCGAGCTCTTAACACATTATCCTCCATCACGTCTATCATAGGTTGACCATATTTTGATTACTGAAAACCAGGACACTCGGCCCGGCAATGACACTCACACACACACACACACACACACACTTACACACACTTACACACACAGGGGTGTTTTTTGTGAAATGTGGGGACTTTCCATAGGCGTAATGGTTTTTATACCATACAAACCGTATTTTCTATCCCCCTACACTGCCCCTAAACCTACCCATCACACACACACACACACACACACACTGCCCCTGCCCCTAAACTTACCCCTTACAGGAGACTGTGCAGTTTACTTTCTGTGAAAAAAACCTCATTCTGTGTGAAATATAAGCATTTTGAAAAGTGAGGACATGGGGAACGTCCTCATATTTCACCCTCTTTTTGTAATACCTATGTCATACCCATGTCATTATACACATTTGTGTCCTGATATTTCACAAAAACATGCCCACACACACACACACACACACACACACACTGAAACACTCGAACGCCTAACTAACCCTTGATTATGAGGACATTCTGTGTTTAGCTGGACCTCTCTCTCCCACACACACACACACACACACACACACACACTCAAACACCTAACTAACCCTTGATTTTGAGGACATTCTGTGTTTAGCTGGACCTCACACACACACACACACACTGATCTTGTCTGTATGAGAGTTTATTACACACACACACACACACACACTGATCTTGTCTGTATGAGGTTTTATTACACACACACACACATGTTGTTTCAGTGACAGGAGTTCAGCTGTAGTATTAATGTAATGAAGAGACTCTATAACGTCTCACTGTCACTGATTTATCATGAGCTCAAAGCATTATGGGAAGAAACTCTCATCAGTCTCTCCTGATTCATCACAACAGTTTCACTGAAGATAAAGGACCAACCCTAAACCCAGGATAGAGCGGCTGAGTGAATGTGGTCTGGACTGTGTGCATGAGGCTCATTGTGTCTCCAGAGACGCTGTAGAAGGACAGAGTTCCTGCTCTGGGATCCACATACACTCCTACTCTATTATAGCCAGAGCTGCTGCTGATGGGCTTCACAGGGAGAGCAGTCCATATGCTTTTGTGCCAGAATGTGTATCTGCCAGCAGTGCACTCCAAACTCCAGGAGTGATCATTACCTCCAAACACACACTCAATATCCCGTGCCTTCCTGCAGATGCTCTGATATGACACTGATATATGCGCATACCCACTCCACTCAACCTCCCAGTAAGAGCGTCCACTCACACTCTCATTACACAACACCTGATGATACTGATCAAATCTGTCAGGATGATCAGGATAGGACTGATCTATGGCAGTGTGTGTAATCTCTCTCTTCCCCTCAGACAGACGGAGGAGTTTATGCAGTGTGTTCAGGTCTGGAGTCAGCCGAAGAGAGTCTGATGGAGAGAAACACACAGAATGAGCGATTATGAATCTGATCTTGTAATGTAGCTGAACTCTTCATGTTCAAAATATCATCAGTGTCTCAGTTTAGATTAATCATCATTCACACGATCAACTCTAAAACTCTTCTGACATGTTTCTTTCCTCTTCTCCAGGAAGAACATGAACACACTCATGAACACACACTCATGAACACACTCATGAATACACTCATGAACACACACTCATGAACACACACTCATGAACACACTCATGAATACACTCATGAACACACACTCATGAACACACACTCATGAACACACACTCATGAACACACTCATGAACACACACTCATGAACACACTCATGAACACACACTCATGAACACACACTCATGAACACACACTCATGAGAGTAGTGAGGATGTAACAGCTTTAGACACTGGATGCGAATAGCTTAATGAACTCTGTACATTCTTCGGTTCCGGCTGCAGGGCCCGCTCAGCAGGGCAACTGGGTGACAGTAAGGCGGGATTGTCGCGGATCAAAGAACCGCTCTTAGAACATCAAACTGGTTCTCCCCTCTCAGTGAAGCACCCACTGAGTGTCCTGTTGAAAGTGCCCTAGTCATTGGCGATTCTATTACACGGAACATGAAGATACCAGCCACCATAGTCACATGTTTACCGGAAGCCAGAGCGCCTGACATCAAAGCAAATTTAAAAGTGCTGGCTAAAGCTAATCGTAAATTCTCTAAGATTATTATTCACGTCGGCACTAATGATGTTCAACTTCGCCAGTCGGAGATCACCAAAATTAACATTAAAGAGGTGTGTGAACTCGCTAGTACGATGTCAGAGGCTGTTTATTGTTCTGGTCCGCTCCCTGTTAAAAGTAAGAAGAAGCCGTTAGAAGGAGTGATGAGATAGTTAGCAGACTATCATCACTCAATGGCTGGTTGTCTAAGTGGTGTCTGCAAAATAACATAGGGTTCATAGACAATTGGAAAAGTTTGTGGGGCAGACCTGACCTGTTGAAGAAGGATGGCATCCATCCCTCCTGGGGTGGTTCCGCTCTTCTCTCTAGTAATTTGGCACATAGTCTTAGAGCTAAACCTTGACTCACTAGGGCCCAGGTCAGGAAGCAGACAAACTGGCTAAACCAACCGTCTGCTAGCTGTCTCACGTCACCGGAGTCAGATAAATCCCAGCACATAGAGACTCTTTCACCGAGAAATTATCATATAGAGACTGTGTCTGTTCCCCGAATTAGTAAATACAAGAAAACATCAAAACCATTCAACAGTTAAAATTTAATTGATGTCCAAACAAATAAACAAAAGATATATTACAGATGAACAATTGATAAAGCTTGGGTTGCTGAATATTAGATCCCTTTCCCCAAAAGCGCTTATTGTTAATGATATTATTAAAGATAATAATCTAGATGTGCTGTGTTTGACAGAAACCTGGCTAAAACCTGACGACTACATTACTTTAAATGAGTCCACCCCCCAAGATTATTGTTATAAACATGAGCCGCGTCTGAAAGGTAAAGGGGGAGGGGTTGCTGTAATTTATAATAATATCTTCAGTATTACTCAGAAGTTTAGTTCCAAACATGTTCAGTATGGAGTACCGCAGGGCTCAGTGCTAGGACCGCTGCTCTTCACCCTGTACATGCTACCACTGGGAGATATCATTAGGAAGCATGGCATTAGTTTTTATTGTTATGCTGACGATACTAAGCTCTATATTTCTTCACACCCTGAAGAAACTTACCAATTCACAAGATTAATGGAATGCATAGCTGGCATAAAACATTGGATGACCGGTAATTTCATGCAACTCAATTCAGAAAAAAATGAATTTTTAATTATTGGACAAAAAAGCTCCACAAGTAGTAACCTAGAATACTGTCTAACACTTGATGGCTGCTCTGTCCAGTGCTTGTGGTCAGTGAGGAACCTGGGTGTGCTCTTTGATACCAATCTTTCGTTTGAAAGCCACGTTTCTAGCATCTGTAAAACTGCATTCCACCATCTTAAAAATATATCTAAATTACGGCTCATGCTCTCAATGCAAAATGCTGAACAGTTAGTTGATGCATTCATGAGCTGTAGATTATTGTAATGCTCTACTGGGTGGTTGCCCTGCTCGCTTAATAAATAAACTCCAGCTGGTCCAAAATGCAGCAGCTCCAGTTCTTACTAGAACAAGGAAGTGTGACCATATTAGCCCAGTTCTGTCAACACTGCACTGGCTCCCTATTAAACATTGCATACATTTTAAAATCTTGCTTATTACTTACAAAGCACTAAATGGTTTATCTCCAGCACTTGAGCGAGCTCTTAACACATTATCCTCCATCACGTCTACTGCGCTCTCTAAACTCTGGCCAGTTGATCATACCGAGAATATCCAAATCAACTGCAGGCGGTCAATCCTTTTCCTATTTAGCTCCTAAACTCTGGAACAGTCTTCCTAGCATTGTTGGGGAAGCAGACACACTCTGTCAGTTTAAATCTAGACTAAAAACACATCTCTTTACTGTGGCATACACATAAAACACTTTCTCAATGAAATGATTGTTAGGCAGCATTAACTAGGTCAGCAGGAACCGGGAACACTTCCCATAACACCTGATGTACTCGTGACATCATCAGAAGAATGGCATCTACGCTAATGATAGTCTCTCTGTTTATCCCGAGGTTTACTGCAGTCAGCCGGATCCGGGCCGTATCCAGATCAGATGCTGGACCTGCGCCCAGAGAAGACCAACACAGGACCCCGAAGTGTCTGAGAGACCGTGATTAGACTCCCCCTAAAACTGCCTCATCGACACGGCATCCTCAATAAACCCGTCTCCAGCGTGATGACTCCGATTGTTCCAATATTGCACTTTAATAATTATTTAGTCCACATCATCCTCAATAAACCCGTCTCCAGCGTGTTGCCTCCGGTCCTTCGAATATTTCGATCTATTATGACCTCTGACCTGTAAAGCGGCCAGAATAATAATAATAATAATAATAATAATAATAATAATAATAATACGCTGTTTGTTGATTGGCCAGAGGAGAACTGGCACCCCGACTGAGCCTGGTTTCTCCAAGGTTTATTTTCGTCCATTCTGCTCCTGATGGGGTTTTGGTTTCCTTGCCACTGTTGCCTCTGGCTTGGCGTGCTCAGTTGGGGACACAAAATTCTTTTTCTAAATTTGTCAACTAAATATCCAAATAAATCTAATTATTAAACTAAATTAACAATATAAACTAAATTACTGATCTAAAGCCCACACTGTCACTGTATGATAATTTAAATGAACTGATGACATCACCGTTTTCTCCAGAATGGCTGAATAAAATTATGCTGCATTATTTTCCTGTTTAACAAACTCATGAACACACACTCATGAACACACACTCTTGAACACACTCATGAACACACTCATGAACACACACTCATGAACACACACTCATGAACACATAACTCATGAACACACTCATGAACACGCACTCATGAACACACACTCATGAACACACACTCTTGAACACACTCATGAACACACTCATGAACACACACTCATGAACACACACTCATGAACACACTCATGAACACACAACTCATGAACACACACTCATGAACACACACTCATGAGTTTCTCTGCTTGTGTTCTTACAGTGCAGGAAGTCGTCTCTGGTCTTGGGATCAGGGTCTGTGGAAATCAACAGACATGAAGAGTGTGATTATCATAACTAGAGAAACTGACCCTGCATCCATTGCTAACACATGCAGAAATCCTCCATTACAGAAGATATTTAGAGAAATGTTCCTGCTGTTTCCTGCTGGTTGTGTGGGGTCTGTGTGGGGGTGTGTGTGTTATTATCTGTTTATATTTACTTTTGTTATGGTCTTTTATTTACCAAGTTTATATTGTTCATTCTTGGGGAAAGGATTAGTAGAGAGGCGGGCCATTTTCTTTATATTCTGTGTTCTCCTGTTTAGGTTTGCTAGAGTCGGTGTATTTGTATTGTACTTTTGTTTTCTTTTGTAGTTTAGTTTGTGTCTTCCTAATAGTATTTAGAGGGTTTATGTTTGTTGTTTTGGCCTCGAAGCCTCAATCCTCCTATATTTGTTTTCAGTTGTTTTCAGTGTTTTTGTTAAAGCATTGGTGTTGGGAACTGAACATTGCTGCCTCCACACATCACACCAGTCTTATTACAAGTTCCTTTAACCCTAGACTGAATAGGGACAGAACAGTCTGTGACACAGCGGACCAGCGTGTGTGTGTGGATAGAAACGGCTCATTCTAAGGCAATAAAAACACACATGTAAGGTCTTTATACACCACTGAACACATAGTTCTGCATATTATATTGCATTTCTGTCAATAGATCCTCATAAATACTACACACTGCACCTTTATCTTTTTCATTTTGAAAATATATTAATAAATGTGTAACTGTTTTGCAAAATATTTCCCATTTGACTGTATTATGTGATAGCTAATATTATGTCCTCAATGTTCACAAATGCATTGTTATGAATAGTGTCTATTAAAGTCACCGTTCATAGACTTGAACGGGCGAAACGTGCTTTAAGCCAATAACCCAAAACTGACCACAGAGAATAGTGTGTAGTAACTCTGTACTGTGTGTAGTAACTCTGTACTGTGTGTATAACTCTGTACTGTGTGTAGTAACTCTGTACTGTGTGTATATCATCCTGTTAAGCTGCACCCCCACTTTGGGGCTCACAGCTGAAAACGACCTACCTGAATTAAAACAATTATAGCTCCTGAGAACAGTGTGCTACAGGCACAATTAAGGTATCTTTGGAAAGAAGACACTTGGGACTCTAATAAAAAGCTGATATCAGAGTTGATATTTCTCAAACAGATAAAAAATTATAATAGTTGAAATGCCTCAAAAATTATTTGCACTGCACAGAATGTTGTATTATTTCATGTAAAAATATATGAAAATAGACCTGGAGGAATCCAGTT
>NC_137102.1:100000-197500 GCF_949357685.1 Gobio gobio | reverse complement strand
CTTTTGGTTTCTTTTATTAGAGAGTTTATTTTGTTTAAAACTCTTTAGGAAGGGTTAGTTTAGTTTGTTATTTTGGCCTTGCCCTCTCCTGTTGATCTGGTTATCTAAGTTTATCCCTTTTCTGATCTTTATTTATTTACTGGTTTTTGTTCACCCTTTCATAAAACACTTGTTCAATATATTCTGGGTTCTTCCGTTTCTTCTTCTTTTATAGTGTTAGTAAAAAGCTGTGGAAACATTTTTCTGGAAATAACAAGTGTAAAAGTGAACAGAGCTGGGATAGTGGAAGAGGAGATTCCTGCACGTTTATTTATGATCTTTTAGTGATTTTAGTGTGTTGTTCCTCCTCCTCAATCCCCTAGACTGAGAAGGGAAGGGATCAGTAGAGGAGAGCGTGCACAATCTCACGCTTTCTGACTGTCTCAGTTTGAGTAAAATCACTTGGGCTTCAGAGTATTTCTTTTTTTCTCACATTCCCCACATGTCTAGTACAATTATGCGGTTTTGTTTCATTAATACAGTGTTTAATTTTTTCTTGATTTACCCCGAAAGAATGGAAGTGAATTGTGACAACATGCCCCATAGGTGGGGTACAGTGTAACGTGTGAGGGGCAGATTGTAACATGAGCAAATGACAGCTTAAAATGTGACCTGATATAATCAAAAAAATACCAAGACAAACTAAAATATTTTGTCAATAAAATACAATAAATAAAATAATGGCATTTTTAAATCATTAAAAATATACTGATTTTTGAGTTTGACAACAAACACATGGCTAAATACAGCAGAACAGCAGAGCTCAAAACATCATAATAATGAACCATTAATAATAACACTGACTCTCAGTCATTATTCACCCTTTTCTCATGGTTTCTTCATAAAGGTGTAGAATATAATAGCGTAGTTCTAATCGGGCTCAGTGAGACCACATGCCCCCCCGCACAACTGGGATTTAACCCACGGCTCGTGTCTTCTGCTGCTACATCAGCATTAAAGAACTTTCTCAAATGTTCAGATATAATATAACAGATAAAAGATTAATATCATATCAGATTACAAACACAAAAAACAGAGATGAAAAATAAACTGAAGTAAGAAATGTACTTTTGCTATGGTTAAATACATGTTCAGTGATATCTTCCAAAGATTTTTACATTTTGGCGCCTTTCTTTTCTCTCTAAATAATGTTGATGTGGCAACTAGTAAATACAGTGAGTTTGGTCATCCTGGCATGTGTGGAAAGGGTTAACCATGCGTGTTACAACTAACCCGCGTCAGGTCGTGCCCGCGCTCCCCTTGACAAAAACCATGTGGAGAGAGGAATGAGTCGGTTTTACTGAGAACTGCTCTTATGTTTACAGGATTGCACAAGCATGACCCGACTATCCAACAGGACAGAGCATCTGCTGACACAGGGGCATTGGAGTCGAGATGGCGCCGAGGATGGCCGCAACGTCGCAAGCTCTGCTGAAACATTGTAGTTTTTTGTTTGTTCTGTTTATAGTTTTTGTGTTTTTTGTCTTGGATGTTGTCTGCCTCACTACGTACGACAGACAGACACTTTTGGACATTGGTTCGGCAATCGCACACCGAAAACCGGACTTTAAATTCTCCAGTGACGAACCGCTGCTTACAAACACAGCAGCGGATCCTTTTGTTTGGGCGGCCCGACCACGGAAACGCCGCCGGAGAAGGGGAAGCAGAGCCGGCGTGCTCATCAGATTAAGACGCCGCGCAAACCGACCCCCGCTTCCCAGTATTTTACTGGCAAATGTTCAGTCTCTGGACAATAAACTCTGCGAGCTGAGAGCACGGATCTCTTTCCAACGAGAGACGAGGGACTGCTGCATTATCTGCCTTACAGAAACTTGGATGTCCGCTGAGATTCCAGATTCGGCCATCGAAACCACGGGGTTCTCCGTGCATCGGATGGACAGAGAAAAAGATCTCTCCGGGAAAAGCAAAGGCGGGGGTGTATGTTTTATGATCAACCGATCCTGGTGTGATCAGAGGAACGTACATTCTATCAAGTCTTTCTGTTCTCCTGATCTGGAATTTCTCACGGTTATGTGTCGACCATTCTGGCTACCGAGGGAATTCACAGCGGTCATCATCACAGCGGTGTATATTCCCCCACAAGCCGACACAGACCGGGCACTGAAGGAACTGTATAGGTCAGTGAGTGAGCAGGAAACCGCGCATCCTGAGGCTGCGTTTATTGTGACCGGGGACTTTAACAAAGCCAACTTCAAGCGCATCGCACCCAAATACCACCAACATGTTAGCTTCAACACACGAGGGAACCGAGTTCTGGATCATTGTTACTCTCCCTTCAAGGATGGTTACAAATCACTCCCGCGCCCACCATTTGGCAAATCGGATCACGCTTCCATCATCCTTCTGCCCGCTTACAGGCAGAGACTGAAACAGGAAGCACCCGCCCTCAGAACCATCCAGTGCTGGTCGGACCAATCGGACTCTATGCTACAAGACTGTTTTGATCACGCGGACTGGGAGATGTTCCGGTTGGCCTCTGATGACGACATCGAGGTCTACGCCGATAGCGTAACGTGTTTCATCAGGAAGTGCGTAGAAGACGTTGTTCCGACCAAAACAATACGGCTGTACCCCAATCAGAAGCCGTGGCTAAATGTGGATGTTCGCGCGGCACTCAATGCGCGGACCTTCGCCTTTAACTCCGGTAATGCAGAGGAGCATAAACAAGCAAGTTATGCCCTCCGGAAAACCATCAGAGCAGCAAAACGCCAGTACAGGGACAAGATTGAAGGACAGTTCAACACCACCGACTCCAGAAGCATGTGGAGGGGAATTAACACCATCACGGACTACAAAGGGAACACAAACTCCACCGTGAACACCGCTGCCTCTCTCCCGGACGAGCTAAACACCTTCTATGCTCGCTTTGATGGAACTAACACCGCCCTCGCGGAGAGAGAGCTCGTGGCTGAAGATACAGAGGTTAGTGCACTCTCCGTATCTGTAGCGGATGTTACCCGATCCTTCCGGCGGGTGAACGTCCGTAAAGCCACGGGTCCAGACGGCATTCCGGGCCGCGTCATCAGAGCGTGCGCGCGCCAACTGGCTGGAGTTTTCACGGACATTTTTAACCTGTCCCTCTCCCTGTCTGTGGTCCCCACATGCTTCAAAACGTCCACCATTGTTCCTGTACCGAAGCAAGCAAAAACCACCTGCTTAAACGACTGGCGTCCTGTTGCTCTGACCCCCATCATCAGCAAATGCTTTGAGAGACTAGTCAGAAACCACATCTGCTCTGTTCTCCCCCCCTCACTGGACCCACTGCAGTTTGCATACCGCAAAAACCGCTCCACTGATGATGCCATTTCATCCACTATTCACACTGCTCTCTCCCACCTGGAAAAGAGGAAGACATATGTGAGAATGCTGTTTGTAGACTACAGCTCAGCATTCAACACCATTGTGCCCTCCATACTTGACATGAAACTCCGGGCTCTCGGCTTAAACAGCCTGTTATGCAGCTGGATCCTGGACTTCCTGTCAAACAGACGCCAGGTGGTCAGAATGGGCAGTAACATCTCCTCACCACTGACTCTCAACACTGGAGCCCCTCAGGGCTGTGTTCTCAACCCACTCCTGTACTCCTTGTACACACATGACTGTGTGGCAACCCACAGCTCCAACACCATCATCAAGTTTGCTGACGATACGACGGTGGTAGGTCTCATCACTGACAATGATGAAACGGCCTACAGAGAGGAGGTGCACACTCTGACACGGTGGTGTCAGGAGCACAACCTCTCCCTCAACGTCAGCAAGACCAAGGAGCTGGTGGTCGACTTCAGGAGGAATGAGAGAGAACACCGCCCCATCACCATCGATGGAGCACCGGTGGAGAGAGTCAGCAGCTTCAAGTTCCTCGGTGTCCACATCACAGAGGAACTCTCATGGTCCGTCCACACCGAGGCCGTTGTGAAGAAGGCTCATCAGCGCCTTTTCTTCCTGCGACGGCTGAGGAGGTTTGGAATGAACCGCCACATCCTCACACGCTTCTACACCAGCACTACAGAGAGCCTGCTGACTGGCTGCATCACCACCTGGTACGGCAACAGTACCGCCCGCAGCCGCAAAGCCCTGCAAAGGGTAGTGCGCACGGCCAGCTGCATCATCGGAGGTGAGCTTCCCTCCCTCCAGGACATTTACGCCAGGCGGTGTGTGAAGAGAGCTCAGAGGATCATCAGAGACTCTAGCCACCCGAGCCATGGGCTGCTCTCACTGCTGCCATCAGGCAGGCGGTACCGCAGCATCAGAACACGCACCAGCCGACTCCAGAACAGCTTCTTCCCACAAGCAATTAGACTCCTGAACTCTTGATCCATCAGGATCATAACACACACTGGACAGAATATCACTCAGCACAACCCACTGTCGATACACACACATTATATACACATTATATAATTTATTATTTATCATATAGCACCTATTGCACATTGGATCTCTACTGTGAATAATAATGTATACTGTACATTGTATACTATTATTATTATTATTATAGCGTAATGTATATTGTTTAATGTATGTTTTAGTGTGTATATTGTTTAAAGTATATTGTTTAAAGTATATTGTTTAAAGTATATGTATATTGTAAGTATGTGTATATTGGTTAAAGCTGTGAGAACCACACTCACATTGTGTAAATTATTTATTGTTTATTGTAGAGTTTACTGTGCTGTGAGTAATTGTGGGCGCATCAGTGTAATCTGATGCTGCTCTAAATGTTGTACATGTCATGTCATGTCGTGACTACTATGTTGCTCGGAACTGCACCAAGAATTTCACCTGCTGTTGCACTTGTGTACATGGCTGTGTGACAATAAAGTGATTTGATTTGATTTGATTTGATTGCCCAACACCCCGAGCACACACACACCCCCTGCTGGAGACAACTGGACCTGCTAGAACTGCACTCCATCCTCTACATGCTGAGAGAGTTGTGTTGTCTGTAATATTACTGTCATGATGTGCTGAACTCATTCATACAGTATATTTAAAAATACTGAATCTGGTCACGGCTTTCTCTTTTCATCATTGAAGCTTCAACTTGTCATACATTATTTTATAGATTTACAATGAACTTCTGTATGCTTTGCATTTATTATGAATAATTAATAATAATTATTATTAAAGAATATAAATGATGAGTTTTGCATTTGTTAAAGAGATTATTTATATGAATCAATCATGTTGTTTTCAGGGATGACTGAGGTCTTTCTGCAGAAATGCCATGATAGTGGGCTTAACAGTTTTTGTGTTCTAAGTTGATTATTTGTTTGTTTGTGTGTTTTGTTTTAATTATGAGCCATTTATTTTTATGTTAGCTATATTTTTAACTGTCCTTTTGGTTTTCATACAGAGAAGTGTTTGTTGCATCTGCCCATGATCTCCACAGTAGCACAGCGGCCTACATCTGACATCAAACACATTTTGTGACAACATGAACGAGACAAATAATACGTTCATATATACAGTCAATTGGGAAACACTTTGCAAACTGTTACATTAATATTGTACCCTATAATTATTAATATCCACACCTGTTAGGAAATATGGTTGTCAATGCAAACATTGAGTGAGTGAAGCAAATTATTATTATTTTTTATAAAGATAAAGATTAATTCACAGAAATGTGCATATGGCACTCACCTGAAGACGGTATGGGGCCGATAGTGTCACTGGCTTCACTCACTCCCACTTTACCCACAATCCTGTAGCGGATCAAGTACTGCTTTCTGAACTCCAATCCAGTCAGAGTAAAGTCTTCATCAGGTGTGTTTATGACATGCCACTGTTCCCCGTTCAGCTGCTGGTACTCCACTCTGTACCGCACAGTTTCTCCAGTCGGGGACTTCTGCAGTTTCAGGGACACACTGCGCTCCAGGACCTCCTTCACTTCTGGAGGGGGAGGCTTCGACACGGGCTGGAACTGAGTGTCTGTCAGCTGCCCTTTTTCATACAGACTGACGGAGGAGCCAGGACTGGATGGATCGGGGATGGCAGACATAATGAATCTGTATCTCTTTTCATCTTTATTAGCCTCTGAAAAACTTCTGAAAAGAGATAAGGTCTCTCTCATCTTTGAGAGGACAGCAGGATCGTTGAACCACTTTCTGTCAGATGCCACAGAAACCATGCTTTGTTCCCCATCTAGCTCTTTAAACTTGTCAGATTCCAGAAACTCCTTCAGGTTTGAAGGATACGGGTCATCATACTTCAGAGATGTGAAGGTCAAGCACACCACAACATCAATATCAGGATCAAAGAGGATGGAGTTGAGGCGGTCTGAGTCTTCAGTTGTTATTCCCTGCAGTCTCTTGGTGTGAGAACTCAAGAGGTTAAGTTCAGTCTGTGCACCATTTAACCACTGGTTAAGCTTGTCAGCTTTAAAAGGGGAGCTGTAGTGGATCTTCAGGACGTCTTCCAGTGACTTCTCCTCCATCTCTCCTCCTCGTATAGCAGGCAAGACCCTGGCCACTGCTTTCATGAGCACTGTCTTGTAAATGCTAAATGAGCTCTGAAATGAATGCAGCCTCTCTTTGATATCACTGAAAACATTCACCAGTGTTTTTCTGGAGAGGTCGTTGTATGTCCTCTCTACTTCTCCCAGCTCCTCCATTATATCTTCAGTGTTGGAAACCAGACGTGTGGTGATTTCTCTCTCCAGCCGAGCTGCTGTTGAATCCAGTAGAGAAAGTGGATAGAGCCAGACTCTTATTGGAACTGCATTCTGTGGATTCTCCTTCAGGATAGTGGGGAGCTTCTTGTACACCTCCATGGCCTCCATGTAAGTGGTGGGGTTCTGCTCAAGATGGAAGTCACCATAAAATGTGCAAGCAATGCTCTCAGCCTTTTGCTTATCACCATCTGTCATATTTATAGCTCCTTTTCCCTCAATAGAAAATTGAGGGATGCTCTTGACCATGATATTCAGTTGTCCCTCAATCTCCCGCTTGTTTTCCTCTTCTGAACATGTCCGATCAAACACCATGAAGGCCTGAGCTCCGTACAGTACAGCCGTGACCACATGAGTTGCAGTTTTCTGCTCAAACACCTGAGGGTAGGTGATCTGGCCAAGCTGAGTCCTAGTGAGCTGTTCGTATCTGGAGGTTTCACTGTAAGACATTGTTACTCTGGACTGTTGGTTTGAGGATTTGGTGTCATGCAGAAACTTGGCAGATCCTCCCACCTCCACCAGCCCTGCTAAGAAGCTGGCCTTCAGGGAAGCACTTACATCCATTAGACTGGCCTTACTAGAGAGAGAGTCAGAGCTACTGAACTTCAAATCTGTCTTGGGCTGTGGACGGGTGTCCAAATCTTCACTCAGTGACTTCTTATCCCACAGAGTAACACCTGAAATGAGAAATGGCTTTAACAGTCACGAATGAGGACGCAATGCACTGTTGAAGAATCATGCAGGTTTTATCGTGTTGTTACACAAGCACTAGTGATGCAATATTTGGTGAAGAGGGGAAAATAAACTATTATTTATTTATTTTAGGTTGGTAAAGCACCTGGAATGAAGGAATCCGTGCGGAGGTCATACAGCATCCCAGGAAACAGAGATCTTCCTAGAGCTGCCACTTCAATGGGCTTTGATGTTAAGGCTGCAGTAAATAACAAATAAAAGTTCATATTTATATATATTTATGACATATATGAACACAATTACATCTGGTGATAGTGAATAATGTTTAACTCCAGCATTTCCTTTTAAAGGGTCATGAAACCCCAAAACACTTTTTTTGAGATATAAACAGATATGTATAGGCTGCACATCATTGAAAACACTAAAGGTAATCATTAATGCTATTCAAATGTGAAAAATAATTATTTTTGCATTTTTCAGAGCAATTTCTGACTTCCGAGTCGGAGCAACGTCACAGAAGCTGACGTCAGTGTGTACTTTCCGGCCCAAGTATGGGCTGGTCGAACATGCTGATGTCGACTGTTTTGAGCGATTCTCCACATATATTCATGAAGCTCATTCAATCCAATCACTGCGCTGTAGAATGCATAAAATATAATTTAGTTATTATGCATGAGACAGTCACTTCTGTCAGGTTCGTCTTCCATCATTATTGTTGGGGTGGGGAAGTTTTGGAAACAGCGTGCGGAAAAGTCAAGGAGGAAAGTGAGGTGTTGTTTTCAGCATGTCATGAAGGTGCTCCCTGGATTACTTTCGTGTGGGTAAAGACCGATAATCTGCGGTGGAACAGCCGAGGGGTATGGGCTTACGTTTCTACCACATTTTTGCACGTGCAAGATCATATTATGAGCGCGCAAAAGGGCATTTTGCACGCACGTGAACTGAGTTTCCGTACGTCGGAACTGACCGACGAATTGGGATCCCTACCAAAACGCCAGGGCGCTGACCCTTCCAGCGTCCTGCTTGAGCGCACTGGACCGTCTTAGATGGTACGGAAGTCAGGGCTCCAAGCAGGGAGGTCAGTCACTGCTGTTTCTTCAAGACCCACCCAGTGTGACTATTGGATAACGCTGGGAAGCATGCTCGTCTCGGGAGATGGTACGCTGCGGAGCCACGTCCTTCAGTGGAAGGATTGGTGGCGGAATACACATAAGGACTAACCTAGTAGGGTAGTGCAACATATGGCAGTCTCTGGGGTGGTTCCAGCCTGTTCCAGGGGGGAAAGAACACGCCCAGAGACGACAGAGCAGGCTCTGTCAAGGGAAAGACACAGGGCTAGCCAAGTAGGGTAGCAGGTACCGTGGAAGAATACACATATGGGGTTGCCGTGAGGGAAACACTACATATGGAACCCAGCCTACACACACGTTTCACAAGCATATGGGTGCAGGCCTGGCGTCAGACGGCAACAACGCCTGGCACCGCAGGGGTGACGGAGGAGCTTGACAGGGTTAGCCGTTTCCGGGGAACACAACTGGAGACAATAGACGCACGTATCCGGCCCAGAGGGCGGGAGTGGCGTTGCAAGCCGACACTTAGAACGGGCACTTAGTGCTACTGGCCCCTGGGGGCGAAGATGCTGGAAGATATCGGCTCTACACGGAGGCTATAGAATCTAGCGAACGTGTTAGGTGTCACCCAGCCAGCAGCTCTACACATATCTGTCAGCGAGGTGCCTTGAGCCAGCGCCCAGGAGGAAGCAATACTCCTTGTTGATTGTGCTTGCAACCCGAACGGGCAAGGCACGTCTTGGGACTGGTAAGCCAAGACGATAGCATCCACTATCCAGTGGGCTAACCTCTGCTTGGAGACAGCCTTTCCCTTCTGCTGGCCTCCGTAACAGATGAAGAGTTGCTCTGAGGTCCGAAAGCTTTGAGTCCGGTCAACGTAAGCGCGAAGAGAGAGAACGGGACATAACAAAGCCAGGGCTGGGTCTGCCTCCTCCGAAGGCAGCGCTTGCAGGTTCACTACCTGGTCCCGGAAGGGAGTGGTAGGAACCTTGGGCACGTATCCAGGCCGAGGTCTCAGGACAACGTGAGAGTTGTTCGGCCCGAATTCTAGGCACGATTCGTTGACCGAAAGTGCATGCAGGTCCCCTACCCTATTGATGGAAGCCAATGCCGTCAGAAGCACTGTCTTCATCGACAGGATTTTAAGCTCCACCGACTGCAAAGGCTCAAAGGGAGGGCTCTGAAGTGCTCTAAGCACTAGAGCCAAGTCCCAAGAGGGTAATGAGTTTGGACGAGGAGGATTTAGCCTCGCACCTCTGAGGAACCTGACGATTAGGTTGTGCTTCCCAAGGACTTACCTTTGACTGCATTGTGATACGCCGCTATTGCTGCGACATACACTTTGAGGGTGGAGGGAGACAGCCTTCGCTCCAGCCCATCTTGCAGGAAAGAAAGCACGACACTAACCGAACACCTTCGGGGGTCTTCCCGGTGGGAAGAGCACCATTCAACGAACAGGTTCCACTTCAAAGCGTAGAGGCGCCTTGTAGAGGGGGCTCTAGCAGAAGAGATGGTGTCCACCACTGCCTGTGGTAGACCACCTAGAACCTCCACGTCCCGTCCAGGGACCAGACATGGAGTTTCCAGAGGTCTGGACGGCGGTGCCATAGAGTGCCCCGTCCCTGAGAAAGAAGGTCCCTCCTCAGGAGAATCGGCCAAGGAGGTGCTGTCGCGAGGAGAGTTAGTTCTGGGAACCAGGTCCGGTTGGGCCAGCAGGGCGCAACTAACAAGACCTGCTCCTTGTCCTCCCTGACCTTGCACAGGGTCTGTGCAAGAAGGCTCACTGGGGGAACCGCACAAGCGGGACCAACGGCACCACAGACGTACCCGGGGTGGGGCAACGAGGCGGAATAGACAGATCCAACTCGGGAGGCCCGGAGGCGGCCCGGAGTGTTGTCTGAGTATTCCAGGGTGGGGCAGAGTGTGGGTGAGAAGGCCCGGGGGCGTTCTCGGGGCCCACACTGCTGCCCCCTGGCAAGGGGAGGGGAGGAAAGGAGTGGCAAGGCCCGGGGGCGTCGCACACTGCCAACCTGGCCCTCTTGGTGCACAGGGAGAGAGGAAACTGCTCTGAAAATGTGGGTACCGCTGGACTCCGGAGAGCCAGCGGCAGAGTATGACACCAGTCGGGGCCCCCCGGTCCTCCTCCGGGGGGTGGGGGAGGGGTGCGGACACCCACTCCCTCGGAGCAGCTCCTGTTCTCCCTGGGCTGCCCGTCTCAGGGCCGCTTGCCCTTACGCTTGCTTGTAGACTAGCAAAGCCCTGAGCGGGTTGGGCACTTCCCTTACGTCCGGCACCCTGCTTCCCAGATGGAGGCTGCTGCCTGGGTTTCGCAGGGGCGGAGGCGGACACAGGGGGGGTGCCCTCGGCGACAAGCAGGAAGAGGCGCCTTTTTCGAATTAGGATGTTTTTTTTTTTTTTTTTTTAAACTGCCTTTGTCTGCTTCTGGGCCATTGAGAACTGCTGGGCAGAGTTCTCGACGGCGTCGCCGAAGAGGCCAGCCTGACAAACAGGGTGTTGAGGAACCGAACTTAGTCGGACTCACGCATATCTGCCAGGTTTAGCCCCAGGTTCCTGGACCACTAGTGTGGACATCACCTGACCCAGGGAGCGTTCCTGCATAACCCCTGGGTCGGGACTACCCTCGTGCATGCAGGACAGAGGGTAGTGAGAGAGGGGGAAATTTATACAGATTTTGTCCCTTTTGGTGTTCCATATTTTGACACCAAATAGTTCCATACTGCTAATTTTTCCAATGCCCATTCGGGGAAAAGGGCACGGGGGTAGGCAAGGCGATTTACGCGTTGCACTACGCCTCAGCCACCCGGGAAAGCATGGCTGTCAACTCTGAATCTGATTCAGCAAGAGCACACACTATTATAGTGGAAAACTAATTTCCAGCGCATAACAGCCCTCTCTCCGATGCAGCAATTGACATCTGTCCTCTGTCAGAGCCCCAAATGAAACACTAGGTCCCCTTGTTTTTTTAAAAGGACCAGCAATCCCATCTGTAGGCTACCAGCAGGCATGTGAGACAGTGAACGTGGCCATCAAACTTGACGGCACACGGTGCGCTGAACGTTCAAGCCCTATGAAAAGACAAGACGAACACCGCACCGACGTGGTCATGTCCTCATGAGAGAACATAAACCACCCACAAACACAGTCTCAGCATGCTTTTGATGGGATAGAGAAGTGGGGGCCCACGGAGATGTACCCGGTGGGGAAGCACCACTGTAATCCTCAGGTCACCAAGGCTTATTAGCCGAAGTAGTTCTTTTCTGGCTTTTGCAAGAAAAGAACCTAGATCGGGGAATAGGCAAAGGGACTCAACCCTGTTTGAGGTTTCATAGTCTCGGCATCTCTAGCGCTCTTCCGACGTACGTCGAACATGACAGACTGAAAGGGAACGTATTGTTACATAATGGCATGTCCCAGTGTTTCCTACACCTCAATTAAATGGTAGTTCTAACTTCTTACTGATCTTAATGTTATGTAATTATTGGAATTTGAATGTGATCAAGCTAGGGTTTCTTTCTAATGTTACACGTTTTCAGAAATGAAGATGGACAGACTTTTTCCCTTTTAATTAGTTAAGTGTGTAGTCACGGAACACAATCTGCCTCAGAATATTTAAAAATAAAAACCATCAAATGAATGTAGAAATGCAATGTAATAACAGTAAAATAATAATAAATATACTTTTTATGATGTTTAATGTTGATGATCGCGTTATTTTACATAATACATGTGATTACATATGATATCAACAAAAAAAATGTTCAACTAAATATCCAAATAAAACTAATTAGTAAACTAAATTAACCATATAAACTAAATTACTGATCCAAAGCAATCTAATGCCCACATTGTCACTGTATGATAATTGAACTGAGCTGATGACATCACCGTTTTCTCCGGAGCGGCTGTATGGCCGAATCAAATTCTGTTGCATTATTTTCCTGTCTAACACTGTGAAGCTGCTTTGAAACAATCTGCATTGTAAAAAGCGCTATATAAATAAAGTTGACTTGACTTGATATCGCTTGGCTGCTTCTTCTTCACCTGTGTTTTGATCAGGAGATTCTGTACTCTTTCAGAAAATGTGTAATAGCGTCCCCTACAGTATAACAGTGAAAACATGGAGAGCTGAAGAAATCCATTATAAAATAAAGATGCAAAGAGAATAGACAATTACAGAATCAAACTTTCAACCTTCCAGTCAGTATATATAAAATCATATAAAATACTAGATTTACATTTACAAATTCAACACATGCTCTTATCCAAAGCAACTTACAATAGAGTCTCTTACATCAATCACCAGAGCGGACTGTGTTTGCACCCCCTATTCAGGCCCTACTCCTGCTCTGGGCAGAAACCAAGCTGCTCTCCCAGAGGGCAATGCACATTCTGGGGCATGCAAATATGGGAGCAGATACCCTGTCAAGACGAGGGCCCGGGGAATGACAACTCGACCCACAGGTGTTGGAGTCCATATGGCAGAGGCACGGTCAAGCGGAAGTGGACATGTTCGCCTACAAGGAGTCAACCCATTGTCCCCTATGTTTCACCCTCACTATTCCAGCTCCTTTTTCACAAATGTTTGTAGAAGCGTCTGCATGCCTAGTGCTTGATTTATACACCTGTGGCCATGAAGTGATTGGGGTCTGGTGACATAGTGTGACGTGTCACAGAGACCATAAATGGGCACGTATGTCACAGAATACCCAGATTCTAATTGTCTGAAGGAAGACCTTGTCTTGCTACGGCGATTCATGCAGTGAAGGGAAGAAGACTTGAAGTACAGTCGGATAGCTGGTCATACAATTTTCTTGTGCAGGAATTTAAAACTGTGTCAACATCCTCAGTTAAGAGATTGGAATCTATGAGCTGTTAGGGTTAGGGTTCTTTCCCGGCTGTTTCACACAGCTTAACATCAGCGTAACTACACTGTCATTGCAGCTGCAGACGCGCAAGAGTATTCACACTGGATGTGTTTGTACGGCGCCACAGCAGCTTAGTGCGCATTTCTTTACAAACACAACCAAGAAAACAGCTCAGATCACGTCATTTCAGTCATACTTCGATATGTGTACAAGACAGCAAACGGATTAAAAACCCCACACAGTCAGGTTTGATTTGGGCAGTGCTAGAACATATATACACTATATTGCCAAAAGTGTTGGGACACCCCTCCAAATAATTGAATTCAGGTCAGAATTGGTGTGTTTTTTGGCACACATGCTTCAGACACCGGTTCTGCAGCAGGCATTCCCATAGTATCAATACCATGATGCAGCGTCTCGCTCCCCTCTTAGGGAACCGGGTTACATACGTAACCTGAGACAATTTGTCCTTCTAATGATTTTAAATCGTTAAGTGATATTATTCATAGCACATTCACATTTTGTAGCATTTCAGTCTCACCTGAATATTTTGTATTTTCTTTGGTGTCTTCATTTAAAACCTATTTTTGGAAGAATGGTTCATAAAATCATATACAAAGATTTTTTTATCCTTAATCTCATGAAATACATCTGTTTAAACGTCCACATTTTGTCTGAGGCAGTGCACTTACCTGTGCATTCACCATAGCTAGTGTTGCCAACCATAAACATGTACAGCAGATCCAGCTCGGCTGCTTCAGGGACATCATAAGTGCCGCCATCTTGGAATCATCAACAAGGAGACCTGTGTGAATGTCAGTGAAGGTCAGTGAAGGAGAGGCATACCACAACCTGGTCTAGTTTAGTTTCATTGTCATATTCTGCTTTGTTGTCCCTGTGACCATTTGTCTGAGTTCTCATTGTTTGTTGTTTCTGATTGTGCACACCTGTGCGGTTGATTATCATCTGTTGCATTATTTTCCTGTTTAACACTGTGAAGTTGTCAGCACGTTAGTCGACCCCAGATGGTTAAATACGTATTAACATTAACAACACAGAACCTTGAACTGAGGAAAACTGAGTGCTCAAATACACATGGAATGATAATCAACTGAACAGGTGTGCACAATCAGAAACAACAAACAATGAGAATTGCATTCTACCATCTTAAAAATATATCTAAATTATGGCACATGCTCTCAATGCCAAACGCTGAACAGTGAGTTGATGCGTTCATGAGCTGTAGATTATTGTAATGCTCTACTGGGTGGTTGCCCTGCTCGCTTAATAAATAAACTCCAGCTGGTCCAAAACGCAGCAGCTCCAGTTCTTACTAGAACCAGGAAGTGTGACCATATTAGCCCAGTTCTGTCAACACTGCACTGGCTGCCTATTAAACATCGCATACATTTTAAAATCTTGCTTATTACTTACAAAGCACTAAATGGTTTATCTCCAGCACTTGAGCGAGCTCTTAACACATTATCCTCCATCACGTCTACTGCGCTCTCTAAACTCTGGCCAGTTGATCATACCGAGAATATCCAAATCAACTGCAGGCGCTCGATCCTTTTCCTATTTAGCTCCTAAACTCTGGAACAGTCTTCCTAGCATTGTTCGGGAAGCACACACACTCTGTCAGTTTAAATCTAGACTAAAAACACATCTCTTTACTGTGGCATACACATAAAACACTTTCTCAATGAAATGATTGTTAGGCTGCATTAACTAGGTCAGCCGGAACCGGGAACACTTCCCATAACACCTGATGTACTAGTGACATTATCAGAAGAATGGCATCTACGCTAATGCTAGTCTCTCTGTTTATCCCGAGGTTTACTGCAGTCAGCCGGATCCGGATCAGATGGTGGACCTGCGCTGGACATTACCAGCTCATCCCTGAAGAGTCAGAGAGACCGTGTGACTCGACTCTTCCTGTTCCCTTCCCTTCCCTCTGTACAGATAAAAACACATATCCAAACACACTTGCCCTATTGGCTGAACACGTAATGCTTGCACACATGCTGTCGCCGTTTTCACGGAATCCCCTTTGTAGGGGTTTGCGAGGGGAAGATGATGGTATAGTTTTGTTGGGGTAACAGCTTAGGACCCAGGACCAGTAGTGAAAAATGAAGACTCAGAGTCAGGAGTTAGATTAATTCAAGAAAAATATACTGAAGAATAGTTTGCAGTTTCATCAGCAGAAGCCAGCTCACAAGGAGTTCGTAGGCCGCGCTCCCTCTACCAGTCTCCCCGCCTCCACCTCACGTACATACAATTTCTGAACAGTTCTACTGTTTTCAAGGTCTAACCACGTCATAACTGCCATGTTGAATGATTCTGATTGGCAGAGAAAATGCACAGTCACGGTAAATTTCCACACAAGGATAGATAGCAGAAAGTATCACTAAACTTGGTAGACTAGTTGTCGCCCCACGACTATATTTTGATCACAATGACCCAGGAGGTCCTAGAAAGGCGTCTTCAGGTCTGGTGTCGTGTGCAGAAAACGTCCATCTTCAATATTAGGCACGCAACGCACACACAAAAGCACTAGGGTATATCGCACTATAGTTAGTGTCAGCGGATCCTGACATTTATCAAAAGAGAGAGACATACATACTAGATATTCCTTTAGGGACTAAATATATGAACATTGAGAAGGATAGTTGTATAAAAGAAGAAACACAGATATCTGACCTGCCCCTTCAGTTTCAAAACTATTTCAAACCTATTTCATGGTTTGCGTTCTCCGGCCACCAGAAGCTGTTACCGTACGGATGGGGTCCGGAACGCATCGGGGGTTTTCTGTTTTAATTGAGGATGATGTTGTTCAAATGGCACCAAATTAAATAACTAATCAGCTTTTACAACAGAAATTAATAACAATTTTTCTTCAAAAACAAAATGAATTTCCTATCATCACTGTAAAGCTGCTTTGAAGCTTCTGTGTTGCAAAAGCGCTATATAAAAGAAGGGTACTTGACTTGACATGTTAAGGATGGCCCTAAATGCTGTCAAATACTCAGCATTGGGTGGGGAATTCTGTAAAGCTTTACACAGGCATTGGCATTTTATTTCTAGTGATCCATATTTTTCTAGTGTATTTAAAGAAGGTCCTCGTTTGGTCTTCAAACGTCAAAGTAATTTGTGTGATGGTTGTAAAATCTGATTTTCCGTCTTGTAAGGTGAAAACTGGTATCCCGACTCTTCCTTCTGGTAATTATCGCTGTGGTAACTGTGCCCAGTGTACTTTTACACACTAATGTAAATCTTTCAGTCATCTACACACTGGTCAGAATATTTTGATACATGGGACGATTACTTGCTCATCCACACATGTGATTTATCTTATACGCTGTCCATGCGGTCTCGCTTACGTTGGCAAAACTTCTAAATCATTACGTGTTGGCATTAGTGAACACTGACCCACTGTAACGCTTAGATATAATGCTGCACATCAGATATTGTTCTTTCCCCAAGATTCAGGAAGGTAGACCTCTCAGAAAACACACAAATACAGAGACTTTAATTACTATTTGGAGCATTGGGATCGCTAGACAAGGGTTAACAAATTAATTTAGTGAAAACCTCAAATTCAACCAAAATTGACATTTTCCACTTGTTTTGCCAGGAGTTCATAATTAGCATTACAACTCATTCTGCCAGCCCGGGTCACACACACTAAAATAATAGTTAAAATATAATATAATAGTTAAATACAGGGGCGTTTCTAGGATTTTCATTTTAGGGGGGATCAGCCCCCAGTGAGTGTATGAAAAAAAAATTGGTAAGACTTTAGTTTAGGATCCAATTCTCTTTTAATAAGTGCACTTTGTAATAATATCCAATTCATTTTTACTTAAGGAAAGTACACTTTCATGGCAATATTTATAAACACACTTAAGTGCACTTTGTAATAATATGTAATTAATTTTTACTTAAAGTACACTTTCATGACAATATTTATAAACACTGCAGCTTGTAATAATGTCTACCTATATTTTACTTAAACATATTTAAAATAATTATTGTTATTTATATTTTATAAAGTACACTAATTTTTATATTGACATACTAAAGCACATGGGGGAAAATGTCCAAAATTACATTTGTTAATGTATTTTAAATGTGTTTAGTCTATAATGTATACTGTGTGCATTAATGTATTTCTTCTAGCTTTAATACACTTGCTTCAGTATACTCCAGTACAACTTATTGTTGAAATTTTTATCACTAGCTCCTGCTCTATGAACTCAACTACATGTGTCAGTTTTTTACATAATATTTGACATGAAGTTTAATTTATGAGAGGAGTAGCCTAGCTATTTGTGCTTAATGTAAAAGCAATGTAGTACTGTACTTTACATCTGTGTACAGAATACTTTCAATATCATTATGTTGTTCTACGCCGATTAAACACATATTTAATTGAATTAATTGCTAGCAAAAGTTAAACAAATCTAAACAAAATTAATTTGCATTCAAATTCAGTTAAAAAACATTTAATTTTAATCAGACTACACTCTGTAAACATGATTGACTTTTAGTTAGGGGAATGAGTCAAGTTCTTTGAACTTACAGTCCAACTACACAGAGTTAGAACAACTTTAACTTGGACAGAAATGGAAAACATTTATAATCAACATTTAACCATTTCTCTTTAATATTTTAATGCGCATGCGCCAAAAATACTACGTCATGATTTTGAAAAATGCACTGTCTGCCATGTTTCTGTAATCGCGATGCGTGAGGAAACTGAAGCTGATCAAACAAGAAGAGAACAACGGAGTGAACCTTCTGGATCATTGATTACAGATGAGACGTTATGAGCTGCGAATAACCAGTCACGCAAGGATATCTGGATTTAAGCTTTCTTGATTTTTAATTTTCACCATAACATGGCCGTTCTTATTGCGATTAAGAGTGTATTCAGTTTAATCGCAGATAGACGCAATATGTGATATTAATCATGTTTCCTATCATCATGTATCTATGATTGCATTATAATAATTTCTTATATCGGAATGCGATCGCGTGTGTGGGCGTGTTCGAGGAATTTGGCTGCTGAAAATACAATATTTTAATTGAACGCCGAATTTTTAACTGAACTAAATGACTTAAAGTTATAGTAACATTAGACATTTATATACATTTAATCCATATTATAGCGATCAGTAATATTCAATATATCACCCACCTCTAGAAATAATGTTTGTAATTTTTTTCTTTTTTCTTTTTGCATTTGGAGAATATGATGTTAAGTTACTATTTGTGTTTTTGTAATATTTTGTTTAATTTTGTATGATCAGTATAGATGTGTTATTGGAGATCCAGTGCAAGCTGTGTGGAATCACAGAGCCGTATTGATGACGTGAAGTTATTGTTAATTATGAATTTATGCCCAGCCATGATGACACTCTGATCACATACTACAAGCTAAAACACTGCTATCAAGTCTATAGCTTTTAAATGCTTTGCATCTTGTCCATTTGTAAGTAATAAATTCCCACCTGTGCATTTACAGATCCCCCTAATCATTCTATATTTTACAGGTAACAACCCAAAGGAATGGGGCCGCAGCATTGCTGTGCCAGTCGTGGCAAATACAGGAACATCCTTCATGGAGATGATTAGATGAAACTGGCAAGGCACGATGAGGAAAAATGGAAGAATAGCTTTCTCAATTTGCATGGGTCTTGGGTTATTTATATATATTCAAGTTATGTTTAATTCCCTGTAATGTAGGAATTAAAACGATTATTAAAATGTCCTCTATTTGATTTAAAGCCCAGTGTCAGTGAAGATGATGTGGTGTGTGGGATCTGGTGTTGGTGGGAAACGTGAAGGGACCTCTCCCAGCAATCTACTGTGATGTTGCCCTGACGACTGAGGTCATTCACTGTGATGTTGCCCTGACGACTGAGGTCATTCACTGTGATGTTGCCCTGACGACTGAGGTCATTCACTGTGATGTTGCCCTGAAGACTGAGGTCATTCATCAGGTGATGTTGCCCTGAAGACTGAGGTCATTCATCAGGTGATGTTGCCCTGACGACTGAGGTCATTCATCACACAGGTGATGTTGCCCTGAAGACTGAGGTCATTCATCACACAGGTGATGTTGCCCTGACGACTGAGGTCATTCATCAGGTGATGTTGCCCTGAAGACTGAGGTCATTCATCAGGTGATGTTGCCCTGAAGACTGAGGTCATTCATCAGGTGATGTTGCCCTGACGACTGAGGTCATTCATCAGGTGATGTTGCCCTGAAGACTGAGGTCATTCATCAGGTGATGTTGCCCTGACGACTGAGGTCATTCATCAGGTGATGTTGCCCTGACGACTGAGGTCATTCATCAGGTGATGTTGCCCTGAAGACTGAGGTCATTCATCAGGTGATGTTGCCCTGAAGACTGAGGTCATTCATCACA
Source organism: Gobio gobio (assembly GCF_949357685.1). Classification (NCBI taxonomy): domain Eukaryota; kingdom Metazoa; phylum Chordata; class Actinopteri; order Cypriniformes; family Gobionidae; genus Gobio; species Gobio gobio. The sequence continues at coordinate 177,684 of NC_137102.1, read as the reverse complement.
CAGGTGATGTTGCCCTGAAGACTGAGGTCATTCATCAGGTGATGTTGCCCTGACGACTGAGGTCATTCATCAGGTGATGTTGCCCTGACGACTGAGGTCATTCACTGTGATGTTGCCCTGACGACTGAGGTCATTCATCAGGTGATGTTGCCCTGACGACTGAGGTCATTCATCAGGTGATGTTGCCCTGACGACTGAGGTCATTCATCAGGTGATGTTGCCCTGACGACTGAGGTCATTCACTGTGATGTTGCCCTGACGACTGAGGTCATTCATCAGGTGATGTTGCCCTGACGACTGAGGTCATTCATCAGGTGATGTTGCCCTGACGACTGAGGTCATTCATCAGTTGATGTTGCCCTGACGACTGAGGTCATTCACTGTGATGTTGCCCTGACGACTGAGGTCATTCACTGTGATGTTGCCCTGACGACTGAGGTCATTCACTGTGATGTTGCCCTGACGACTGAGGTCATTCGTCAGGTGATGTTGCCCTGACGACTGAGGTCATTCACTGTGATGTTGCCCTGACGACTGAGGTCATTCACTGTGATGTTGCCCTGACGACTGAGGTCATTCATCACACAGGTGATGTTGCCCTGACGACTGAGGTCATTCATCAGGTGATGTTGCCCTGACGACTGAGGTCATTCACTGTGATGTTGCCCTGACGACTGAGGTCATTCACTGTGATGTTGCCCTGACGACTGAGGTCATTCATCAGGTGATGTTGCCCTGACGACTGAGGTCATTCTTCAGGTGATGTTGCCCTGACGACTGAGGTCATTCATAAGGTGATGTTGCCCTGACGACTGAGGTCATTCATCAGGTGATGTTGCCCTGACGACTGAGGTCATTCATCACACAGGTAATGTTGCCCTGACGACTGAGGTCATTCATCAGGTGATGTTGCCCTGACGACTGAGGTCATTCATCAGGTGATGTTGCCCTGACGACTGAGGTCATTCATCACTAGGGTTGGGTACCGAAATCCGGTTCCAATATGGCACCGGTACTTATATAACCGGTATGTACCGGACCGAATCAGAACGCAGATTTCGGTTCCTCATTTCGGTGCCAAAATTCAAACGTGTTTTCGCGCTTTGGCTGAGCCAGAGACAGACGCTCAGCGCTGGTCACATCACAACTCATGACAACTATTCAGTGTTTTCAACGACATCATGTTTATTCCAGGTTTCAGACATTTAAATGCTCATAAGTAGGCTAACGTTACTAGCAAAAAACACACACTGATGTCTATGAAAGCGGCAATGACAATCCTTTCAGACGATTATAATTTGACTAACGTTCCGTGTTTTATTCACATCAGATAAATGCACATTATATAGTAACTATATAGTTTACTCTATTCTTCTTCCAGTTCACTGGTCACTTACTTTCATGTATTTCGTGAGACGAGAATGAACTCAAGTGTTGTAAATCCGACAGATCCGATTCTGAGGCGCAAACTAACATGGCGCCGCCCATTGCGCTTTATAGATCAACTAACACACATTCACTCACACATTTGAACATCAGATAGTTCGTGACACAGTTAAGAAGTTTGTGAATATTTTGAATAAAAAGAAAAAACGAAATAAACCCGATACAGCTGAGCTGTCAGCGCTATTGCGGCTGCTGTGTGTCATGTGAGAAACATGACGCGTCGCCATGGAAACATTAAGGCGATGCGTTCTAAAATATTTAGCCAGAGAATATGATCATATTTCAAAATAAAGCTGAAGCTCGAAGCTGGTTTGTAGCAGAGCAAGAATACAGACGACTGCTGTTATTACTGTAACTGTTTAGAGTTATATTAGGCTTGTTGTAGTTGGGTGGCTTAGGTTTTACTGTGAATTTGTAAATATGTCGATTATAATTTGTAAATAAGTAAATTGTGTTTTGTATTTATTTATATTCATACATTTAAGTTGGCCTATACATTAAACTTTTAATAAATGGTTCAATTTAAATAATAAATAAATAAATAAAAAGCCATTTAATGTCATCCACCTCGTTTGGTGGCCTTTTAAAAAAAAAAAAGTATCGGTTCAGGCACCGTTTAGGCACCGGAACCGTTTTAAAAGTATCGGTTTGGCACCGGAATCGAAAAAAACCCAAACGATACCCAACCCTATTCATCACACAGGTGATGTTGCCCTGACGACTGAGGTCATTCATCACACAGGTGATGTTGCCCTGACGACTGAGGTCATTCATCACACAGGTGATGTTGCCCTGACGACTGAGGTCATTCATCAGGTGATGTTGCCCTGACGACTGAGGTCATTCATCAGGTGATGTTGCCCTGACGACTGAGGTCATTCATCAGGTGATGTTGCCCTGACGACTGAGGTCATTCACTGTGATGTTGCCCTGACGACTGAGGTCATTCATCACACAGGTGATGTTGCCCTGACGACTGAGGTCATTCATCAGGTGATGTTGCCCTGACGACTGAGGTCATTCATCAGGTGATGTTGCCCTGACGACTGAGGTCATTCATCAGGTGATGTTGCCCTGACGACTGAGGTCATTCACTGTGATGTTGCCCTGACGACTGAGGTCATTCACTGTGATGTTGCCCTGACGACTGAGGTCATTTATCAGGTGATGTTGCCCTGACGACTGAGGTAATTCATCACACAGGTGATTTTGCCCTGACGACTGAGGTCATTCATCACACAGGTGATGTTGCCCTGACGACTGAGGTCATTCATCACGCAGGTGATGTTGCCCTTACGACTGAGGTCATTCATCAGGTGATGTTGCCCTGACGACTGAGGTCATTCATCACACAGGTGATGTTGCCCTGACGACTGAGGTCATTCATCAGGTGATGTTGCCCTGACGACTGAGGTCATTCATCACACAGGTGATGTTGCCCTGAAGACTGAGGTCATTCATCAGGTGATGTTGCCCTGACGACTGAGGTCATTCATAAGGTGATGTTGCCCTGACGACTGAGGTCATTCATCAGGTGATGTTGCCCTGACGACTGAGGTCATTCATCACACAGGTGATGCAGTCACGGTCAGAAGTTTACACACACCTTGCAGACTAAATTGCTTCATTAGGGCAGTACTAAATAAAAAGACAACATGCTAATTTTTATGATCCCTCTTATTGTTAAAATTATTATATATATTTTTTTAACAGATACAGCAGTGTGAATATAAACTTTGGAGCGCAACTGTACATCTTTTGCTTTCATTTAATTGAGCCAGTTATAATAATGGATAGATCTGTTTTTATAAACAATTGTTTTCTTTCTGTTTTCTTTTTCTTTCCTCAAGGTATATATTTTTTGCTTTCCTGCCTCTTTGGAACATGTCCATTCTCATCTACTGTGGAGAGATGGAGAGCTTCTGGAACATTGACATAAACAGCACTTTCCAACAACTTGGTGATGACAATAGTTGGTGATGAACAATTTAAAAAAAAATTGTGCCTTTGGAGTTCTTCAGGTTTTTTTTTTCGGTTTTTTTTTCATTCACCGTAATGCTGGAATAAGATTTTAGAATAAACCTTTTTTGTCCTAACTTTGGTGCTAGTAAAGGTTTAATAAGATCTCATTTGTTAACATTATTTAATAGGTTAGCCAACATGATCTAACAGTGATGAGCAATATTTTTTTACAGTGTTTATTAAAGGTCCCGTTCTTTGTGATCCCATTGTTCAAACTTTAGTTAGTGTGTAATGTTGCTGTTAGAGCATAAATAATACCTGTAAAATTATAAAGCTCAAAGTTCAATACCAAGCCAGATATTTTATTTAACAGAAGTTCCCTTTCAAAGCCTACAGCGAACGGCCGGCTTGGACAACATCCTGGTACTTCCTACATAGATGATGTCTGTAGAACAGTAGAAGAGGCGTGACCTTAAGAGGCGTGACCTTTCCAACGTGCGCTGTCGAATCACAACACAGGAACCGCTGGCACAATCAGAACTCGTTACGTATTTCTGAAGGAGGGACTTCATAGAAAGAGGAACTCACCAGCCGTTTTCAGGACAGTGGAAACAGCAGTACACAGATCAGTAAATTGTGTGAAAAATACTGTTTTTTTACACGCGAAACATGAACACATGTTATATTGCACACTGTAAACACAATCAAAGCTTCAAAAAAACACGAAGAACGGGACCTTTAATATTTGTTGACCTTAGTTAATAAAATATAGTTCAAAACTAGTTAATGAAATGTATAGCCCTCATTCATGTACGTTAACAGTGGATTAACTAATTAACATATCCAGCTTTCGATTTTAAGACTGCATTAGTAATAGGGGTGTAACGCTAAACAAAACTGACAGTTCGGTACAGCAGGGGAGAGAAAACAAAATATAAAAGTGTTTTTTTTATTTTATTAAGAACTGGTTTACTGAACATATTATCTTTGTCCTTAAATGGATTAAATTATAACTAAAAGTTTCTTAAAGAAATAAAAATGATCTCTGCTAATGCTGTAAAGTGTAGACTATACAGGGAGCCCTTACTTGCACTTGCACAGTACGCAAACATGTCACATTAGGCAGTTTTTGCATTAACTTCTAAATCTAATTATAAAATTATGTTCTTACTCCAATTCGTTGTTGAAAAATATTAATTAATACACAGTGACTGTCATTTTCATGACAGATTTATTTAAACATTACGTACATTTCTCCAATACATTAAATAATCAAGACATCACTAACAGGTTCAGTAGACTATAATGAATATATAGGCTAATATAGGTCATATATTTATATTGATTTTCCTAGTGAACTCACAGCTGTGGACACTGAATGACTTCTGAGGTAAATGTGATGCTGCGTGAAATTGTTTACAAGCTGTTTTATTGACGTCTTTCCGCCGTTGAAACACTGATTGAGCGATTGCACAACATGTGATATGTTTCAGTAAGTTGTAATGTATCCTCAACACACCTTCTGATGTTAATTCATGTTTATTCTTTGACTATGACGAGATGATTGCATTCACTCGCTCTGCGCTGCCGCTTGAACTGACGAGCCTGTACAGTGATCTGTCACGTCACATTAAAGAGCATCAAAATGTCATTTATCACTCAAATTTCATTATAAAATGGACTGAATACTTAATATGTTTGTGTAGGAACTCGGATTGAAGTGTGTTCTGTGCATAAAACAAGCCGACTGTTAACTGTTAAAGATTGCCATCATACTGTTCATACTGTTGAAATGAACATTAACAAAGATTAATAATTGTTTAAAGTATTATTCATTCTAAGTTCATGTTAAATGAAATAGTTAACTAATTAAACGTTATTGTAAATTGTTACCCAAAGCTTTGAATCTTAGTGTTGTACATTGAATGATACTTTTCTTTACATTTTGTTTGTATTAATTCATGTGTTGTGTTTGTGTGTGTGTGTGTGTGTGAGGTACTGTGTGTTTGCTTCTGTGTGTGTACAGGTAATCCCTACGTTATTGGGACCAATTGACCCCACAAGTATAGTAATACCAGTAAATCTTGACCTTGTGGGGACATTTTTTTTAGGTCCCCATGAGGAAACAATCTTATAAATCATACAGAATAATGTTTTCTGGAAATGTAAAAATGCTGAATGTTTTCTGTGATGGTAGATTTAGGTACATTTGTATGAGGGAGATTGTGAATATAATCCTCATTGTCCTCCAGACGCTTTCTAAATTAATTTGTGATTGTGTGAATTGTTTCTTGGGATTTTCTTGTGCAACAACAAAAAGGTTTGTGTATTTGTTTTACAGATCGTTTTGTGTAAATAAATGTAGAGGCTTTCAATTTGTTTTTGTTTATTATACTAAATTGCAGCTGTATTAGAAAAATGTATTTAATTATATAATAGTGTACATGTAAATTACGCTAAAGTTTACTTTAGCTCACATTAATTGCTTCTCAATAGATTGAGCAGTGCACTTTAAATATATTTTGAAGATATTAGAAGCAATTATGAAAGTACATATAAAGTTGTATTAAAGTCCCACTTAAAATGTTCCAAAAAATCACTCTTATTGGCAACTTATTACAATTTATTTCACCTTAATATGTGATACATTTGAAATCAATTACACTTAATGTGCATTCAGTGCGCTGAAAACATTGCATTTAATTCACACTTAAGTGTATTTTTAGCTGACATTAAAGTATATTTTAGTTCACATTAATTGCTTGTCAGTACATTCAAAAGTACACTTTTACCATATTTTAAAGTACATATAAAAATATACTAAAATCTCACTTAAGTGGTTCAAAAAATTACTCAAAAGTTCAACTAATTGCATTTTAACATGAACTTACATTTGAAATTAATTACAAATCAAATGCATTTAAGCGGCGGAAATATTACATTTAATTCACACTTAAGTGTATATTTAGGTGACAATAAAGTATTTTTTAGCTCACATTAATTGCTTCTCAATAGATTGAGCAGTGCACTTTAAGTATATTTTGAAGATATTAGAAGCCATTATGAAAGTATGTATAAAGTTGTATTAAAGTCCCACTTAAGTTGTTCCAAAAGATCACTCTTAATGGCAACTTATAACATTTTATTTCAACTTAATATGTGATACATTTGAAATCAATTACACTTAATGTGCATTCAGTGCGCCGAAAACATTGCATTTAATTCACACTTAAGTGTATACCTTTAAAGTATATTATTTGTGCAATAAGTACACTTTAAAAAAGTACACTAAAGTGCACTTTTTTCACAAGGGTCAACCTTTACTCCAACACAATAACACTGACACTGCATAAAGTCACATCTTACCTGGAGTCTCTGTTCTTGATATGGTGAGTCTGAAGCGGATCAGAAATCTGTAGTGATGTTTATAGTCCTGCTACTGAGGGAATGCCTCATGAAAACATGCGATGTCGGGAAATGTTGTGAAAGATTGGAGAGGGAGGTCAATGCCCTTAGACCTTGAAATGCTTTCTGGCCTGTATATCAAGGGTTGCCAACTTTTAAATTCAGGTTGGAGTGAGAGGTTTTTTTTTGGGGGGGGGGGGGGGGGGGGGCACAAATATTGTTTTCGAACGTATATAACCTACTGTGCATTATATTTGCTTGCATTCATTACAAATCACTATTATTAACATTTTAAAATTTCACAAATAAGTATAAGCAGTTATGATCTGCAATACTTTTTTGAGCAACTAGACTACATGTATATTTATTAAAGAGCCATACATTTTTTTTCCAGCCACAAAATGACTCTAATTTTCCTCTTTGCATTGGAATTCTATATTTTAACCTTAATTACTACACTAATTGTAATATAAATATTACAGATATTAGAAGAAAAATATTTTAATTGGTCCTTAATGGACCATAATTATTGCACAATCAATAAATATTATTGAGCTAAAATATAGGCTATTTAATTTAAAAATAGTTAAGGTGTATGGTCACATTTGAGACCACCAATGAGAATGAATGTGAGCAATTAGTAAGAAATTCCTGAGGGCTAAATACAAGAAAAACATTAATCTAACAATGTTGCATCTCCATGATACTGTAAATGACGTAAAAAATCAATGCACACTATTCTGTACTGTTTACCAAATATTTCTGCAAACTCCTGTATAGTGAAGTCAAGTCAAGTCAACTTTATTTATATAGCGCTTTTAACAATGTAGATTGTGTCAAAGCAGCTTTACAGTGTTAAACAGGAAAATAATGCAGCCTAATTTTATTCAGCTGTACAGCCATTTGATGTCATCAGTTCATCTCAATTATCATACAGTGACAGTGTGGGCTTTAGATCAATAATTAGATCAGTCATTTAGTTTATATGGTTAATTTAGTTTATTAATTAGATTTATTTCGATGTTTAGTTGAAAAATATAGTGTCCCCAACTGAGCACGCCAAGCCAGAGGCAACAGTGGCAAGGAAACCAAAACCCCATCAGGTGACCTAATGGAGAAAAATAAACCATGGGAGAAACCAGGCTCAGTCGGGGGGGCAGTTCTCCTCTGGCCAATTAACAAACAGCGTATTATTATTATTATTATTATTATTATTATTATTATTATTCTGGCCGCTTTACAGGTCAGAGGTAATAATAGATCGGAATATTCAAAGGACCGGAGGCAACACGCTGGAGACGGGTATATTGAGGATGATGTTGATTAAATAATTATTAAAGTGCAATATTCAAATGATCGGAGTCATCCCGCTGGAGACGGGTTTATTGAGGATGCCGTGTCGATGAGGCAGTTGCAGGCGGAGTCTAATCACGGTCTCTCAGACACTTCAGGGTCATGTGTTGGTCTTCTCTGGGCGCAGGTCCAGCATCTGATCTGGATATGGCCCGGATCCGGCTGACTGCAGTAAACCTCGGGATAAAACAGAGAGACTAGCATTAGCGTAGATGCCATTCTTCTGATGATGTCACGAGTACATCAGGTGTTATGGGAAGTGTTCCCGGTTCCGGCTGACCTAGTTAATGCAGCCTAACAATCATTTCATTGAGAAAGTGTTTTATGTGTATGCCACAGTAAAGAGATGTGTTTTTAGTCTAGATTTAAACTGACAGAGTGTGTCTGCTTCCCCAACAATGCTAGGAAGACTGTTCCAGAGTTTAGGAGCTAAATAGGAAAAGGATCGACCGCCTGCAGTTGATTTGGATATTCTCGGTATGATCAACTGGCCAGAATTTAGAGATCGCAGTAGACGTGATGGAGGATAATGTGTTAAGAGCTCGCTCAAGTATTGGGGAGCTAAACCATTTAGTGCTTTGTAAGTAATAAGCAAGATTTTAAAATGTATGCGATGTTTAATAGGCAGCCAGTGCAGTGTTGACAGAACTGGGCTAATATGGTCATACTTCCTGGTTCTAGTAAGAACTGGAGCTGCTGCGTTTTGGACCAGCTGGAGTTTATTTATTAAGCGAGCAGGGCAACCACCCAGTAGAGCATTACACTAATCTAGCCTTGAGGTCATGAACGAATTAACTAACTGTTCAGCATTTTGCATTGAGAGCATGAGCCGTAATTTAGATATATTTTAAAGATGGTGGAATGCAGTTTTACAGATGCTCAAAGAGCACACCCAGGTTCCTCACTGACCACGAGGACTGGACAGAGCAGCATCAAGTGTTAGACAGTATTCTAGGTTACTACTTGTGGAGCTTTTTTATCCAATAATTAAAAATAAATTTTTTTCTGAATTGAGTTGCAGGAAATTACCGGTCATCCAATGTTTTATATCAGCTCGGCATTCCGTTAATCTTGTGAGTTGGTGAGTTTCTTCAGGGCGTGAAGAAATATAGAGCTGAGTATCGTTAGCATAACAATGAAAACTAATGCCATGCTTCCTAATGATATCTCCCAGTGGTAGCATGTACAGGGTGAAGAGCAGCGGTCCTAGCACTGAGCCTTGTGGTACTCCATACTGAACATGTGATCGGTGTGACATCTCTTCATTTACTGCTACAAACTGATAACGGTCACATAGGTATGATTTAAACCATGACAACGCAATTCCACTAATGCCTACATAACGTTCGAGTCTATTCAAAAGAATGTTGTGGTCGATGGTATCAAATGCAACGCTAAGATCGAGTAACACTAATAGAGAGATACAGCCACGATCGGATGATAAGAGTAAATCATGTGTAACTCTGATGAGAGCAGTCTCAGTGCTATGATACGGTCTAAATCCTGACTGGATATCCTCACAGACACCATTTCTTTCTAAAAAGGAGCATAATTGTGAAGACACTGCCTTTTCTAGTGTTTCTGACAGAAAGGGTAGATTTGAGATTGGTCTATAATTGACTAATTCTGTAGGATCAAGTTGTGGTTTTTTAATAAGTGGTTTAATAATAGCCAACTTAAAAGTTTTCGGTAAATATCCTAATGACAAAGATGAATTAATGATATTAAGAACAGGATCTATGACCTCTGGTAGCATCTCTTTTAATAGCCTAGTCGGTACAGGGTCAAGCATACATGTTGCTGATTTTGATGATTTAATGAGTTTAACCAATTCTTCTTCTCCTCCTATAACAGTGAATGAGTGTGTGAGTGTGTGTGAGTGTGTGTGTGTGTGTGTGTTCTCCTATAACAGTGAATGAGTGTAATTTTTCCTCAGTGACACTACAATGCTCTGTCTGATGTGATACTGTAGTAGATGCTGCATGGTTAAAATTCTCTTCCTAATATTATCAATCTTACATGTGAAGAAGTTCATAAAGTCATTACTGCTGTGCTGTTTACAATCATCAGAAGTTGAAGCTTTATTTTTGGTTAATTTAGCCACTGTATCGAATAAATACCTTGGGTTGTGTTTGTTTTCTTCCAAGAGAGTTGAGAAATAAGCAGATCTTGCAGTTCTTACGGCCTTTCTGTATGTGATCATGTGCTCTTTCCACGAATTACGAAAGACCTCTAGTTTTGTTTTCTTCCAGCTGCGCTCCATTTTTCTGGCTGCTGTTTTAAGGGCCCGGGTGTGAGAGTGTGTGTGTGTGTGTGTGTTTGTGTTTGTGTGTGTGTGTTTGTGTGTGTGTGTGTGAGTGTGCTCGTTGTACCACGGCGTTGGACTATTTTCTTTAATCTTCTTTAAGCGCAGAGGAGCAACTGTGTCTAAAGTACTGGAAAAGAGAGAGTCAATAGTTTCTGTTGCAACATCGAGTTCTTCTAAGCTATCTGGGATGCTGAGGAGATGATACTGATGAGGAAGATTATTTAAAAAGCAATCTTTAGTAGCGGCAGTGATTGTCCTGCCATTTTTGAAGCGAGGGGGCGGCTTTGCAACCTTAGCTAAATTAAGTATACATGATACTAGGTAATGATCTGAGATGTCATCGCTCTGCTGCAGAATTTCACCGGTATCAACATTTATTCCATGTGACAATATTAGGTCTAAAGTATGATTATGGTGATGAGTGGGTCCTGACACGTGTTGCCTAACTCCAATAGAGTTTAGTGTATCTTTAAATGCTAATCCCAATACGTCTTTTTCGTTGTCTACATGGATATTAAAATCACCAACAATTAGTACTTTATCTACGGCCAGTACTAACTCTGATAGAAAGTCAGCAAATTCTTTGATAAAGTCTGTATTATGCCCTGGTGGCCTGTATACAGTAGCTAACACCAATGTTGAACGGGTTTTGTCATGTACACTACATAACGTTACATAAAGCACCAAAACGTCGAAGGAATTATATTTGAAACTAGACTTCTGAGTAATACTGAAGATATTATTATAAATTACAGCAACCCCTCCCCCTTTACCTTTCAGACGTGGCTCATGTTTATAACAATAATCTTGGGGGGTGGACTCATTTAAACTAATGTAGTCATCAGGTTTTAGCCAGGTCTCTGTCAAACAGAGCACATTTAGATTATTATCTGTAATAATATCATTAATAATAAGAGCTTTTGGGGAAAGGAATCTAATATTCAGCAACCCAAGCTTTATCAATTGTTCATCTGTAATATATCTTTTGTTTATTTGTTGGACATCAATTCAATTTTTACTGTTGAATGGTTTTGATGTTTATTTATATTTACTAATTCGGGGAACAGACACAGTCTCTATATGATAATATCTCGGTGAAAGAGTCTCTATGTGCTGGGATTTATCTGACTCCGGTGACGTGAGACAGCTAGCAGACGGTCGGTTTAGCCAGTTTGTCTGCTTCCTGACCTGGGCCCTAGTGAGTCAAGGTTTAGCTCTACGACTATGTGCCAAATTACTAGAGAGAAGAGCAGAACCACCCCAGGAGGGATGGATGCCATCCTTCTTCAACAGATCAGGTCTGCCCCAAAAACTTTTCCAATTGTCTATGAACCCTATGTTATTTTGCGGACACCACTTAGACAACCAGCCATTGAGTGATGATAGTCTGCTAACTATCTCATCACTCCTTCTAACGGGGAGCGGACCAGAACAATAAACAGCCTCTGACATCGTACTAGTGAGTTCACACACCTCTTTAATGTTAACCCTCTAGGCGCCACGGTCGAGTTTACTCGACAAGATGCGGCACTGAATAAAACGGCCGATTTTGTCAAATAGGGTGTCAAATTTCGTTTGACCTCCCCTCCACTAGATGTCAGACATGTTAAACTTCATCCCAGACTCAAAAAAACATCATGCTTCTATACAAAATCTTCGAGCAAGAGCGCATTGAGTCAGTGCGAACAAACGCGGAGCTAGTGTGCGAGTGAGCCATTTTATCAGAGCAATATTGTCAATGTCAGCGAGTATTTGCATTAGATTATTATTTTCTAATGGCATCAATAAAGCTTACACGCAATGAAGTGTTGGGTCTTCTATTCACGGACCATAATTCTGAAGGGGAATATCTGCCGTGATTCTGAAAATGAAAGTATAGCCCTACACCAAGCACAAACGGTGAATGCTTTGCCCAATGTCAGCGGTTGTCTCACGCACACTCCACGGCTCGTGTATTGCAAATACAGTTAGTGGGCAATGTGGAGGCAGGGTGTGGAGTCACAATGACAATGACAGTAGTCCGAACTGTGCATACTCGGCGGGTGCGCGCGTGTGCGTCTGTCTCTCGTCTTGTCTTGTCATCTCACTCATGATCTCTGCCTTACCGTGGCGAGTGATCTTTTGAACTAAACAGGTCTTGTCTACTTGTGTTTGTGTCATATAAATAATATATATGTGCCCCATACATCAGAGTCAGAGTGCCTACTGTATATAGTAAATGGAAAGTCTCTACAGCAAAAGGCCAACCGTTATGCATTCGGTTTGTTTCTACCATTTATTAGTAACGATTTACACAGTTTGTTTACTATTTACTATTTACCTGAGCATTCAGTATTGTGCAATATAGCATACAGAGGGTGAGAGACATTTTTGGGGGAAAGAAGTGCTGCATTTTATCATTTAAACATGTGACTTTTCATGAAAATTCTATAATCCAAGGTGACCACCACCATATGACGTCATAATATGCAAATTAGATGAGAAAATGTAATCCCTACATACACTTTGGGTCATCCTTAATATTTCTCTAATTTACAGAAAGTCTCTATCTTTTATCACTTTTTCAAATTAAGATGTCAAAATCGAACGTTTTAGGAAAAAACCTCTGGCGCCTAAAGGGTTAATTTTGGTGATCTCCGACTGGCGAAGTCGATCATCATTAGTGCCGACGTGAATAATAATCTTAGAGAATTTACGATAAGCTTTAGCCAGCACTTTAAATTTGCTTTGATGTCAGGCGCTCTGGCTTCCGGTAAACATGTGACTATGGTGGCTGGTATCTTAACGTTCCTTGTAATAGAATCGCCAATGACTAGGGCACTTTCAACAGGATACTCAGTGGGTGCTTCACTGAGAGGGGAGAACCTGTTTGATGTTCTAACCGGAACGGAAAAAAGCGGTTATTTGGTCTGCGACTATGCTGCCTCACTGTCACCCAGTTGCCCTGCTGCACGGGCCCTGCAGCCGGAACCGAAGAATGTACAGAGTTCACTAAGCTATTTGCATCCAAATCAGTGTCTAAAGCTGTTACATCCTCACTACTCTCAGATAAAGTATGGATGCGTGTTTCTAATTCTGAAATCTTCTCCGTCAGCCTAACTATCTCCTTACATTTATCACATGTGAAGCCCTGTTCGCCAGCGGCAGTGGTGGACAGTAACGAAGTAAATGTAATTCGTTACTGTACTTAAGTAGTTTTTTCGAGTATCTGTACTTTACTGAAGTATTTCCATTTGGGGATACTTTTTACTTTAACTTCACTACATTTCAAAGTCAAATATCGTACTTTTTACTCAACTACATTTTGCGAAATCAGTCGTTCCTTTTTATTTATGAGTGGATTAAAAAAAACTGAAGAGGTCAAGCACGCGGCAAGCCACCAATCAGGGTACAGCGCGCGCTCTGTTTTGAACTTGGTCTGGTAACTCTGGTTACTGCTTACTTAGTGCGTCAGTGCAACTGCATAACATTTTGCGAGTGCCGATTGTCTTCACTCTTCATTAAGATGGAAGAATCACAAGCTCCTGAATCTAAAGTGCCAATTCCACAACATCCGTGGCCTTATTTGCGGGGTTTTTTTGAAGTCGTTGAAAAGAAGAAAGAGTCCTTCATTTTCAACTGCCTTCTTTGCCTGCCTCGGGACTGTAAAATTTCTTCTTACTGGAATTCTCCTTCCAATCTTAGGAAACACGTTGAGGTAAGCCATTTTCATTCTTTTGGTCATTTTTAATTGAGTAATCTAATCTAACAGTAGCTCTCAAGATTGTGTTTTAGTTAAGTTAACGTTAGCTGTTTCACCAACGTTTGTAGTATTTGAAACTGATCGAGTGATCCGATATTGTGAAATGACACTTTTTGGTAGAATATAAATTAAATTTTGACTAGTTTTGCATGCAGCTTATGATGCTAAACGGTTGACCGGTGTAGTGGTGCTGCTTTGCTTATAAACGTGATTTTCAAAAGTTCAGCTTCCAGAGCCCCGCACATGACATGCAAGAAAAAAAAATATTGAGCACGATTCAATGTTACTGTGTTTCCCCCCGATTGATTTACTAAAACGTGCGCACAAATTACTATTTCTCTCCCTCGATTTATAAATCATGTGCATGATTTTGAAACTCGAGGGAACAAATGAGTAAATTGTGCGTACGATTTAGCTTTTTTTGTGTGCATGTCATGTCTGGACCTCCGTTTTGATCTACGTTAAGCCTAATTTGTAAACATTTCACTAGATTTATTGAAATCAATTACATCTATGACATGCAAAAAGCATATTAAATGATTATTTTATTTGTCAAGGGGAGGAAGACTGATCTCTAGAAATGTAACGTTAGTTATTTTTTTGAATATTTTCTTTTTGCAGAGAAAGCATGGTAGCCACTTGCAGCAATATATTGCCTTAACAGCGCCAAGGAAAAGAAAAATGGAGAGTGAGGAGGCTCCTTCAACCTCTAGACAGCTAAAGCTGGGAGAAACTAAACTAGTCACACAGAAGACTGTGGATCGAGCAGTGTTGAATTTTGTGACCCAGAGTCTCCAACCATTTAGTGTGGTGGAACAGCCATCATTTAAAACTTTATTGCACGATCTTCAGCCTAATAACACTCTAATGTCAAGGACCACTTTACGTCGTAAGATGGATGATGCAGCGCTTGAGATGAAGACTAATGTGAAAAAGGCAATGTCAGGCATAGATTACATAGCAACGACAACAGATTGTTGGAGTTCAAGGAGAAGAGGTTTCATCGGTGTCACTGCCCACTGGGTGGATCCTAACAGTCTGGAGAGGTCGTCAGTAGCACTAGCATGCAGGCAGCTCAAAGGCCCACACACTTTTGATGTTTTGGCTTGTGCACTAAATGACATACATTCTGAATTTGGCATACAGAACAAGGTTGTTCGAACTACTACGGACAACGGGTCAAATTTTTTAAAGGCATTCCGTATATTTGGAGAGCAAGATGAGAACAACAACTCTGCTGAAGATGAAGCTAAAGCTGAAGATGAGATAAATGATGAGATGTGTGACGATGAGGATGCGGATGGTGTCGAGGTGGACTTTGTAGACATCACAGCTGTTCTAGACGAGGATGATGGCCTA
Source organism: Gobio gobio (assembly GCF_949357685.1). Classification (NCBI taxonomy): domain Eukaryota; kingdom Metazoa; phylum Chordata; class Actinopteri; order Cypriniformes; family Gobionidae; genus Gobio; species Gobio gobio. The sequence goes on along the minus strand of NC_137102.1, from coordinate 162,109 downwards.
CAATTCCAACTTCCAAAACATCACCGTTGTGCCTGCCACTTATTAAATTTGATTTCCACAGTGGATGCAGCCAAAGCCTGTTCAAACGAAGCCTACAAGAAGCTGTCCCGGTCAGCCTTCGCAAAGTGTCATGCATTATGGAACAAGAGTGGCAGATCTGCGGCTGCAGTAGAGATTATAGAAGATGTGTGCAAAATTCAGCTGATCCGCCCCAACGCAACAAGGTGGAATTCCTTATTTCTTGCCGTTGAGAGAGTGCTGCGAATCATCAAAGATCAGGGTGAAGGGGCTATCAGGACTGTCTGCACTTCACTCAAGTTGCCAATGTAAGTGCTGTTTTTTATTTCTTATTTTTTATATTCATCTTCCAAATAATGTTAATACTAAAACTGTTTTTAAACACATTACTTTGAGTAGTTGCTTTAATCCTCAAGGATCTGATAGGAGTAGATACAGCAGGGAAACAGTAGATACTGTAAAATGACATGCCCCTATCTCTCCCTCTATCTCTCTCTTGCGCACACACACACACACACACACACACACACACACACACACACACACACACACACACACACACACACACACACACACACACACACATACACACACACACAGGGGGGTTTTTGTGAAATGTGGGGACATTCCATAGGCGTAATGGTTTTTATACCGTACAAACCGTATTTTCTATCCCCTTACACTGCCCCTGCCCCTAAACCTACCCATCACACACACACACACACACACACACACACACTGACCCTACCCCTAAACCTACCCATCACAGGAGACTGTGCAGTTTACTTTCTGTGAAAAAAACTAATTCTGTGATTTATAAGCATTTTGAAAAGTGAGGACATGGGGAACGTCCTCATATTTCACCCTCTTTTTGTAATACCCATGTCATTATACACATTTGTGTCCTGATATTTCACAAAAACATGCCCACACACACACACACACAAACTTAAAAGTGTAATGACATGAAATTATTAATTGTTTTTGTCTGAATGTGTAATAGGTTGAGTCCAGTTGAAATTGCCTTATTGGAAGAGTATGCCAGAACCATGAGCCCCCTAGCCAAAGCCCTCAACATTCTTCAGGCTGAAATCGATGTTCAGATGGGATGGCTTCTGCCTACTCTGAACCTCCTCATCTCAAAACTTGAGCGAATTCGCATTACCTTCAGGTACTGCAAACCTCTGGTGGATGCCATCCAAGAAGGCCTGCAGCAGCGCTTTGGAGACATTCTGGTAGAGCCAGAATTTATTGCAGCTGCAATCCTTGTCCCGAAATTTAAAACATCCTGGACTTCGGATGAACAAGTTGTCAAACTGGGTAAGATTATTTTAGTTTTGTTTTTGAAAAGTGTTGTTAGTTAAAGATTCAAATAAACTGAGCCATATAATTTTTTAAAGATATCCAACTTAATTTATCTTGACATTCTCAATTTGTTTAAGATAGTTTTAAATTCACCTTGTAAAATACAGGCAATACAGTTCTATTAATATTTTAATATGGAGAAATGTGTGAATAAAATTAAGTTTGATTCTTAGCACCTGTGTCCATTTCAGGCCTGGACTTCATCAAGGACCATCTGGAGGAAGAGCCTTCGAATCAACCACCAGCTGATGGTTCCAGTGCCTCTGAGGAAGAGGACTTCTTTGCAAGCATGAAGCCTACTCATGGTCAGGAAGGTATCAAGCAATTAGATGGCTACCTGGCAAGCAAAGCTGATGATAAAGAAATTCTCAAGTCCTTCCCAGCAGTCTGTAAGTTGTCTTTGCAAGTCAACACTGCTTTACCCGCTTCTGCAGCTTGTGAACATCTTTTCAGCACAGCAGGGCTTATTTTCAGTCCTAGGAGGGCAAGAATGGACTCAAAAAATTTTGAGAATCAGCTCCTTCTCAAGCTGAATAAAAAATATTGCCAATTTAGTTAGATCATCAGAGCCATACTGTACTAGCGCGCTCATCAGAAATGTTACTTGACATGTTGTGTAATTTGTTTTGAAATTTAACACACACACAGACACACACACACACACACACACACACACACACAATATACACATGTGAAGCAGTTTAAGATTAATGCACAAACACTGACAATCATACATGAAAACATTACAAAATTGATTAATCCAAGTTTTTATATACTAAAAACTGTTACAATAAACCTTACATTGAATCTGTCTGCTTTTGAATCGTCTTATTTCATTTGGTTCTAAAGAAAATGGTTTAGCTTCAAGATTTTGGGATCATGATAATTTTAACATATATCAGTGTCTGAATAATTAATATAATTCTAGATCAGTGTGCTAAGAGTAACAGAGTCTTTCAACATAAACTGAGATGATTAAGCAAGAGACTTGTGAAAAAAAAATGATGAGGACATTATAGCCATAATAAATTATAGTACTTTGGATACTTAAGTATATTCGAAGGCAAATACTTTTGTACTTTTACTCAAGTAAAAATTAAAAGGGAGTACTTTTAATTTTACTGGAGTAATATTTTACCTAGTGTATCTGTACTTTAACTCAAGTACTTGGTTTGTGTACTTCGTCCACCACTGGCCAGCGGAGAAGCCTATATTAAACATGCAGCATGAAGTGCAAGTGATAATGACAGGAGAAGACATGACTTACTGTGTTTACTGATTAATCCAATTTACCACAATTGTTTGCTGGACACTATTTACTAATCCAACTAATGAACTTAGAAAAAGGGAGATCCGGGTGCAGAGATGACAAGCTAACAGGCTAACGAAATGCTAACGTGTGATGGTGATTTAGATTAAAAGCTAGCAATGTCAAATTTAACGTGATAGGCAAATTTTAAACAATTTATGGTGATGAGGAAGTTATATTTAGCAGTAGAATAAAGAGGAAATATCAAAATAAAGACTCAAACTTGAGCACAACTACAAACGATGCAAGAGGCACACAGGAGTTTCTAAAATAACTGAAAACTGAAAATGATTCAGTTTCTAAAATAACAAACGTGGGCAAATGTTTATTGACTATTGTTGGTTCATATTTTGCAGTTATTGTACAGCAACATCATGAAAACAACATCAGAAGAATTAAATATTTCAGAATATTTCCTTTGACTCAAACTGCTTTTACAGGTGTGTAATGATATGTAACTATTGAAGCATTTGATTCATTATTTTAGGGTTGGAAACTGAGAATCGTCTCTCATTCAGAAACAGGTCCGATAACAATATTTTTGTCAAAGTTTTCTGACTGAAAGAAAATAAATAAATAAAATAAATAAATCAGTGAATAAGTTTGTCAGCTATTCTATAAGCCTTGACATGTTAAGTTATACCATTGGCCAGATTTTGTGCAAAGGAAACAGGTTTCCTGTCACTGTGGGCTCCAGGGTACAGTAATACTGAGCAGAGTCTCCGCTCCATTGGTTTGAGTCTTATCTCACAGGTAGCTCTTTCAAGGTTAACTGGAGAGGAGAGGAATCCGAAGCACATCAACTGACCACGGGGGTTCCTCAGGGCTCAGTGCTTGGACCTCTCCTCTTCTCCATCTACACTACTTCACTGGGACCCATCATACAGGCACATGGCTTCTCATACCACTGCTATGCTGATGACACTCAGCTCTACCTCTCATTCCAACCAGATGATCCCACAGTAGCTGCACGGATCTCCAGCTGTCTGGCGGACATCTCTGCATGGATGAGAAAACATCACCTGCAGCTCAACCTGGCAAAGACTGAGTTTCTCGTCTTCCCTGCCAGTCCCACTATACAACACTACTTCACCATCCAGTTAGGTACATCCTTGAGTTCCCCATCAAAGTCAGTCAGAAATCTTGGAGTAACATTTGATGACCAGCTGTCCTTCAGAGAACACATTTCTAAGACAGCTCGCTCATGCAGGTTTGCGCTCCACAACATCAGGAAGATCAGACCATTCCTAACAGAGCACGCAACACAGCTTCTTGTCCAGGCCCTGGTTATTTCTAGTCTTGACTACTGCAATGCGCTTCTGGCTGGACTCCCCTCTTGTGCAATCCAAACACTTCGAATGATCCAGAATTCAGCAGCACGTCTTGTCTTCAACGAGCCCAAAAGGACCCACGTCACACCTCTCTTCATCTCCTGCACTGGCTACCACTCGCTGCTCGCATCAAGTTTAAGGCGCTGACGCTTGCATACAGAGCCACCACGAGCTCAGCTCCTGCTTACTTTAACTCGCTTCTACGAGTCCACATCCCCACCAGAAGCCTTCGCTCAGCTAAGGAACGACGGCTTGTGGTACCATCACAGAGAGGCAGAAAATCCCTTTCCAGAACATTTTCATTCAACGTTCCCAGCTGGTGGAACGATCTTCCCACCGCCATCCGAAACGCAGAATCATTGACAACATTCAAAAGTCAACTAAAAACCCATCTCTTCCGTGATCACTTAACCTCATAAAAAATAAATAAATAAAAAACCCTTTCTTTTCCTCTTTCTTCCGTCTTTCCCTCCCTACTCTAGCCTGTGCTACACTGAGCAATGTACACGGACTCAGTATTTCAGGCACTTGTTGCGCTTACTCGACTCTTCATGACCAATCGCTTCCTGTACTCCCAAGTTGTAAGTCGCTTTGGATAAAAGCGTCTGCTAAATGCATGAATGTAAATGATACTTTAGCAGTGCTGATCTCCAGTTCCATGAGCTTTCTGTGTTTGTCAACTTTAGCAGAAAACCAGTGGGCTGATGGATCTGCTTTAACTGCCTCTCCAGATTCAGAGATGGAGAGAAGGAGTTCTGGTTTGGATCTCTGATCTGACGATACCACAGTAGATTGAACACAACACCACTGTAGTTACAGGAGAGAGTAACACTGTTTCCATCTTGAGCTTCTTTTCCAGAGCCATGAGATGTTATCACATCACCAAGAGAGTCTCCTGTCACAGAAAAACATGCTACATTCACTACTGTGATCAGATTAATGAAATACTAACATGTTTAAATCAGAAGAGCCGATGATAAATCAATGAATCTCACCTGAAAGTACTGAGAATATCCCAGTGCACAGAGCAGCTGATGGGCTGAAAGGTCAAACTCAGACGTGCCTTTTCTTGAGTCTTTACTGAAACACTGTGATTTAAGTCTGGAGCTCCACCCTGTGGCAAGACCTGAGCTTCCATGATGAGTCTTGAGCTCTTTGTGTACATGATGAGGACTACAGAAATGAGAAGAACAGCCTCTTCTGGGTGAAAACAAACACATTTTTTTGTTCACTTATATTTATTTGGTCACTCATTAGTCAGTGTGTTGCTGCTGTTTGACTGAAAGACACTTGGCAAATGTGTGTAAAATATGATCTAATATATCACAGGGATGTTTTTGTACAGTGTGTGTGTTTCCTGTCACTGTGGGCTGCAGAGCGCAGTATTACAGAGCAGAGTCTGACACAGATGCAGAGGAGATCATCAGATCCACGCGCTTGATCTCTTTTGTAGCTTTTGCTGACAGACGGAGTGAAGGATCGGGATCTGAATATTCTGTGACGAGAATGAGGTACTCCGGTCGAGATCCAGGATACTGTCGATACCACTGCAGATTGTTTACATCACCGCTGTAGTTACAGGAAAGAATCACAGATTCACCTCTGAAAACATGTTGTTCAGCGTTTAATGGGTGTATTGTGTTTGCAGAGGAATCTCCTGTAAAAAGAAAAAGGACATGCATCGCTATTCATTAAACAGAAAACTAATTTCAGCATTAACACTGTATCAGTTGCTCCAACTTACAGCACATACTGCATTCTCATTTAAAAAAATCAAAAGCATACCTATGAATAACATCGATATCCAGCAAAAGAGGAACATGATGGATGGTCTCCAGTGAGTGAGTGATGGCAAAGTGCCTCTGAGAGCTCCACCCTCTGTCCTGTGGGTCTTTCCTCCTCAAAACACCTCCCACCTCCCAAGAGACCAAATGGCTCCAAAAGCCACACCCACCATCATGAGTAAAATGTCTCTAAGCTCTAAAAACTCTTATTAACTTCTTGTATATTTCTGTGGCTATGAGATTTTTGTACCAGTCGCACTGAGACATTTCAAACGATATATCAAACACATATACAGTAATACTGTATAGTGAGAATTTACATGAAATCCAATAGATTTTGGGTGAATTCTAAGTGATCTCTCAACATGAAGAGGAGTAAGATGGGAGATATTTGGGGCAATGTAAATACATGCAAATTAAGGCCATTCTCAGTTGCTTCACTCAGTGGGACATCGGCTGTGAAAAGTGTCCTCTCAGTGAGTAATTGTCTTTCGCCAGACAATCTGGAGTTATGCAAGTTTTCACAGTCTTTAATGCACATTGTGTAGTTTGTGAAAATAGAAAAGAAAAGAAATCCGGCAAGTTTAAGAATCCTGAAGGATCAGTTTAATGCTGGATCACAGCAGATCGGGACAGAGATATGAACTTACAGTTTCATATTTGAGTGTTTTGAATGGTTGCAGGGTCTCTCCAGATCTCCAGGTTCAGTTGAGGTGTTGTTCAGATATTTCTGTCCTGTATGTCTGGTTTGTGTACGGTGTGTGTGTTTCCTCAGGTTTGTGTACGGTGTGTGCGTGTTTCCTGTCACTGTGGGCACCAGGGCACAGTAATACACAGCAGAGTCTGATACTTCAGTTCTGGAGATCTCCAGGTTCAGTTGTTTTCTTTCCTTATGTGCTTCAGCGACATGACGGCCGTTCTGATTTGGACCCATATTTTCAAAAGCTGACTGGAGAAACTCAGGGGCAGTGTTGGGAAACTGTCTGTACCACTGAAATCCCTGTATATTACTCCCAGTGTAGTTGCAGGAGAGAGTCGTCTTCCCTCCTTCTAAAGAATGCGTTTCAGGAGACACGGGTGTGAAGGCATTCGCAAGAACAGTGTCTGGAAAACAAGAACAAAAGAAGAACTCATTACACATTCAGTCTGTTTATTCAGATTTAGTTTATAGCAAATAACAGTTATATTAACAGAATTATATCATATTAACACAATTATAGAACAGAATATGAAACACCTGTAAGAAGTGCCAGAAGTGTGAGACAAAAGAACAACATTATGACTGAGAGAGATCATAAATAATAAGACATCTAGAGGAGCTCAAGAGCTGAGAGCAGATTCTGTGTTGAGCTCTTTCTGTGGCATCATAAAGCTCCGCCCACTGTGAAGCTCGCTGTGCATTCTGGGTAATTAATAGTGGCTATGATGCAGATATGAGATTGTGTATAAATGATTATTTCCCCCGTTAGCTTTAGAATATCTACTTCTATTTACAACACATTTTCTGTCTTGTTTTCTTTCTACATGATCACTTTAAAGTCCTTGCCCATCACAACACACACTCTCTGTAACTTTAGGCTGTTATTTTAGCAGATCTTTAACATGCTTCTTCTTTTGTTATTTTTATCTCACACACGAAGAGAAGGATCAGATGATCTGAATATTCTATCTCTCTTCTGTCATCAATATTTTACATCAGAATTCTCCCATGTTTTCATTCTCACTGTCAGATATTTCATATATTAAAGTGTTTTATAGACAAAGGAAAGCAGATATTTTTCTTTAAGGTCTTTAATTATATAATTTTATAATAATGAAGAATATAATATTATTATATAAAGAGTTTATAAAGTGTAAAACATCACTGCAGACACAAGCCTCTATCAAAACTGAGTATTTCCCATCTGTCAACACCAGTGGCGGCTACTGGTCTGTCAGAGAGGGGAAGCTCATTTTCGGCCTACATCATAAAATTGTCTATTTATTTTTATTTACAGCAGTACATTTTATTTGTCACATCACTTCCAGTCAGCCAGCTAACTTTGTCACACCAGGAGAGCTGAAAAGACCTGTTATTTTTCCCTATCTTTTGCACTAAATCATTCTTAGGTGTTGATCTGCCCTGCTGTTTAATTCTAAGTTTTTCCTCGTAAGGAACACTATCAAATGGCTTCGCCAAAATCAGGTCGACAATATTAGCACCGTCTGCCATCGTGCGCAGTTTCACCCACGACGCTAGCCTAGCCTACTAACGTTATATGAATGAATGAATGAATGAATGAACGATCTAAAAAAAAATATTAAACTCTGTAAAACTGAAACAAGGAATGTGGTGTATAATTGTGTGAAATGTATGATGAAAATCAAGCAATTTCGCCAAGCAAATATCAAAGAAATAGGTTGCAGCAGTTTTTATTTCGACTGAACTTGAGAAATCCGCGATGGGACTGAGCGCGGATAGCTTCAGTGATTCCTTATAGTACAGAATCGCTGTCAGTCAAAGGGAGATGCAGTCTTTCGACAGACCCTCCAATCATCACGCAGAAGCTCGGAGTCCGGGCCAGCACACTCCCCATTCACCCCCACAGACGCTGAGCGTCCGTGGGCGGGACATAATCGCAGCGTTTATCCAATGACCGTCTAGTTTCGAAGCGCTGAAAAAAAACGTTCAAAGCAGCCCCATTGAAGTCAATGGACGCTGGGCTTCAATGGGGAAATGTACTTAAAACTTAACGCTGCGGGAATGTATGAGAAGGAAATCGAGTCAGCAGACCTGCTATATGTAACTGATTCTGAACGAACTCGTCTTTGAGATGAACGTTTTCTAACGCATTTTTAGTCAATAAAATGTTAATACAATAGTACATATTTGACCATTAATTTTGTGACATTATAAGGGAAGCCGAGCTTCCCTTGCAGTCTTAAAAAAATCGCCACTGGTCAACACTTCTGCAGCCTTATAAAGACTCGTGGGACTACCAGTTCATTTTGACCAGTGTCGTTCTTCTCGCCTCCTGTTTCTTATGTTTTTCGTCTGGGCAGACTTCACCCTCTGGTAGACGTTACAAATTGGCGCCCGAACAACTAGATCCATACCAGTCATCTTTCGTTTTTGACACGGATGTTCTAATTTGTTTATCTTTTTGGAAGAGGATTTCGTTGCTGGAGTTTTTCATCGCGCGGCAGCAATCGTAACTGGCTGACTAGCTTGCTATCTATGGGGACCATGCGGTCGCTACGTGACTGTGAGTATTTTTTTGTCTGAGCTTGTATTATTTTCATGGATCGTCGGAATATTGAATGATTCAATTGCATACGCAAATCTTTGGACGTTTTCCCCCCCCGACCGTTTTATATAAAGAGTTTATAAAGTGTAAAACATCACTGCAGACACAAGCCTCTATCAAAACTGAGTATTTCCCATCTGTCAACACCAGTGGCGGCTACTGGTCTGTCAGAGAGGGGAAGCTCATTTTCGGCCTACATCATAAAATTGTCTATTTATTTTTATTTACAGCAGTACATTTTATTTGTCACATCACTTCCAGTCAGCCAGCTAACTTTGTCACACCAGGAGAGCTGAAAAGACCTGTTATTTTTCCCTATCTTTTGCACTAAATCATTCTTAGGTGTTGATCTGTTCGCGCGGTGTTTTTCATCGCGCGGCAGCAATCGTAACTGGCTGACTAGCTTGCTATCTATGGGGACCATGCGGTCGCTACGTGACTGTGAGTATTTTTTTGTCTGAGCTTGTATTATTTTCATGGATCGTCGGAATATTGAATGATTCAATTGCATACGCAAATCTTTGGACGTTTTCCCCCCCCGACCGTTTTGCCTTTTGATCACTTTTTGAACTGAACTGTATTATATTGCATCAGGACATTACGGGGAAAACTGCTGTCTTTTGCATCACTCTGACTTTTATGCGACGAGTCTGTGACAATGAGGAACATTGTGAACATGTGAACTCTGAAGATCAAGTGAAGAAATCACACGCGGGACATTATTTTTTTTCTTCTCTCCTTTTTGTGGTGCGCGTCTTCTCGTTTCAAGCCAGAACGCACGGAATGGATCGCTGTTTGCAAGGACACTTGATTGGGTAACATTTTATAGTGGGCAAATCATCAGTGTTTCCACGTTTTTCTGACACTTTTTGATATTACTCACATTGCTGGGTTTCACTGTTGGAAATCATATCACAGGGTGCTGTTAACAGGAAAATTCAATGTGCATGTTAGTTAACTGCAAACTTTTAAAATAATTACTGATGTTTCTTCCCTGTGGGTGTGCTTATACGACATTTTACTAAGTTCTGTTTTTCTTCCATTTATTTGTGAAAATTTACAGTTTTTCAAGTATTGTTTGCATTGACTAACCGTGACTGTCGTTGTACATAATGGCTACTCACCCTGACTGTCAGTCTGACCTAGCTGACTGGTCCTCAGTCGCAGACTCTCTTCCACAACAGGTGGAATCACAGCAAGGTGCTGGAGACGTACAGACTCAAGTTCAGCTGTTACAAGCAGAGGTGGCAATGCTGCAGCGGTGCCTTCGTGACTCAATTAACCTACAAAAAGACATGCTGGACCGTTTAGCGGATCAACAGTGTACCGTACCACAACCAGCTCCCTTGGCCAGCTCGACGCCTTACGGTTTGGCGCAAGCTCCATCAATAGCCTCAAGGTCAGTGCCAGTCAATGCAATATATAGTACTGCACCCATATTTGCTCAGCCACTCACTATGGATATGAATACCACAACGAAAGCCCTTACATCTGTGCTTCACCAATCACGACTCGAGCCACCCGTGTTCTCTGCAGGTGGTTCCCTGAATCCTGAAGAATGGCTTCAGTCACTTAATGTGTACAGAACCTCATTGGATCTCACGGATGCACAGATTTTCCTCGAGCTCCCACGTTTCCTGTCAAAAGAGCCAAGAAAATGGTTTACCATCCTTAGCACATATGTGACAACTTGGGCTCAGTTCTGTGAGTTTTTCAGGACTGTCTTTCTGCCTTCCGATAATCAAGAACATATTCTGAGGGGCATTTTGGACCGCGTGCAAATGCCTGATGAGCCGCTGCCAACTTTTGTTGCTCACATGTTGGGTGAGTTCCGTAAACTAAAGACCCCCCCGCCCCAACAGGAGCAAATAGATTTGATACGGAAGCATGTGCTGGAGAAATATAGAGTCGCTCTTTATGGCACACCCATACCGTCAGTCATGGACCTTCTTTTGCGGGCTCACGAGCTTCATGCAGTCCTTGGTCCAAGTGTTGGGTGTCCGCCTCAGAGACAGGCTAGCATTATGCCATCGAGGGATGTTCATTGTTTTAAATGCTCCTTGCCTGGATTCACCACCCGTACATGTCCGAACTGTAGTCCAGGATTAAGGCCGCGTTCACCTCCAATAGAGCCCCCAAGAGTGACTGGTGATACTGTAAATAGACCGTCGGATGGGAGTTGGATGGATGGCTCTAACCAGCCCATTGAGGTAGGGGAAGTGGCCTCAGACTTAACCCAGAGGGGAAACTTCAGGGGAGGGAGGACGTTCAAACGGGGCAATCCTCCCTCCAGAAGATAAACAGGCCTCGCTTACCTGATGTTTCCATGAGTGATCAACCTACGCTGTGTCATGTAGAGGATGTTGTTTCCACGTCCTATTGGAACACGCCATTCAGAGTAAAGGTTAATCTTTATGGACAAGCTTTTGATGCCACTCTGGACACTGGTGCTTCTCTTTCTGCGGTGCAGTCAGTGGTCATCCAGACTATTCCTGGGGGGGACATAAAAATTAAGCCATGGTCCGCACCTCCTATTCATCTTGCAGATGGAGCCCCCTGTTGCCCACTGGGTGTCATTTGGTTATCTCTGGGTTTTATGGGCCAGCGTTTTTATCATCGCTTCGCTGTTGTCCATAATCTTTCTTCTCCTGTTATCTTGGGAATGGACTTTATGTTGAGATCTTCAGTCACGATCCATGTTCCGTCCAGGTCAGTGGTGCTCGGTGATGAGCCGGTGCCCCTTGAGGAGCTGGAGGGCACTGACTTAATTATGCCTGTCTCTGATTTGTCGTGCCTGGAGGTCAGTACTTTTGCCCTGTCTGAAAAGGTTAAAGAAGCCTCCCTGGATAACGAGCAGAAAAAGAGATTGACTGATTTGCTCGAGACCTTCAGTGATTTGTTTGACGGACATTTGGGACGAACCTCTTTGGTGGAGCATGAGATTGTCACGGGTGATGTAAAGCCAGTCCACCTTGCTCCGTACCGCACTTCTCCTGCTAAAAAGGAACTCATTGAATCTCAAATCAAGGAGATGTTAAAGGAAGGTATAATTGAACCCGCTTCTGGGCCTTGGGCTGCCCCAGTTGTAATCGTCCCAAAACAATCAGGTGAGCCAAGATTCTGTGTCGATTATCGGGCACTCAATAAGCTCACTGTTAAGGATTCGTATCCACTCCCGAGGATTGATGAATCTCTCGACTTCCTGGCAAGAGGGACTTTCATTTCCACCATTGACTTGGCCAGAGGTTATTGGCAGGTAGCAGTGGCGGAGAACTCAAGGCCAAAGACTGCTTTCGTTTCCCATTGCGGGTTATATCAGTTTCGTGTCTTACCTTTTGGATTGTGCAATGCGCCTGCCACTTTCCAGAGGCTTATGAACACAGTCCTCGCTGGTCTCATCTACAAGTCTTGTGCCGTCTACTTGGATGATATTGTGGTGGCGTCACCTACTTTTGAGCAACACCTCGCTGACCTAAAAGATGTTCTTACAAGGCTGGAGTCTGCAGGACTGTCCATTAAGCTTGCAAAGTGCCAGTTCTGCAGGAGTGAACTCACCTTTCTGGGTTATAGTGTCAACGCAAGAGGGATCCTACCAAATGAGGACAAAATAAAGGCAGTGACGGATTTCAAAACTCCGAGTAACACAAAACAAGTCAGACAGTTCCTGGGAATGACCAGCTATTATAGACGTTTTATCCATGATTATGCCCGCCATGCTGAGCCACTCTTTGCGTTGACCAGGATGGATGTTCCTTTTGGGTGGTCGAGTGAGTGTCAGACGGCCATGGATTATCTAAAGAACAAGCTGACTTCTGCTCCTATTTTGAGGTTCCCAGACTTTTCTCTACCTTTCTTTATCCATACGGATGCGTGTGACAGTGGACTTGGCGCCGCACTTATGCAAAAGGACGATAATGGCAGGGACGTGGTGGTGGCCTACGCGAGTCGTTCTCTACACAAGTCTGAAAGGCCGTATTCTACGCCAGAGAAAGAGTGCTTGGCTGTCATCTGGGCCCTTGAACACTTCAGGCCATATGTTGAAGGACTTCATGTGACAATCTTTTCAGACCACAGCAGTTTGAGGTGGCTAATGTCACGCCCGAACCTCTCCGGCCGGCTGGCTAGGTGGTCTCTCAGATTGCAGGACTTTGACTTTGACATTGTCCATAAGCCAGGGACAAGTAATAAAGTGCCCGATGCCCTTTCGCGTAACCCTGTTCCTTCCTGCGGTGCACCCTTGGGAATCCTCCCTGATTATGCCATAATTGGGGGCCTTGACCTGCATACTCTACCCCCTGTAATGTTTTCGGATCGGGAACATCTTAGGCAGCTACAGCTCAATGACCCAGTTACGGGGGAAATTCTGCGCACATTGGAGAGCAGGGATGAGAGTAATGCTGGGGAGTTGTCTCAATATGTGATCCAGGATGGACTCCTGTACTTTGTAGATGACAAGGTGTCTTGTAATCTTCACCCCATGAAGCGTCTTAAACTGTATGCACCTACAGCTGTTAAAAGGAGTTTGTTGGAATACTACCATGATCACCCGATGGCGGGGCACTTGGGGATGACAAAAACAATAGCGAGACTGAAACTTCGATTTTACTGGCCAAAGATGTCATCTGACACTAAGAAGTACGTCGCCTCCTGTACTGTCTGCCAGTTCACAAAACCGACCCAGAGGAAACCTGCAGGTTTTATGATTCCTATTCGCCCACAAAAACCATGGGAGTATACTGGGGTGGACTTTGTAGGGCCTTTACCGCGCACACCCAGCGGAAATGGGTACATCCTTGTCTTTGTGGACTATTTTTCGAAATGGGTGGAAGTAAGTGCAGTGAGAGAAGCAACTGCCCAAGTTGCCGCCAGCAAGTTGCTAAGTGAGGTCTTTGCACGTCATGGTGCTCCTACTTATCTGATCTCAGACAGAGGGTCCCCATTCATCAGTGAACTCTTCAAGCGTGTACTCACCACCCTGGGGTCGGAACACAGACTTACAACGGCATACCACCCCCAAACGAATGCAACGGAGAGGGTGAATCGTTCGCTCAAGACCGCCATCCGTGCTTACGTTGACAACAAACACACTGCTTGGGATCGTTACCTGCCCCAAATTTGCTTTGCCTTGAGAACTGCACCACACGAAAGCACTGGCCATAGCCCATCCATGTTGCTGTACGGAAGAGAATTGAGTACTCCTCTTGACATTATCACTCAGCCGTACTGTGATGGTACAGATGAACCTGGTATTCCGTACCCAGAATGCTTGGAATCATCAATTAGAGAAGCGCATGATCATGCTAGGTCCATTTTGAGTGAAAGCCATGCCAAAAGGAAGAAGTACTACGACAAGAGACGTCGGTTTGTATCTTACTCAGTGGACGAACTGGTCAGAGTAAAAACTCATCCCCGTTCTGATGCTCTGGCAAACTTCACGGCTAAGCTTGCACCTGTATATACGGGCCCTTATCGTATTACACAAAAGCTGTCAGAAGTGAACTACAGACTAGTTGATGTGAAAACAGGAGGAGACGCAGGTGTATTTCATGTCGCAAATCTGTTGCCTTTTCGTACCTGGTACCCACTTGTTGAAACCGAGACTGTGCCTACAGACGGTTCTGCTATAGAAGCGACGGCTGACAGTTCTTTGTCAAAGGGAGTGCATGAGGGTACAAGTCGTGGTCCTACCGCCGCAAACTTAACAGACCTGCAAATTGAGGACGAATACAGTTGCCCAGTGACGACCAGTGTTGGTGTAGACAATGTAGGTTGTTTTCCTGACCTACAGATAGACTCGGGGACTCTGAATGATGACTTGACTGTTGATGATAATGATCTTGACAGACAACATTATAACTTAAGACCTCGACATGCACCAAGAATCACCTCAGACTGGTCGACTAACAGGTGGACGAATGTGTACCACACAGACAAACTTGATCTTAAATAGTGTGGTAATGGTACAAGTGTGGGTTCATGTTTTGAGCTGGGAAGTGCAAAAGGTTTACCACCTTCTGTGGAAAAAAAGGACATAAGCGTAAATGATCAGTCTGTTGACATGTTCTTCCTGAGGACATGTTCTTCCTGAGGACACTGAGGAAGAATCAGCTCTCCTCGGCTATCCTGGTGAACTTCTATCGCTGCGCAACAGAAAGCATCCTGACCAACTGTGTGGCAGTGTGGTATGGGAGCTGCTCTGTTGCCACTGCATGAAAAGTGGGATTTTCGTCAGTATGTGACACTGTAGATTGCCGTGAAACTTCAGGTTTACGACTGTGCACGGCAATTTGCAGGCAACACCGAAAACTTCCGTAAATTGTCTGAAATTGTCGTGGGTCTTGCTTGGCAGTTGTCCCCCCATGACCCCCCCTCCCCTTAATTCTAGGGGAGGCTTTATCATGTAAATGAAGATGCTGTGAGCTACACAAATGCAAATCAGAGTAGCAGCAGGGGGAGTTTTATCTAGGTTCTGAATTTTTTTGACTAAAACAAGTTTAAAGTTTAAGTTAAAATGTTAACTTAAATTTAAGTTAAATGTACTCGTTTTAGTACACATTACTAAATTTTTAGGGCAACCAGTTTGCTCCAATTTTTTAAGTAGATTCAACTTGTCCGGGCTCACAGTGTAGATTAATTACTCTGTATGTCATTAGCAATAACCAATGTTATGTAAAAAAAATAAAAAAAAATACAGGACAGCAGTTCATGTCTTCAACCTTTAGAGAGGTTATGTGATGCAACAAGACAATGAACCAAAGCACACAAATAAATCAAGTAAAGCATACAGTTTACATACCAACATTAATTTTTCCACCCTGCACTGTGAATGATTTTTTAAATGGCTATTAATCATAAATGTGAAAAGTACAAGTTTGTTTGTTTATAGTTAAGTCAGATTGTGTTTTTCTGTAATTGTCATTTAAATTGAGCTCACACCACATTTTATGAATTATCAATGCAGATTTTCAAGAGGTGGTTTCCTGGACAGGGTTTAAATTATGCCAAGAGTAGGCCTTAATCTATTTAATCGTGAGTTAAAAAAATTGTTGCCTGGAACAAAGATTAAGCACAGATTACTAACACCTGGACTATGAGTCCTGAACTAAAATAAACTGGATTCATTTACAGTTTTATCTAATTGCTTACACACAATTTCTGAAAATATGGCTCCATTTCTTGTAACTCTACACACAAAACATCAGACATCTCTTGCAAAAGCAACACTTTGTGCAAAACTATTTCAACTATTTCCAAAAATGTTGTTTTTGCATATATCTAACTACACACAATGCACAACTGAGGAATTTACAGTTGAACTGAAATCAGCTGAACTGAATCAATACTGAAGTCACTTGAGCTGAATATTGACACTATATTGGCTTGTTAGAGCCGGTTTACAGCAGAATTTGTTTTGAACTTGTTACTGAAGCTGCTATGAAACAATATATTTTGTTGTATGCATATTCTTTCTTTCTCAAACCTTAGTTTTGATTTCTAAGTGATCAATTTATGTATGTGTTTTCACACATGATCATTGGCTGTATGGGTCCTCAGTAAATAAATGTGGCATTTAAATGGCAAAAGTTATTCTTGTCTCTATAACTTATGGCTTCCTAAAGACACGTTTATGGGTAAATAAAATATTAATAATATAAATAAAATGAATATCAAAACATATTTTAAATATAATGAAGTCATTTTATTATAGCACTCATCAGATGTTCCTGGAAACAAAAGAGACAGAACAGTATAAACAAACTATACAACAAACTAAACACCAAAAAACATTAGGCTACTTTACTCTAGCACAGTAGTCAGTTAAGCAATTAATTAATATCTTATATTAATATGTATGTAGCCTAGGCTACATCTAAAGGTGAGTCTGCTTTAAAAAAAAATATATTACACTTCGACATGTACAGAATGTGCGCGTTAAGAAACACGTTCAAATGTGTCTTCTTAACATGTTAAAACTGTGCGTGAAGCGGAAAACAGGGCGTGTTGAAGGTTGAAACGATCATAAGTCACGCGTTTCGTATAAAGAGATTTGGCCCCGGGCGCGTTCCATATCAGAGCCCTAGTCCAATGAGGTGCGAGGTCGAGGTCATGGCCATGACGCGTAGAAGACGAGCTTTAAACAATTTTTTTATGTTTTTTGCTGCTTTCCTTTTTCGTGATCAACAATGACAGGACACCGTCTTCAACTCAATCTCTGCATGGACGCGACAAACTTTTTGGACTCATTTTCAGGAGGCTGTCTTCGCCTTCATAACTCTGAGGCAAACTGCAGGCGCTATGAACCAGAGCATGGGTAATGTAACGTTACGATTTAAAGAATATGCTTTTATTCAGCTGTATAAGGAAATGGATGCGTTAATAGATCCGAGCTTAAAACTGCACATTTTGTTTACACAGACTATCCTCGCCTCATAACGAAGCCGTGAGCTCTTATCTGCTTGGAGTGATTTCCGCGAGTCCAGATTTAACCGCTGATCATGACGAAATTGTGTGTAAGTAACTTCTAATGTGTTTCTCATTCCTTGTTTAATTTTACCGTGACTGTTTTTATTAATACCAGTCTCATGTAATTGTTTTCCAGCTGCCTGTAAGACGTATTATGAATCGACACGCCGGAGCTTCAGATACAAACAACCTGAAACTGCGAAGTTTAGCTCGGAGTCGATCAAGAAGAAAAAGGGTAAGATTTATTATATTAGATCCGTTTTTTGTCAATGTGAGTATTTTTCAGGTTGCTTATTGGAAGCGAGTGTGCTGGATGAGGTGGACGTTTGGAAGTCCGCGACCATTGAACTCATGCATGTTTATTTCTAAGTCTACAGTTTATCTCACTTATCATATCCACTTATTTTTTTATATTTTTATATTTTAATTTTTATATTTTTATTTTTATCTTATTTCCTATTTTTATCTTTTACTTGATTTATTTATAATTCTACTTATGTTAATACTTTTTATTCTAATTTTATTCTATTTCTATTTTAATTTCTTGTAACTGTTATTTGCACTGTCCATGGAGCGGACCTGTTTACATTTCACTGCCAGTTGTATATTGTGTATATAACTGTGTATGTGACAAATAAAACTCTTGAATCTTGAATCTTGAATCTTGAATGTTTGACGAGGAAGACGGCTTTGTTGACGGGGTGTCTGGATGGATTGTGCGGCCACCGCCCTCTCGCAGCCTGGAGCTCGCCGAACTTTACATTACATTACGAGACATTACTGCTGCACTGTACATAGTTGTGTGTTTAACAATAAAGCTCTTTCTTTGAGTAAACCGCTGTGTTTTATAAATGAAGCCCTTTCTTTGAATGAACAGCTGTATGCTTATAAATGAAGCCCCTTGTTTGAATAAACGGCACGGTCCGTATAATTTTCCCATATATTCCTTGATGGTATGAATACTTCATAGCACAATAACATTAATATGAAACAAATTATTACAACATAAATTATATATTTATTATTATTATTGGGATTTACATTTATAATGAGCCAGGGGGACCAATAATGATTGGTTTGCAGTGATCTGCCAACCAATCACGAGGGATTTTTCTTTTTTAAATGTAGTGGCTTCAGCCAATAGTGAGTGAGTAAATTCAAGTCTGGCCGTTGACTCTCTGGTTTCGCTGCGTTCATATGCAAATTAGAGGCGTCGCACCTCCGCGCGGTCTCTCAGCGGGGGGCTTTCCACCTACGTCATGGTTCGTTTACGACAATTTGTGGCACAGACGAACGCGACGTTCGCTGCCTCTAAATTGTCGAAAACTGCCGAAAATTAGGGAGATTTCCAGGAGTATACAGGCGTTTATGGGGTCGAAAATCCCACTTTTCATGCAGTGTGCGGAGCGCAAGGCACTGCAGCGGGTGGTGAAAACTGCCCAGCGCATCACAGGGACTCCACTGCCTGCCATCGAGCACATCCAGAGGAAACGCTGCCTGCATCGAGCTCGCAGCATCCTCAAGGACTCCTCTCACCCAGCCCACAGACTGTTTTCTCTCCTGCCCTCCGGCAGGCGTTTCAGGATCCACCGGACCAGGACCAGCAGACTAAAGAACAGTTTTTTCCCCAGAGCTGTCTCTTTATTGAACTCAAACCCCCGTTGATCCACTTCCCTCATAAACTGATAACTCTCCTACCTCACATCTTCCTTCACTTTGTTATTTGCACTACCGACTGTTTATCACAGTAACAACTGTTTACATATGCATCTTGCACTGCCATATCTTAACTGGATTATGCTCATTTGCACTGCCGACTGTATTTATAGTACCAATGTTTACATTTGCATTTTTGCACTGTACTTCTAAATGTAATATGCAACCACTTTCCACTGCACTTTACACTTTTTTTTCCGGATAGCTCTGTCCATATTGCACTACCCTAATCCACTGCTATTCCTCATATTAGCCTAACATATTATTGTATACCTCTATCTGTAAAATTCTGTTTATAGTAATAGCCATCTGTATATTGTATTCATAGTACATATTCACCTGTAAATTCTGTTTATAGTAATAGCCATCTGTATATTTATTCACTGTACATATTCACCTGTAAATTCAGTTCTGTTTATAGTAATAACGTCTCTCTATTTATACATATTTATACATATTCAGTACATATCCATGTCCTGCACTTACGCATCCATTGTATATCCTGCACTTGCTGCTATTGCACTTCTGGTTAGACCTAAACTGCATTTCGTTGCCTTGTACTTGTACTTGTGTAATGACAATAAAGTTGAATCTAATCTAATCTAATCTAATCTAATCTAATGTTGTTTGTTATAGTGTTCAACGAAAAGAAAAATGGAAAAAAAAGGAATGTCCCATATTTTGTCTATGGTTGGTTACAGGCTGTTTTCATTTGTTTAAATATGCTGCTGCAGACTATGTATTTTGGTCCATCTGTACTATCATGTATGCCAGTGTATGCCTTAATACATACTCCTGTATGTTCTGAAATTGACAACTTCTCATGTGTGGGGTTGTTCAAAGCGATGCAGTACTCAGTTGTGCACGGCTGAGGCCAGCCTTTACCTTCCTGGGGGGGATCTGTAACGGCCACCTGGAATACGGTGCAGGATGTTAATGTTGTTGTGCCTTTAAGATGACCGCTTCTATGGTGCACGCTGTTTTTATGTGAGCGCGCACGCATGTTGAGTGTGACGAGAGAGATGACTGCTCTACGGCCGACTGGTGTTTCAGTTTATTAATGTTACCTTTCCCCTTTGATTTTGTAACGTTTTTCAGAGTGTTTTCTTTCATTTTCCCCTCACTTTTTTTACATGTATGGGAAGAGTGTATTCTTTTGTGCGAACCCTTTATAAAGACTCGTGGGACTACCAGTTCATTTTGACCAGTGTCGTTCTTCTCGCCTCCTGTTTCTTATGTTTTTCGTCTGGGCAGACTTCACCCTCTGGTAGACGTTACAAACATCTGCACTAATAAGAGACAATGACTCTGAGAGTCAAGACTTACAGTTACTAGAGTAGAAGTGACTCAATGTAAGTCTGTCTGCTCTGTTTTTAATCTGAACTGAGACTGAACTACAATGGCTCTAGAGCTCCACCTTCTGGCACAATGCAGATCAGACCACTTTTGCTATAACATCTCATCAAATAAAAATTGGCCTATTAAATTATACAGTAAGAAGACTGAATAAAGTGATTTGAACAAATAGGCTATTTCAAAAAATATATGAACATTAAATTCTTTTTCTAAATATAAGGACTTTCACTGTCCAGAGAGATCCGACTGAGTGCACAATTTATGTTTACTGTGCAAAAAAATCAATTCCCAAACATATTCAAGATTCAAGATTCAAGAGTTTTATTTGTCACATACACAGTTATATACACAATATACAACTGGCAGTGAAATGTAAACAGGTCCGCTCCATGGACAGTGCAAATAACAGTTACAAGAAATTAAAATAGAAATAGAATAAAATTAGAATAAAAAGTATTAACATAAGTAGAATTATAAATAAATCAAGTAAAGATAAAAATAGGAAATAAGATAAAATAAAAATATAAAAAATATGTGGATATGATAAGTGAGATAACCGGCCACAATCAACAACTGATCAACTCTATGTGAAGGAGATGTGTTGCACTGCGTGAGGCAAATGGTGGTCGCACCAGATATTGACTAGATATGGATATGGACCCCCCAACAGTACAGTAAAACTGCACATTTTAGAGTGGCCTTTTATTGTGTCCAGCCTAAGGCACACCTGAGCAATAATCCTGCTGTCTAATCAGCATCTTGATGTGCCACAGCTGTGAGGTGATGGATTATCTCGGCAAAGGAGAAGTGCTCACTAACACAGATTTAGGCAGATTTGTGAACAATATTTGAGAGAAATAGGCCTTTTGTGTACATAGAAAAAGTTCAGCTCATGAAAAATGGAGGTAAAAACAAAAGTGTTGCGTTTATAATTTTGTTCAGTGTAATAATAGTAAAAATAATAATACTAAAGTTCTTTGTACTTGATTCGTTTTTCAACAATCTACTCATTTACCCTTATTTGAATCATATTATTTTTCACTTCTACTTTTACTCAAGTGCAAATGTTCAATAGGCGACTCTTTCCACCGATGCAAAGAATAGACTATGAAAGTTTCTGCATGGTGTAGTTGTGTTTCCTGTCACTGTGGGCACCAGGGCACAGTAATACAGAGCAGAATCATCCACCTCCGTTACAGATATGCTCAAATTCATACGTTTGAGTCTTTTATCAGCCACAGCGAACAGACGAAGCTCGGGCACGGAGTGATTGTTGCTCTCAGGGTGTAAAATGAGATTCTCAGGTTTGGATCCGGGATACTGGCGGTACCACTGTAAAGTTTGAACATAGCCACTGTAGTTGCAGATCAGTGTAACATCTTCTCCTGCCAAAACATGTTTCTCTGGGAGGAGTGGCGTTATAACTTCAGCATCAGCACTCTCTGTGTAAAACAAGAAAAGAAGAAAGAAATCATTATAATTCATGGACTAATTGAACAGGTGTTTTACTCATTAACATTAAATCTGTATTTTTCTATTATTTTTCCATTTCTTATACATCACTTACCCTCAAGAGCAGAAAATATCAAAAAGACCAGGAGAAACATCTTCACCAGCAAATAACAAAAAGGCCTTTAGTGGCTTTCCTTAACTAATTCAGTTTATATCTGTGCTTTGTGTTTAAAGGATTGACCTGAGAGCGCCACCTTCTGGCAGAAAGCGTGTTAAAGTGGGACTCTAGTGTAAATCAGACATCATTGGCACAGTCACAACCTTTTACTGCATGTTTCTAAAATAACAAACGTGGGCAAATGTTTATTGACTATTGTTGGTTCATATTTTGCAGTTATTGTACAGCAACATAATGAAAACAACACCAGAAGAATGAAATATTTCAGAATATTTTCTTTGACTCAAACTGCTTTTACAGGTGTGTAATGATATGTAACTATTGAAGCATCTGATTTATTATTTTAGTGTTGGAAACTGAGAATTGTCTCTTATTCAGAAACAGGTCCATTTTTCATGTCCTGTTCTTGCTCATCTTAGGCAAAAGAAGGAGTATTTGCTTTAAACGTGTTTAGGAAAGCACTGTCACAATATGTTTTTATTTGTCATATGTTTAATATCAGGTCCCCATAACAATATATTTGTCAAAGTTTTCTGACTGAAAGAAAATAAAAGCCAAATAAATCAGTGAATAAGTTTTTCAGCTATTCTATAAGCCTTGACATGTTAAGTTATACCATTGGCCAGATTTTGTGCAAAGGAAACAGGTTTCCTGTCACTGTGGGCTCCAGGGTACAGTAATACTGAGCAGAGTCTCCGCTCCATTGGTTTGAGTCTTATCTCACAGGTAGCTCTTTCAAAGTTGCCTGGAGAGGAGAGGAATCCGAAGCACATCAACTGACCACGGGGGTTCCTCAGGGTTCAGTGCTTGGACCTCTCCTCTTCTCCATCTACACTACTTCACTGGGACCCATCATTCAGGCACATGGCTTCTCATACCACTGCTATGCTGATGACACTCAGCTCTACCTCTCATTCCAACCAGATGATCCCACAGTAGCTGCACGGATCTCCAGCTGTCTGGCGGACATCTCTGCATGGATGAGAGAACATCACCTGCAGCTCAACCTGGCAAAGACTGAGTTTCTCATCTTCCCTGCCAGTCCCACTATACAACACTACTTCACCATCCAGTTAGGTACATCCTTGAGTTCCCCATCAAAGTCAGTCAGAAATATTGGAGTAACATTTTGATGACCAGTTGTCCTTCAGAGAACACATTTCTAAGACAGCTTGCTCATGCCGGTTTGCACTCCACAACATCAGGAAGATCAGACCGTTCCTAACAGAGCACGCAACACAGCTTCTTGTCCAGGCCCTGTTTATTTCTAGACTTGACTACTGCAATGCGCTTCTGGCTGGACTCCCCTCTTGTGCGATCCAAACACTTCGAATGATCCAGAATGCAGCAGCACGTCTTGTCTTCAACGAGCCCAAAAGGACCCACGTCACACCTCTCTTCATCTCCCTGCACTGGCTACCACTCGCTGCTCGCATCAAGTTTAAGGCGCTGGCGCTTGCACACAGAGCCACCACGAGCTCAGCTCCTGCTTACTTTTACTCGCTTCTACGAGTCCACATCCCCACCAGAAGCCTTCGCTCAGCTAAGGAGCGACAGAGAGGCAGAAAATCCCTTTCCAGAACATTTTCATTCACCGTTCCCAGCTGGTGGAATGATCTTCCCACCGCCATCCGAAACGCAGAATCATTGACAACATTCAAAAGTCAACTAAAAACTCATCTCTTCCGTGAGCACTTAACCTCATAAAAAATAAATAAATAAAAAAACATTCTTTTCCTCTTTCTTCCCTTTTTCCCTCCCTACTCTAGCCTGTGCTACACTGAGCAATGTACACGGACTCAGTATTTCAGGCACTTGTTGCGCTTACTCGACTCTTCATGACCAATCGCTTCCTGTACTCACAAGTTGTAAGTCGCTTTGGATAAAAGCGTCTGCTAAATGCATAAATGTAAATGATACTTTAGCAGTGCTGATCTCCAGTTCCATGAGCTTTCTGTGTTTGTCAACTTTAGGGGAAAACCAGTGGGCTGATGGATCTGCTTTAACTGCCTCTCCAGATTCAGAGATGGAGAGAAGGAGTTCTGGTTTGGATCTCTGATACTGATGATACCACAGTAGATTGAACACAACACCACTGATCTTTATCTAACTCCATTCATCATATTGTCGAATTTAGAATAGAATGTCAATTGGTTGTTTGGTCATTTATATTTACTAGTTAGTCACACATTTAATCATTCTGTTTTAATCCTTTGTTGAAATTATTTTTGTTTCACAATCTGAGATAATTAATCACTGCAGAGTAAATCAGAATAGGTCAAAATGTAACAATTTGTTAACAGTCAGGTAAATATATAAGGTAAATGTGTAATGCCAATTACATAATCAATTAAAAGATAATTCGATCATAACATCAAATATTCCAAAATAGCCTAAAGAGTGAAAGATTTCCTGGCTTTCTGAATATTACGTAACACAGAGCGTTTTCTGTGTTACGGGCCAATCTTATTAAAGTATTGCGCCCCGAACTCACTACTACATCGCTTTAAATAACTCAGACCAGACCGAAACCTTTTTCAAATGGAAATACGTGATAACAAAGGGAATTTAAATGGAATCGAGTTCCCAAAAGCCACACCCACCATCATGAGTAAAATGTCTCTAAGCTCTAAAAACTCTTATTAACTTCTTGTATATTTCTGTGGTTATGAGGATTTTGTACCAGTCGCACTGAGACATTTCAAACGATATCAAACACATATAATACTGTATAGTGAGAATTTACATTAAATCCAATAGATTTTGGGTGAATTCTAAGCGATCTCTCAACATGAAGAGGAGTAAGATGGGGGATATTTGGGGCAAAGTAAATACATGCAAATTAAGGCCATTCTCAGTTGCTTCACTCAGTGGGACGTCGGCTGTGAAAAGTGTCCTCTCAGTGAGTTATTGTCTTTTGCCAGACAATCTGGAGTTATGCAAGTTTTCACAGTCTTTAATGCACATTGTGTAGTTGTGAAAATAAAAAAAATAAAAAAATTAGATTAGATTCAGATTAGATTCAACTTTATTGTCATTACACAAGTACAGGTACAAGGCAACGAAATGCAGTTTAGGTCTAACCAGAAGTGCAATAGCAGCAAGTGCAGGGTATACAGTGGTTGCATAAGTGCAGGACATGGAAATATACTGAATATATATAAATATGTATAAATAGAGAGATGGTTATTACTATAAACAGAACTGAATTTACAGGTGAATATATACAGTGAATAAATATACAGATGGCTATTACTATAAACAGAATTTTACAGATAGAGGTATACAATATGTTAGGCTAAGATGAGGAATAGCAGTGGATTAAGGTAGTGCAATAAATTATGGACAGAGCTATCCGAAAAAAGTACGGTACAAAAATGCAAATGCAAACATTGGTACTATAAATACAGTCGGCAGTGCAAATGAGCATAATCCAGTTATGGTATAGTAGTGCAAAATGCATAAGTAAACAGTTGTTACTGTAATAAACAGTCAATAGTTTATTTATTAAAAATCCGGCAAGTTTAAGAATCCTGAAGGATCAGTTTAATGCTGGATCACAGCAGATCGGGACAGAGATATGAACTTACAGTATCATATTTGAGTGTTTTGAACGGTTGCAGGGGAGGTGTTGTTCAGATATTTCTGTACTGTATGTCTGGTTTGTGTACGGTGTGTGTGTTTCCTCAGGTTGGTGTACGGTGTGTGTGTTTCCTCAGGTTTGTGTACGGTGTGTGTGTTTCCTCAGGTTTGTGTACGGTGTGTGTGTGTTTCCTGTCACTGTGGGCACCAGGGCACAGTAATACACAGCAGAGTCTGATACTTCAGTTCTGGAGATCTCCAGGTTCAGTTGTTTTCTTTCCTTATGTGCTTCAGCGACATGACGGCCGTTCTGATTTGGACCCATATTTTCAAAAGCTGACAGGAGAAACTCAGGGGCAGTGTTGGGAAACTGTCTGTACCACTGAAATCCCTGTATACTACTCCCAGTGTAGTTGCAGGAGAGAGTCGTCTTCCCTCCTTCTAAAGCATGCTTTTCAGGAGACACAGGTGTGATGGCATTCGCAACAACAGTGTCTGGAAAGAAGACAACAGAAGGAAATAACATTAATTCAGCATCAGTAATAATGTACATGCTCAAAAACAACATGTATAGCTTTAACTATAAATCAATCACCTGACAGAAGAGCCACGACTGTAAAGTAAAGAAGCAGCATCTTAACCCTGGGAGACAGAAAGAGCCCTGTGTGTTTCTTTAGCAGCCACACACACACACACACACACACACACACACCTGAGACCTGTGAGACATCAAATCTTCACTTTGAGCTGTTTCTTCTTCTCCTCCGCCTTCTTCTCTTTATATGGCATCGAGTGTCGGATGTAAACAACTGAACACAGTTTAATGGAGGACAGATTTTCAGTGATGAACATTTTGGGGATTTTCCCAAACAGAACTGATTCGGAATATCACACACCAATCATATGGACTACATTTATGAGGTCTTTGGATCTTGAAGAATGGCGTGGATTACGGTCTCAAAGTGTTGCCTCGGAAGAAAAGGCTTTATTTTGGGCAGCTGCCTCAATTGAAAAAAGCTTGATTTAACGACTGCCCTGATCTGACTGTCGAGCTTAAGGTCAGAATCAATTTTAACCCCTAGGTTTGTGATGGTTGGCTTAATGTGTTTGGCCAGTGCACCCAATTCAACAGGAGGGGTCCCAGTGGTACCACCGAAAACCATCACCTCTGTCTTATTTGCATTAAAACTTAAAAAATTAAGAGACATCCAGGCCTTTATGTCATCAAGACACTCGAGTAGCGTTCTGACAGTGTCATTCTTTTTAAGAGGGACATAAATCTGGGTATCGTCCACGTATCAGTGGAATGATATGCCATGCTTCCTGATTATAGAGCCAAGCGGGAGCAGATAAAGAGAGAAGAGAAGAGGGCCTAAAACTGAACCCTGTGGGACCCCACAAGAGAGAGGTCACCACAACAGAGTCACCACAGCTGACACAGAAGGTCCGACCTTCCAAGTAGGACCTGAACCATTTGAGCACTATTCCCTTGAGGCCCACCCACCATTCCAAATGAGAGATCAATATTTCATGGTCCACTGTGTCAAACGCAGCAGTTAAATCAAGAAGCACAAGAATGACACAATCACCACAATCAGTAGCTAACTACTAGCTAACTAGCTAAAATGTATTTTAATTATAGTACATTTCAAGTCTCCATGAAATCAAAATTAACAATTCCATTTTTTATGGAACATTGCAGTGTTTTATTATAAATGATTTATCATTTTAATTCAATTTCATGTGTCCTCGTAATCTTTCATCAGAATTCTCCTATTTCTGGCTATAGATCTGGCCTTCTCTGATGATGTTTCCCGGCGTGAGGGCGGGATCAACCTGTCACTCACATGAGATCACAGCAATAGTAGCCAACCACAAAGAGCCAATCAATTCCCGAAGGACAAAATCAAATCCCAAATCTTGTTTAAGTAGCCATATCACTCGGATATGCATCTCGATTGGGAAGAAAGTATGCTGACTTCTTTAACACAACTCCTCACAGGTTTTTGTACAGTGTGTGTGTGTTTCCTGTCACTGTGGGCTCCAGGGCGCAGTAATACAGAGCTGAGTCTGTGACTGCAGCAGAGGAGATCTCCAGATACACCTGCTTCTGCCCCTTATTCACACTGCCATCCAGCCTCGGGACACGGGGTTCTGCATGTATTACACTGCCTGATTCATAGACACTAAGCAGAAACTGAGGCCTGGATCCAGGATATTGTTGATATCAATGTAAACTGCGTGCTTGGCTGTCATATTTGCATGAGAGAGTGACCGTCTCTCTCTCAGTGGCATGTCCTGTGCTGTTCAGTGGTGTTATTGACTGGCCACCAGACTGACCTGTACAAGAGCAAGAAAACACTCATCAGGAATAACATGAACACAGTGTTCAGCCATTATCTACAATCTGAACAGTTATGAATCATTGCATTTTTGATCACATATTTACATAAATAAATAGTAATGTTTTTGTGAATATACCAGAATTCAAATATATAATAATAAGGGAAGAGTTACTGAGTCCTACTCACCCTGTATGGCTAACAGTATAAGTAGGTCAACCAGCGATCTCATTTCTGCACTGCTGAAGATCAGACTGAACTCAAGAGATGAGAGCCAACACCATCTCTTGAAGCTCCACCCACAGATCTCAGGAGGATTATAAACGTGTGGTACATGGAAGACTGTGATACACCCTGTGTGTGTATGTATTGTTGGGGAAAAATTTAATCACAGAAGATTTAATCTTCCAGACCTGTTTTCTCTATTGTGTTTTAAATGAGTCAGATCAAAGAGGCCCCACCTATGGGAGCCCAAACATTGCCCCTTTTATCTTTTATGGCTCTTGGAATTGGAGTTCCTGACTAGCATCTATGCGTATGCTGATTAGGAGTAGGTGATACTCTGTCTGTTGTTACAGATGAAGGACCATTGTGTTTCTTGCTTTTAATTGCTCAAGGCGAAACCTTCAGTGGGTTTCGCCAGATGTATGGGAAATTACTGAGGGGGTTATTTAGACATTGGGGGTATAAGAAGCTTGTGGCTTCTTTGTGTCTCCAGTTCACACTCAAGGCAGCCTCGAGTGGCTGCACTGACCGTGGCTCTTTCTTGCAAGGAAAATAAATCTTTATAAAGACAATTGGATTATGGTTTGTCTCTTATTAGTGATGTCGACGAATTAATTTTTGCCATTACAGTATATACCGATCAGGCATAGTGTTATGACCACTGACAGGTGAAGTGAGTACACTGATGATCTCTTCATCTCCTGTTAGTGGGTGGGATATATTAGGCAGCAAGTGAACATGTTGTCCTCAGAGTTGATGTGTTAGAAGCAGGAAAAATGGGCAAGCGTAAGGATTTGAGCGAGTTTGGGCCAGATTGTGACGGCTAGACGACTGGGTCAGAGCATCTCCAGAACTGCAGCTCTTTCGGGGTGTTCCCGGTCTGCAGTGGTCAGTCTCTGCAGTGGTCAGTTTTTCATGAGGAAAGTAGAATCTGGTAGATTATGATGCCAAATGTGACAATGATATAATAATAATAATGCACATTTCTACAATACACCTGAGCAGGTAAAGTGCAAGTGATTAGACCACAGATCAGTTAATGCTTTAATAATGAATAATACAGATATTCATTTTTTGGTATTTACTCCAGGAAATCCATGCAGTAATGAGAAGAATAAGAAGAGCATCATTATACGCAGAAAAACATTATGACGAGATGCACTGGCAAAATCAAATCACTGTAGACTGGATACTACCAGAAATGTTTATAAATAATAAATACACGTCTTAGAATTATATGTATTTCACAGTGAAGCAACACAAGGTCCGTTGTTGTTCAGGAGACAATAATAAGACAATTCTTCAAAACTCTGAATCTCTAGTTTAATCTTCAGCTTTAATTTCTGGATGACAACGCTCAAATGCAAACATGGATAATCATCCAATAGTCCCTGACACACACAGATTCCAGCTTGTGTTCTGAATGTGTCAGGTTATTGTACGGTGTGTGTGTGTTTCCTGTGACTGTGGGCTGCAGGGCGCAGTAATACACAGCAGAGTCAGTTAAAGCAGCGCCAGAGATATCCAGATACACACGAGTCTTCTGCTCATTTAATCTAGCAGATATTCCAGGAACCGCAGGCTCAGCCAATTGCTTAAACTGAGCTTCATTAACCAGAAACAGGAAGTCTGGTCTGGATCTCGGGTACTGGCGGTACCAGTGGAGAGCGTCTGTAGCAGCCGATCCGTTGTAATCGCAGGACAGGGTGATCGTTTCCCCTTCTGAGAGTAATTCGTTAGGAGAGACTCACTAGGGCCCAGGTCAGGAAGCAGACAAACTGGCTAAACCGACCGTCTGCTAGCTGTCTCACGTTACCGGAGTCAGATAAATCCCAGCACATAGAGACTCTTTCACCTAGATATTATCATATAGAGACTGTGTCTGTTCCCCGAATTAGTAAATACAAAAAAACATCAAAACCATTCAACAGTAAAAATTTAATTGATGTCCAACAAATAAACAAAATATATAATACAGATGAACAATTGATAAAGCTTGGGTTGCTGAATATTAGATCCCTTTCCCCAAAAGCGCTTATTGTTAATGATATTATTACAGATAATAATCTAGATGTGCTCTGTTTGACAGAAACCTGGCTAAAACCTGACGACTACATTACCTTAAATGAGTCCACTCCCCAAGATTATTGTTATAAACATGAGCCGCGTCTGAAAGGTAAAGGGGGAGGGGTTGCTGTAATTTATAATAATATCTTCAGTATTACTCAGAAGTCTAGTTTCAAATATAATTCCTTCGAAGTTTTGGTGCTTTATGTAACGCTATGTAGTGTACATGATAAAACCCGTTCAACATTTGTGTTAGCTACTGTATACAGGCCACCTGGGCATAATACAGACTTTATCAAAGAATTTGCTGATTTTCTATCAGAGTTAGTACTGGCCGTAGATAAAGTACTAATTGTTGGTGATTTTAATATCCATGTAGACAACGAAAAAGACGTATTGGGATTAGCATTTAAAGACACACTAAACTCTATTGGAGTTAGGCAACACGTGTCAGGAGCCACTCATCGCCATAATCATACTTTAGACCTAATATTGTCATATGGAATAAATGTTGATACCGTTGAAATTCTGCAGCAGAGCGATGACATCTCAGATCATTACTTAGTATCATGTATACTTAATTTAGCTAAGGTTGCAAAGCCGCCCCCTCGCTTTAAAAATGGAAGGACAATCACTGCTGCTACTAAAGATTGCTTTTTAAATAATCTCCCTCATCAGTATCATCTGCTCAGCATCCCAGATAGTATAGAAGAACTCGATGTTGCAACAGAAACTATTGACTCTCTCTTTTCCAGTACTTTAGACACAGTTGCTCCTCTGCGCTTAAAGAAGATTAAAGAAAATAGTCCAACGGCGTGGTACAACGAGCACACCCGGGCCCTTAAAACAGCAGCCAGAAAAATGGAGCGCAGCTGGAAGAAAACAAAATTAGAGGTATTTCGTAATTCGTGGAAAGAGCACATGATCACATACAGAAAGGCTGTAAAAACTGCTATATCTGCTTATTTCTCAACTCTCTTGGAAGAAAACAAACACAACCCAAGGTATTTATTCGATACAGTGGCTAAATTAACCAAAAATAAAGCTTCAACTTCTGATGATTGTAAACAGCACAGCAGTAATGACTTTATGAACTTCTTCACATGTAAGATTGATAATATTAGGAAAAATTTTTTAACCATGCAGCCGTCTAGTCTAATACAGCATCACATCAGACAGAGCATTGTAGTGTCACTGAGGAAAAATTACACTCATTCACTGCTATAGGAGAAGAAGAATTGGCTAAACTCGTTAAATCATCAAAATCGACAACATGTATGCTCGACCCTATACCGACTAGGCTATTAAAAGAGATGCTACCAGAGGTCATAGATCCTCTTCTTAATATCATTAATTCATCTTTGTCATTAGGATATGTACCGAAAACGTTTAAGTTGGCTATTATTAAACCACTTATTAAAAAAACGCAACTTGATCCTACAGATTTAGTCAATTATAGACCAATCTCAAATCTACCCTTTCTGTCAAAAATACTTGAAAAGGCAGTGTCTTCACAATTATGTTCCTTTTTAGAAAGAAATGGTATCTGTGAGGATTTCCAGTCAGGATTTAGACCGTATCATAGCACTGAGACTGCTCTCGTCAGAGTTACAAATGATTTGCTCTTATCATCCGATCGTGGCTGTATCTCTCTATTAGTGTTACTCGATCTTAGCGCTGCATTTGATACTATCGACCACAACATTCTTTTGAATAGACTCGAAAATTATGTAGGTATTAGTGGAATTGCATTATCATGGTTTAAATCATACCTATGCGACCGTTATCAGTTTGTAGTAGTAAATGAAGATATGTCACACCGATCGCAAGTTCAGTATGGAGTACCACAAGGCTCAGTGCTAGGACCGCTACTCTTCACCCTGTACATGCTACCACTGGGAGATATCATTAGGAAGCATGGCGTTAGTTTTCATTGTTATGCTGACGATACTCAGCTCTATATTTCTTCACGCCCTGAAGAAACTTACCAATTCACAAGATTAACGGAATGCATAGCTGATATAAAACATTGGATGACTGGTAATTTTCTGCAACTCAATTCAGAAAAAACTGAATTTTTAATTATTGGACAAAAAAGCTCCACAAGTAGTAACCTAGAATACTGTCTAACACTTGATGGCTGTTCTGTCAAGTCCTCGTCGTCAGTGAGGAACCTGGGTGTGCTCTTTGATACCAATCTTTCGTTTGAAAGCCACGTTTCTAGCATCTGTAAAACTGCTTTCTACCATCTTAAAAATATATCTAAATTACGGCACATGCTCTCAATGCAAAATGCTGAACAGTTAGTTCATGCGTTCATGACCTCAAGGTTAGATTATTGTAATGCTCTACTGGGTGGTTGCCCTGCTCGCTTAATAAATAAACTCCAGCTGGTCCAAAACGCAGCAGCTCGAGTTCTTACTAGAACCAGGAAGTATGACCATATTAGCCCAGTTCTGTCAACACTGCACTGGCTGCCTATTAAACATCGCATAAATTTTAAAATCTGACTTATTACTTACAAAGCACTAAATGGTTTAGCTCCCCAATACTTGAGCGAGCTCTTAACATGCAGGCGGTCGATCCTTTTCCTATTTAGCTCCAAAACTCTGGAACAGTCTTCCTAACATTGTTCGGGAAGCAGACACACTCTGTCAGTTTAAATCTAGACTAAAAACACATCTCTTTACTGTGGCATACACATAAAACACTTTTTCAATGAAATGATTGTTAGGCTGCATTAACTAGGTCAGCCGGAACCGGGAACACTTCCCATAACACCTGATGTACTCGTTACATCATCAGAAGAATGGCATCTACGCTAATGATAGTCTCTCTGTTTTATCCCGAGGTTTACTGCAGTCAGCCGGATCCGGGCCGTATCCAGTTCAGATGGTGGACCTGCGCCCAGAGAAGACCAACACAGGACCCCGAAGTGTCTGGGAGACCGTGATTGGACTCCCCCTGCAACTGCCTCATCGACACGGCATCTCAATAAACCCGTCTCCGGCGTGTTGAATCAGATTGTTCGAATATTAAAATTAAATAATACTTAAATCGATATGTCATCCTCAATAAACCCGTCTCCAGCGTGTTGCCTCCGATCATTCGAATATTGCACTTTAATAATTATTTAATCAACATCA
Source organism: Gobio gobio (assembly GCF_949357685.1). Lineage (NCBI taxonomy): Eukaryota > Metazoa > Chordata > Actinopteri > Cypriniformes > Gobionidae > Gobio > Gobio gobio. The sequence continues at coordinate 128,488 of NC_137102.1, read as the reverse complement.
TCCTCAATAAACCCGTCTCCAGCATGTTGCCCCCGGTCCCTCGAATATTCTGATCTATTATGACCTCCGAGCTGTAAAACTGCCAGAATAATAATAATAATACGCTGTTTGTTAATTGGCCAGAGGAGAACTGGCACCCCGACTGAGCCTGGTTTCTCCCAAGGTTTATTTTTCTCCATTAGGTCACCTAATGGGGTTTTGGTTTCCTTGCCACTGTTGCCTCTGGCTTGGCGTGCTCAGTTGGGGACACTGAATTTTTCAACTAAACATCGAAATACATCTAAATAATAAACTAAATTAACCATTTAAACTAAATTACTGATCAAATTATTGATCTAAAGCCCACACTGTCACTGTATGATACTTGAAATTTTTCCAGAATGGCTATACAGCTGAATAAAATTATGCTGCATTATTTTCCTGTTTAACACTGTAAAGCTGCTTTGAAACAATCTACATTGTTAAAAGCGCTATATAAATAAAGTTGAGAGACTGGGGCTATTCCCTCACTGGAGGCGTCTCCTGGAGAAAGAGAGGAAGATGAAGTGCTTTCTGTTGTGTTCTCTTCTCAGGTGTTCATCATTTCTCTTACCTGTTAAGAGGGAGACGAGCCACAGACACAGAAAGGATATCATTCTGACAAGGAACAAATGAGCATCTATGTCTCAATCTCTGAAACCTCTAGAGTAATTACCTTGTGTCTTCTCCTCTTGTGTGTCCTCTGAAGAAGGGGTTCAGTTTTGGTTGAAGAGCGCCCACTGGTGGATCATTTCAGACATCGCATCACAGGTTTCTGCATACATTGGCCTGTTGAAAACACACTTCAGTAAAATAGTCTCCATCTAATCCAGTGAAGATTGTGAATATCTTTATCACTCCAGTTACCACACATGTGCCTGTGCATGGCTTATTTTAAGCAAGTTTATTGTTTTGTTTATTTGATATATTATTCACATACTAATACACTTTTTTTACAACTTCATGCAACTGTTAAATGTTTTAATCAAGCATTTATATTTTACAGAAGGCAAATCATTGTATAACATATTTATAGTATATAAGGAAATTATATTTTTTGATCACAGCTGTGAGTTCCTGCACTAAAACAATAATCTGTAGAGGATGAGCAATTGATTTCCATATAAAGCAGAGCCATGGAGAAATTATTCAAAATAGAGATTTAATTTGCACCATGGGCCAGTTGTTCAAAACATTTAATCTGGATCAAAATGATCTGGATTTGGAAATCCCATGTTTTGTTATCCAGGATCAGGTCATCCATTTGAATTGTGCCGGTTTTTCAAAGCAAAATTGGATCGGATCACCCTGATCCAGATACACACCTTTTCAGATTACTAGTGCTCTACGGAGCCCCTAAAGGGACATGTGATGGAAAAAATATGAGTTTGGGGGGAAAAAAAAATTCCAAGGCTTTTGTGTTCTCTCAGAAAAGTTTTGGGTAACGCTTTAGATTACGGCCCGGAAAGTACGGCGTAAGTAAAGAGAATTTACAACATAACTTTCGGTAATTATAGTGTAACTATTAAGTAAGTACGTGTAGGTAGAAGGGAACAATATGCAATACTGGCGGAATAAAGGGGTAACTATCAGGAAAATTAACACATTATTTTTACTGTAAGTATTTTTTAATTAAGGGGTAATTATCTGTGTAGTTACAAGGTAAGTATGAATCGACGGGCTGTAAATTAAAGTGGTTCTTGTTCCCCTCTTGTTTTGTGTAGTTACAGGGTAAGTATGAATCTGCGGGAACAAACACCACTTTAATTTACAGCCCACAGATTCATACTTACCCTGTAACTACACGAAACAAGATGGGAACAAACACAACTTTAATTTACAGCAGATTCATACTTACCCTGTAACTACACGAAACAAGAGTGGAACAAGAACCACTTTAATTTACAGCCCGTCGATTCATACTTACCCTGTAACTACATGGATAATTACCCCTTAATTAAAAAATACTTACAGTATAAATAATGTGTTAATTTTCCTGATAGTTACCCCTTTATTCCTTCAATATTACATATTGTTCCCTTATACCTATACATACTTACTTTATAGTTACACTATAATTACCGAAAATTATGCTGTAAATTCTCTTTACTTACGCAGTACTTTCCGGGTCGTAATCTAAAGCGTTACCAAGTTTTGCGTAGCGTTCACCCGAGAAACCTTGCATTCGCTCACGAAGAACTTTTGACTGGGTCATCTCTTATAATTGATAAGAAGTAAAAAGTCTTATAAGTGATAAAAAACACTTTAAATGTAATATAATATTTTTGTTTGATATTTACAGCTGTGTGGAGATTATTTTATGGCGGCTAAATCTTTTTTCACTTTGACTGTAGGCTACCGAAAGGCTTAATAGAGTCTACTTCTGATTTATTACTTTAACGATTAGCCTAACTAATCAGGAGCAAATTAACACATTAATATGTGTTTGTGTATTATAGGATACAAATGTTGTATTTATTGACCAGTTTTAAAGTTTTACTACATTTTCTTCCTGGAATCCACCTTGAAATCCTGAAATCTGGTTAGTTGGGATCAGAATAATTCAGTTTTTTTAGATCAAAATTATCCAAATCCTACTGACAAGTTTTGAACAACACAAACTGAAGGTTTGATCCAGATAAAACTAGGATTGGATTCCGTGATCTAATCTGAGTTCAGATTCCTTCTTTCCCTTTTGAACAACCCATTTTCAAGATGTGATCCAATCCAATAACCAGAATACGATCGGCTGACCTTTGAACAACTGGCCCCATATGACATACAGTGTGTTTGGAGGTTATTGTACGGCGTGTGTGTGTTTCCTGTGACTGTGGGCCTCAGGGCGCAGTAATACAGAGCAGAGTCTGACACAGATGCAGAGGAGATGTTCAGATACACACGCTTATCTTTAACATTCACTTCGCCATCCAGTCTAGGAATACGGGGTTCTGCATGTATTACAGTCTTCTTGGCTGACTCGACGACGATGAGCAGAAATTCCAGTCCTGATCCAGGATATTGTCGATACCAAAGTAAATTCTGTGCACTGACATCATATTTGCATGACAGAATGGCTGTCTCGCCTTCGGTAATGTTTGTTGTGCCCTGCTGTGCTGTTATTGTCTGTGCAACACATTCATCTGCAAAATGTGTGTAACATGAGGATCAAAAATCACAAAAACAGACATTTGCCAATAACAGGTGCATTATAGTTATATAGCTGTAAATATATTTAAACTGGTCTCGTACATACCCAGTGTTATCATCAGCAGAAGCAGAGAGCACAGGAACATCATGACTGCACTGTAGAACATGTGTAAATATTGAGATTGAAAAATGACAATCTCTCAAAGCTCCACCCACATCTCATCATTAGCCCCACCCACATCTCATCATCAGCTCCTCCCACATCTCATCATCAGCTCCTCCCACATCTCATCATCAAGACAAGACAAAACACAACAAAAGGAACAAAATTAGTGTACCCAAATGCCTATAAATGATCACAATTTTGATTTGACAGTAACCAATTTTTAAGATTTTTTGAGAAACCACAATGACCTGTTATCCATTTTAATTCTTTAAGCTCCGTTGGAAGTCTGTCCCACTCATGTGTTCCTCTGAAAGAAAAAGATAACTGGCCAAAAGTAGTTCTTCGCAGTGGTACATTATAATCACCCCTAGTACCGGCTCATTTATACCGTCCTGTTATCTGACCAATATAATCTTTAAAAACAGATGGAGCAAAACCATTTAAAATTTTAAAAACAAGTACTAAGTCAGCAAATTGTATCAAATGTTCCCAACTTAAAATGGAAAACTTAGTTAAAATACTACAATGGTGAAAACTATTTGGCTATTTATCTAGAACCTTTATAGTTTGTTTACATACAATTGCAACAGGTTTAAGAATAGACTTAGAATAGAATAGTCCAGGTAGTCATACAGTATGTAATGTGTGGAATAATCATCGAATTCATGAATAACACTGCTGCTTCTTTAGTCAAACAATTTATGATAAATCGAAAGTTCACTAAATTAAATTTTACTGTGTTTACCACTTTCTTCACATGTTTTTTAAAAGAGAGCTGAGAATCAATTATTATTCCTAGGTATTTAAATTCATGTAGTACCTCAAGTTTCTGTCCCTGGATGAATATGTCTGCTTTCACTGCATGAAAACACTGAAATCCGGCACTATCCGGGCATGGTATACTCCTGTGTAATTTGATGTTTACCGGATGTATGTGGGAAAAAGCGGATCAGAGTAACACGGAACAGTATATTTCCAGAAAAACCCGGAAACCTCACGTATGCGGACGTATACAGGAATCCGTGAAATTTCACGGACATATACAGCTGAAACACTGCTGGGTGTGCTAGGACTGAAGACTGTTAGGTGTGAAGAAGACCTTTCATATGTTAATGACTGACTAGGAGCTGGCTGTTCTCAGAGGGAGGGGGGGCAGGGGAGGACTTCAGGATTGAGAATTATCTCTGGTCTACTGTAGGCTACAGCAAACAAGCTTTTTGTACAGAAAAATTAATTCTTAAGGCCCTGAAACACTAAACCGAACTAGCAATGACTAAAGCCGACTGTGGGGTTGGTTCACGTTGCCTGGGTCTGAGCCAAACCATCAGAATGGTGTGGCAGGGCCTTAAAACCAGTGCATGAAAAGAGTCTCTCAATCAAATATTTTTTATAAAAACAGTACAAAATAAAAACCCTGTCTGAACATATACGTTCACAAAAAAATCTGAATATGTAATGAAATAAACAAAGAAATGTAATGGAATTAACAAAGGATAATTAACCAAACATTTTAGACTATCCCCAAACAATTTTTGCAAAGTTTTACAAATTGCAGGCAATAATAACATTAAATAAAAAGGAGATGAAATGTGGAATATAAAAAAATTTGTTTAAAAAACACCAAAAACTGATATGCTCAAAATAAAAATATGGAATAAAAAAGAGCAGGGATTCACTCGCTCAAGAAACACAGAAACACAAGCAGATCTTTCAGCTCTGCAACTATTAACAAAAAGTGTCACTCCAAGATTCTTAACTTTAACAAGATGCAAAAAAGGGGCGTTTTGAGGTTTGATATCCACCACTCACAATAGATGTAGTGACGCAATGGAGGTGCAACCAATAAGGTTACACTGTAAAAAAAAATCCTAATTTTACAGAAAAAACTTCTGTTTTTTTACAGTATTTTCTTGTAATTTTGAATTATGTTTAAAACGATATACAATTACAAACAATATCTAAATAAACAACTTGACTGTTATTTTAAGGATCATATCATTAATGACAAATTACAGTAATTCTCCTTTTTTATACAGGAACATCATTGTATTATTTTTCTGTTTTCATAAATTACATACAAATGTATGTAAAATGACAGAAATAATCTGTAATAAAATATTTAGCTCATTGTATTAAAGGTTTATGTCCATACTAACAATTTAACATTATTCTTTGTAATTTTAAAGTAAATCTTATTAGATTTATATTTACACTGTAAAAAATAAAAACCTAAAAAAACGATCAAATGACTGGCAGCTATGGCTGCCAAACAAAAACCGTAAAATTAAAGTCAAATATCTTAAGTCAAATAAAGTTCAAAAACTTCACAGAAATTTACATTAAAAGTTTTATAGAAAACACTGTTAAGATACTAATTAAGATATTTTACTTTAATTTTCTGTTTTACAGTTTAGGTGTAATTTTACATTCAAACTGTAATTCTGGATACAAATATAATAAACTATAAAGCAAACTAAATATCAAACAATAATCTGTTTTTAAAGAGTACAAATCTGCACTGCTCTCCAGGTTGAAACTTTCAAGCCTCTGCCCACATCACAAAACACCACTTGACCAATTAAATAAATATAACAGCAAATAAAAAGAAATATACACATTTTCTAACTGTAGTTTAAAACAAGTTTTTTTTTCTATGGTTGCAAAGGCTATGCTGTCTTTCCGTGTTCTTTTGAGCGTGATTGGTCAATCTGAATGTCATCCAGAAATCTGGCCAATGACAGTGCACGCCTTCAGTTTGAATTATACACCCGTTGTCGTTGGAGTGGCTCGCGGCTCGTTGCTCGCGGGGACGCGGCGCGGCTTCTAGTTCTAATCTGCTGCAGGACTGCTTCGTCGATCCATTAATGGCATTGCATGGATCATTTTACATCTGAAAACACATCTGTTTACATCATTTTGATTGTGGGATGTCAACTGAGAACGAAGAAACATGAATACGAACAAACTAAGTTACCAATGGCGGGCAACAGATGGCAGAAGGTAACGTAAATCCCTTTATATTTTTTCTACTGCTCATCAAGATATAACGTTAGTGCATTAAAGTCATCTGCTAATCGCGATTATCTTACATATTCTGTGTTTTGTTGTGTTGTAATACTGTTAAGACAGGGCTGGGTGTTAATGACGATCATAGTTATGACTATTGTTAGAGATTTTGCAGTAAACGTTAAAATTACCTTTTTATATCGTACATTTACATTTTACATTTACATTTATGCATTTGGCAGACGCTTTTATCCAAAGCGACTTACAGTGCACTTATTACAGGGACAATCCCCCTGGAGCAACGTGGAGTAAAGTGCCTTACTCAAGGACACACTGGTGGTGACCGCTGGGATAGAACCAGCAACCTTCTGCATATCAGTTAAGTGGTTTAACCCACTGGACCACCACCTCTCCACCACCTCTATATCGTGGAATGTGAATATGAATATAGTGTATATAACGCAGCACTGACTGTACTAAAAGTTTTTGACATTTTGACAAGGAAACATGAATGAATGTAGAATAATGAGTGGGACATGCATGTGTTAAAATAAGCCTCTCTCAGACAGCATGCGATCCCGAAATCAATTATCTTTCTGTAAAATGCACACACTTATCTCAGAAACCTTGTCATGTGAGGTATTCACTTGATTTAAACAGTCAGTTATGTCTTAAGTAAGTTAAACAGTTCAAGTTAACGTGGGGAATCCCGGATGCGTGCCATTCTGTGGATCCGTTCTTAAAGGGGCTGCAGCTTTGTCATAATTTTAATCAAACAACAAAAGAATAGAGAAGACCTTCTGCTTCTTTAAGAATCATGTGATATTAATTAATTGAATATCATACAGTGAAGACTTTTAAAGCAGTATTATTCTGTAGCATTTTAATAAAATATCCATCAAAACAAATATATTGTGATATCGTTATTGTAAAATAAAATTTCTCATGTATGTAGAATAACATGGTCATAATGCCCATCCCTACTGTCAGCTAGTTTTAAGATTAAACTTGTCATAAAATGTAAAGGAGCTTTGGAATGAATAATCTGAGATCATGTACTCATTCAACAGAGAGGACAGGAAACCACCATCCTTGGACTCTGAAGAATTACAGGAAAACCAGGATTTTGTCTCTACTGTGAAGTTTTTGTATGGGCCTGGTGAGTACGTTTTGCAAGTCCATGTCAGTAAATTGATAATTAATATTAATGTTTTATCAAACAAATTAATATTCATTTGTGTGTGTGCATGTTTATTCCCCCCTCATGATCCAGAAGTTTTGGGATCCATGATCGTGAAGAAATTTTACAGATGTTGACCCTGAAAGTGTAAAAGGTAATCTTAAAAATGTTGTAATTATTTGAATGTTCTGTTTTTTTCTGTAATGTAGACGCATGCATTTTCTGTGAAGTTGCTTTGAAACAATATGTATTGTGAAAAGCGCTATACAAATAAATTTGAATTGAATTGAATTGTTTTACTTACTTTTATTGGCATTACATATATTATTCATTTTATTTGGCAGGTTGCAAGATGTATTTTATTTTGTGAGACTTTGCTGAGGAAGTATTCTTTGGCTCAGTCTGAAAAGGCCCAGAAAAGAAACACTATGAAGAACATCACACAGAAACGTCAGAGAAAGAGACGGGTAAGTTAAGAAAGTGGTTAAGCAGTTTTCCCCCCAGAATGTTACTATACTCCTCTGAGTTTTAGTGGTTAATTTACTGTCATGTTTTGCAGTTGCTGGAGACCAGGTCCAGGGTTGCACAAACCAACACAGAACCTCTGGAAGACCGCAACTATAGACCTGATGAAGATGATGCTGTTGTTGATGAAAGGCCAGTGTGGATGGTTAGGCTAGCTACTACAAACCAGACTAGGCTGACCCACGCTACGCATCACATCACCAGCCCATCACGGCAGTTTGAAAAAATGTTCAAAACTCAAACAACATTGTGTTAGAGTTGGTCACAATTCTTTTATAATTTTAATATTCAATTGTTCCATTTTATATTTTCTTTATTCCTATGTTTATATACTTATACTTGTATTGGTTCCCATATATAGAGTATTTACATATATTTTATATACACTTTTTAATTTATAGATTTCTTTGTCTCGTTTTATATTGTATACTTTGTATGTTTGTTCCCTTTTAGATGTCCATGTTGCTTTTGATCTCCACGTTTTGTATTGTTGTTCCTCTTACGTCGCCTTCCTTTAGATACATTTTGTTCACTTATCTTTTTCACCATTTACTTTAATGTTTGTTTATAATGCTCTTTGTTCTTTTTACTTGGTTATATTGTTTACTTTGAATATTTGTGTATTTTATATACACTTGTTTTTGTCTTATAAATTTATTGTTCTCATTTTATATTGTTTAATTTGTATATTTATTATTTTCCTTTTTATGTACACTGTATTTTATTCATTTACATCTCTGTCCTTTAAATGCATTTTGTTCACTTTTTTTTCCTTTTTGTTTCTTTACCAATTCATTTTAACGAATGTTTATGTTCTTTGGACTGTTTATATTTTTACATTTGTTCCTTTACATTTTCATCCCTTTTAAATACATTTAGTTCACTTGTTTTTTGTTTCACCATTGTTTTAATGTTCGTTTATAATGCTGTTAAGATTTTTTTTTATATATATATATACCTTTTTAATAAATATTTCAGACTTTCTCAAATTGTTTTGTGTGTATTTTTCTTTTGGGAGGGAGAGTGGATTATATATATTATATATATATATTATTGAGCAAAATCTGCATAGCTGGCCTATAACCAATCAAGTCACTATGCTACAAAACCTAGCCCATCCTTAGCCTTAGAAGTAACCAATAAAGTCACTTGACTGGGTTTTCAATGCGTCCTGTCCTCCAATAGCAGTCCAGTTTGAGATGAAGGACCAATAGGGGGTGGAAGGCAAAGCTGTTTAGAGGTGTGAAAATGTCTCCTGGGAAAAACTTGATGGGATTATTTGCCATGGCAACAAATGGCTGTAGCATGGGAGTATACGGCCACAACATACATCCGATTTGGTACCATTTCGGATGAATACGGACATATAAGGATCCATGGAATTTGACCTATCCGGCCAGTATACTCCTGGATTCTTCCGAATTTCAGCAGTGTATACAGGAGTATACTGGTCCGGATACACCTTTTTTCATGCAGTGTTTCACATCATGATTTGGCCTTTTTGTAAAAAACATACAGACCGTTTTCTTAACATTCAGATGTAAACATGATTTGATAAACCATTTTGAAATGTGATTCATTGTATCAGTTCATTTCTGTGCAGCCTCTTGTTGATTTTTTGCGTGTACATACAAGACAACATCATCGACTTGCATTTGACATACAACATCTGGAGGACAAACATTTGGTAGATCATTTACATATATGCTAAACAACAATAGACCTAAAATAGAACCTTGTGGAACTCCAATATTATAATCTAGATATTCTGATGTAGCATTTATAACCCTTACACATTGTTTTCTCTTTTCTAAATAAGATTTAAACCACATAATTGTCTCAGTTGGAAAATTTAAATTTGATAACCTTGAGAGTAAAATGTCATGATTTACGGTTTCAAAAGCTTTCAAGAACACAGCACCAACTACACCTCCTTTATCCATCTTAGATTTAATATTTTCCATCATAAGGCAATTTGCAGTTTCTGTAGAATACTTTTTTGTAAAACCAAATTGCATAGGATGAAGAGAAAATGCACTATTATTAAGATATGTAATTAATTGTTCCGCTACCCATTTTTCAGCAACTTTTCAGCAATCCTCTCCTTCGCCCTTGTCCCATTCCTCTCCCTCACCCTTGTCCCATTCCTCTCCCTCGCCCTTGTCCCATTCCTCTCCCTCACCCTTGTCCCATTCCTCTCCCTCACCCATGTCCCATTCCTCTCCATCGCCCTTGTCCCATTTCTCTCCCTCACCCTTGTCCCATTCCTCTCCCTCACCCTTGTCCCAATCCTCTCCTTCGTCCTTGTCCCATTCCTCTCCCTCACCCTTGTCCCATTCCTCTCCATCGCCCTTGTCCCATTCCTCTCCATCGTCCTTGTCCCACTACTCTCCCTCACCCTTGTCCCATTCCTCTCCATCGCCCTTGTCCCATTCCTCTCCCTCGCCCTTGTCCCATTCCTCTCCCTTGCCCTTATCAGCAATCACCATGTTGACAATAGCAAGTTCCTGTTCTTCATTTAGGAGCTTTCCTCTGCCCCCTGAGGGAGGTAGATGTTGAATCCTTAGATAGACAAAATACAGTTAGAGACCAGAGGCATACAGTCACTGTAATATATGGTATAAGTATTTACACTTTGCAGTAGGAGAAGCCCTTATACAATATCTTACCTGTTAGTTTCTGGAAAAATCTGGATAATCGATGCCACTGTGTCCCGGCTGAGATTTGACTGTACTCGTTCACCAGCCTCTCTGTATGATAGCCTGTGGTTTATGACATGGTCTATGATAGTAGCTCTTATTTCATCAGTTACCCTAATTCTGGCCCTTCTTTGAGTGCCACCATGCATTCTAACTCCATGTCCTTGTCCCATTCCTCTCCCTCGCCCTTGTCCCACTTCTCGCCCTTGTTCCATTCCTCTCCCTTGTCCCATTCCTCTCCCTCGTCCTTGTCCCATTCCTCTTCCTTGCCCATGTCCCATACCTCTCCCTCGCCCTTGTCCCATTCCTCTCCCTCGCCCTTGTCCCATTCCTCTCCCTCACCCTTGTCCCATTCCTCTCCCTTGTCCCATTCCTCGCCCTTGTCCCATTCCTCTCCCTCGCCCTTGTCCCATTCCTCTCCCTCGCCCTTTTCCTATTCCTCGCTCTCGCCCTTGTCCCATTCCTCTCCCTTGCCCTTGTCCCATTCCTCTCCCTTGCCCATGCCCATGCCCCTTTCCTTTACCTCACCCTAGTCCCATTCTTCTCCCTCGCCCTTGTCCCATTCATCTCCTTCACCCTTGTCCCATTCCTCTCCCTTGCCCTTGTCCCAATCCTCTCCTTCTCCCTTGTCCCATTCCTCTCCCTCACCCTTGTCCCATTCCTCTCCATCGCCATTGTCCCATTCCTCTCCCTCGCCCTTGTCCTATTCCTCTCCCTTTTCCCATTCCTCTCCCTTGCCCTTGTCCCATTCCTCTCCCTCACCCTTGTCCCATTCCTCTCCCTCGCCCTTGTCCCATTTCTCACCCTTGTCCCATTCCTCTCCCTTGTCCCATTCCTCGCCCTTGTCCCATTCCTCGCCCTTGTCCCATTCCTCGCCCTTGTCCCATTCCTCTCCCTCGCCCTTGTCCCATTCCTCTCCCTCGCCCTTGTCCCATTCCTCTCCCTCGCCCTTGTCCCATTCCTCTCCCTCGCCCTTGTCCTATTCCTCGCTCTCGCCCTTCTCCCATTCTTCTCCCTCGCCCTTGTCCCATTCCTCTCCTTCACCCTTGTCCCATTCCTCTCCCTTGCCCTTGTCCCAATCCTCTCCTTCGCCCTTGTCCCATTCCTCTCCCTCACCCTTGTCCCATTCCTCTCCATCACCCTTGTCCCATTCCTCTCCCTCGCCCATGTCCCATTCCTCTCCCTCACCCTTGTCCCATTCCTCTCCATCGCCCTTGTCCCATTCCTCTCCCTCGCCCTTGTCCCATTCCTCTCCCTCGCCCTTGTCCTATTCCTCTCCCTCACCCTTGTCCCATTCCTCTCAATCGCCCTTGTCCCATTCCTCTCCCTCTCCCTTTTCCCATTCCTCTCCCTCGCCCTTGTCCCATTCCTCTCCCTCACCCTTGTCCCATTCCTCTCTCTCACCCTTGTCCCGTTACTCTCCATCAACCTTGTCCCATTCCTCTCCCTCGCCCTTGTCCCATTCCTCTCCCTCGCCCTTGTCCCATTCCTCTCCCTCGCCCTTGTCCCATTCCTCTCCTTTGCCCTTGTCCAATTCCTCTATCTTGCCCTTGTCCCATTCCTCTCTCTTGCCCTTGTCCCATTCCTCTCCCTCGCCCTTGTCCCATTCCTCTCTCTTGCTCTTGTCCCATTCCTCTCCCTCGCCCTTGTCCCATCCCACGCCCTTGTCCCATTCCTCTCCCTCGCCCTTGTCCCATCCCACGCCCTTGTTCCATTCCTCTCTCTTGCCCTTTTCCCACTCCTTGCCCTTGAAAATGTGCGTTCACACTACCAGTACTATTCCTAGAGTTTGCACGATTGCAAAATTGAAAGTGAAAGTAAACTTATGATAATTCATACTCAGAAAGCAGAACTGAAATGACATTCATTACAAGATGATGAGTTAAAACATTTCAGATGCACCTGCAAACTATTTTTCTAGTCAGGCATTTCATCATTGAGGATTTCTTAAAAATACTAAATATCTCGTCTGGTCTCGTGAGATAAGCGTCTCGTCACACCCCTACTATTATATTGTTTGGATTTAAATATTTTTAGAATTTTTATTTTTAAAGAGCATTTCTAATCACTTTATCTCATGTTTCCCCCCGTTTTGCAAATATAGTGGATGTATAGCTTTAACGTACACGTCTATTTTAGTGTCAGACACCTGTAGGTTTCACCACACACACACACCACACACACACACACCACACACACACTCATTGTGTGCTCATTTGTCTGTAACCCATATCAGGTTTGGTGATTCCGCTGCACTAATACAGTCACAGATGGATATCAGTTCAAACTAGAGCTGCTAAAAATAAGTATTTCTTGAGCAAGAAGAAGTGACAACTAACAGAGATGCAGATGCAGGTTAACAACATTTTACTTTGTGCAATAAAATAAATGAATAAAAAAATAAAAATAAAAGCACAGCAATGCAGAAGTTCAGCTGAATTGATTTAACAGTATAGTTACTGTATAAACAAAGCATGAAACTGTGTTGTTTTCAGAGATGCATGTGTTTATATTTTTTGTTTAAAACCATCACAGTGCTCCATTAATACATTTCTCTCTGTGTGAGGTTATTGTTGTTGTGTTTCCTCAGGTTATTGTGCTGTGTTGTTGTGTCTCCTCAGGTTATTGCGCTGTGTTGTTGTGTTTCCTCAGGTTATTGTGCAGTGTTGTTGTGTCTCCTCAGGTTATTGTGCAGTGTTGTTGTGTCTCCTCAGGTTATTGTGCAGTGTTGTTGTGTCTCCTCAGGTTATTGTGCAGTGTTGTTGTGTCTCCTCAGGTTATTGTGTCTCCTCAGGTTATTGTGCAGTGTTGTTGTGTCTCCTCAGGTTATTGTGCAGTGTTGTTGTGTCTCCTCAGGTTATTGTGCAGTGTTGTTGTGTCTCCTCAGGTTATTGCACTGTGTTGTTGTGTTTCCTCAGGTTATTGTGCAGTGTTGTTGTGTCTCCTCAGGTTATTGTGCAGTGTTGTTGTGTCTCCTCAGGTTATTGTGCAGTGTTGTTGTGTTTCCTCAGGTTATTGTGCAGTGTTGTTGTGTTTCCTCAGGTTATTGTGCAGTGTTGTTGTGTTTCCTCAGGTTATTGTGCAGTGTTGTTGTGTTTCCTCAGGTTATTGTACAGTGTTGTTGTGTTTCCTCAGGTTATTGTGCAGTGTTGTTGTGTCTCCTCAGGTTATTGTGCAGTGTTGTTGTGTCTCCTCAAGTTATTGTGCAGTGTTGTTGTGTTTCCTCAGGTTATTGTGCAGTGTTGTTGTGTTTCCTCAGGTTATTGTGCAGTGTTGTTGTGTTTCCTCAGGTTATTGTGCAGTGTTGTTGTGTCTCCTCAGGCTATTGTGCAGTGTTGTTGTGTCTCCTCAGGTTATTGTGCAGTGTGTGTGTGTGTTTCCTGTGACTGTGGGCTGCAGGGCGCAGTAATACAGAGCAGAGTCTGATACAGATGCATAGGAGATGATCAGATCCACATGCTTTGTGTTCCTAATAATTCTTGCTGTTAAATGCTGTGGTATGTTTTCACTCATTAGCCCACTTTCATAGATGTAGAGCAGGAACTGTGGAGTGGATCCGGGATGTTCCGTGTACCACTGGAGAGTATCAGGTGCTCCACTGTAGTTACATGTGAGGGTTACATTTTCACCCTCTAAAGCATGTTTTTGTGAGTCATGAGCCGTTATCATGTTTGCCAGGATGTTACCTATGAGAAGCAGTAAAATAAAATAACAAACAAGACATAAATTGTTTAGTAAAATTATATAAGATAAAATCAATACAATTTTTATATAATTGAAGTCAATAATTATGAGAAATGAATGAAAACTCACCTGTATGAAGAACCAAAATCACAAAGACAGGACGGCACATGTTTGGTTGATGCTCTAGAAAGAGTGACAGTGATGTGATTCCATTCCCCAACAGAAAACAAGCCGAAGTCAAGCTGATCAGAGAGCGCCACCTTCAAGTGAACTGTATTAGCTGACAAACATAGGGAACAATGAATGAGGGTTTAGGGGGCGATTTCGGATTCAGCCGGGGTCTCGTGCTCTCAACACGCACGACCACCCACTCCGCGTTGACGTCATTTTTGGTGGTAATGGTGGTAAAAAGTCCACACATTGAATTTAAATGAACAAGCATTTTGATTGGTAACAACAGTCATATGTAATTTCATGAAAATAGATGTAACACGACACTGTCATTATTTTTACGGCAGCTACAGGACGCATGACTTTAAAACATAAGGTGCTTGAAAAAAGACCTATAGAGTTGTAGTTTTTTGGAGGATAGTCTGAATGAATATATTATGACACCATTAATTAATAACAGTACATATAAATCTTAATCTATTAATCATATAGAATGTTCATTAGTAGTTGAGGCAGTAGTCATTAATACATGGTTTAGTTCTTCATGAGCCATACATTAACTCATGATTATCTGTGCATTAATTAAGTAAGGAATAATTGACGACGGGCCCCGGAGTCAATTATTCTGCTTATACTACAGTTACTTACCACACCTCAAGACATCGATCCGAAGATATATTTAAAGGGATTCGTCTGGTTTTTGTACTTAAATCGTTATTGTGAGTAGGACTATTTCTTCCGCGTCTCATCCAACGGCTCTTTTGCTAGTTCCGAAAAATCATTTTAAAGCTGTTAACGAAGGCTTGAGCTGTTGATAGCAGACTAATGCAGTTATTAATAAAGTTATTAGAAAGAGAGAGAGAGAGAGAGAGAGAGAGAGAGAGAGAGAGAGAGCGAGTGCTTGTGTGAATTAGGCTACCTCTGTGCGTCTCTAAACAGCGCTGTTATTACCTCGCTAGTGAAAAAATGTCACGTGTAGCCTTTAAGTTGCTCCACTATATAGGCGAACTGATCAAATCGTCAGGGCAGCGCTGACACCTTTTTGTGCAAACTGTAGTGCTTGTGCGAGCATGTGTGATTTCAGTAATGAGACAGAAAAGCTTGCCTTTGATTTGCGCAATTTCCCATTAAAGCTGTGCTGTATGCGTGGGTTGTGAGCGCGTTGTTGATGTTAGAGCACCGTCGAATTGATTCATAATCCTTGATTTTCTCCTTATCACTCGCTTACAAACGATTATTTTCTATTATTTACAGCGTGTGAATATATCTCCGATACGATTCTCTATAAAAAACAATCGGATTGCTTTGATATCACTACTTATATCCGAACTTCCGCTACTAACCGTAGCCCGCTAGCATTGCACGCGTGGTAGCTTATTTACACCGGTAGCCCGCTAGCATTGCACGCGTGGAACTTATTTACACCGGTAGCCCGCTAGCATTGCACGCGTGGTAACTTATTTACACCGGTAGCCCGCTAGCATTGCACGCGTGGAACTTATTTACACCGGTAGCCCGCTAGCATTGCACGCGTGGTAACTTATTTACACCGGTCACCACTGAAACCGACAATTCGTCATCGCAGCACATCTGCTACAATGACGAATAACTCGGATGTGTGTCTAATGTTACCTTTGAGTGCAGGCGAGGACACGTTCGAGCTGCATTCGGTGCAGTTGGAGTTGGAGTCGTCGGAGAAGCAGATTCGCGATCTACTAGAGAGACGAGCCGTGCTGAGAGAGCGACGATCAGCGCTTGAAACATCACGCGCCGATGCGGTTAGTAACCTCTTGACTCCGACCTCGTCTACTCCGTGTGTTTCTCTGCACAGGACCAAAGCACCCAGGATGCGATCATCATCCCTGGTTTCGTTCACTCCGGCGCCGACACGACCCTGGGTGCTTCCACAGCGGAAGACGCGAGCCAGGACCAGAGCTAGGACCTCTCCGCCCCTCCCGGTCTTCGAGATCTCCACCCGGAACCGCTTCTCCCCTCTTCGCGAGACGGAACGCGACGCTGTGGTCATCGGTACTTCCATCGTCCGACATGTCCACGCTACCTCAGGTAAAGGCAAGGTAATCACTCACTGCTTTCCTGGTGCTCGTGTTCTCGATGTCGCTGCGCAGGTTTAGTGAGGTCAAACATTAAATCTACTGTAAGATCTAGGAAAAATCTAATTGTGATTAAACCAGAAAATCTCAATATTAGTGAACAAAAACAATGCTGTCCAAACTTAATTGACATAAGTACCAATGTAGAACATTATATAGAAACTGTGTCTGAACATAACTGTGTAGAACATTATATAGAAACTGTGTCTGAACATAACTGTGTAGAACATTATATAGAAACTGTGTCTATTCCTCGTTTAGTGAGGTCAAACATTAAATCTACTGTAAGATCTAGGAAAAATCTAATTGTGATTAAACCAGAAAATCTCAATATTAGTGAACAAAAACAATTTCTAAAACTAGGTGACCTAAGGCGGTTATTGTAAATGAAATGGTCACAGATAATAGTTTCGATGTACTTTGCCTTACTGAAACCTGGCTTAAGCCAAATGATTATTTCGGTCTAAATGAGTCTACTCCGCCAGGATACTGTTATAAGCATGAGCCCCGTCTGATTGGTCGTGGCGGGGGTGTTGCAACAATCTATAGAGATATTCTTAATGTTACTCATAAAACAGGTCACAGGTTTAATTCGTTTGAAGTACTAGTGCTAAATGTTACGCTCTTAAATGTAAGAAAGAAATCCTTATTATCTCTAGCCTTGGCTACTGTGTATAGACCTCCAGGGCCCTATGCTGATTTCTTAAAAGAGTTTGCAGACTTTCTCTCAGATCTATTGGTCAACGTCGAGAAAGCATTAATTGTTGGAGATTTTAACATACACGTAGATAACACAAATGATGCATTAGGGGCTGCATTTACAGATCTATTAAACTCCTTTGGGGTTAAGCAAACGTCATCTTGTCGGTATGAGGGTTTATTACACACACACACACACACACACTGATCTTGTCTGTATGAGGTTTTATTACACACACACACACACACACACACACACACACACACTGATCTTGTCTGTATGAGGGTTTATTACACACACACACACACACACACACACACACACGCACACACACACTGATCTTGTCTGTATGGGGGTTTATTACACACACACACACACACACACACACACACTGATCTTGTCTGTATGAGGGTTTATTACACACACACACACACACACACTGATCTTGTCTGTATGAGGGTTTATTACACACACACACACACACACACACACACACACACACACACACACACACACACACACACACACACACACACACACACACACACACTGATCTTGTCTGTATGGGGGTTTATTACACACACACACACACACTGATCTTGTCTGTATGAGGGTTTATTACACACACACACACACACACACACACACACACACACTGATCTTGTTGTCTGTATGAGGGTTTATTACACACACACACACACACACACACACACACACACACACACACACACACACACTGATCTTGTCTGTATGAGGGATTATTACACACACACACACACTGATCTTGTCTGTATGAGGGTTTATTACACACACACACACACACACACACACACACACACACACTGATCTTGTCTGTATGAGGGTTTATTACACACACACACACACTGATCTTGTCTGTATGAGGGTTTATTACACACACACACACACACACTGATCTTGTCTGTATGAGGGTTTATTACACACACACACACACACACTGATCTTGTCTGTAAGGGGGTTTATTACACACACACACACACACACACACACACACACACACAGATCTTGTCTGTATGAGGGTTTATTACACACACACACACACACACACACACACACTGATCTTGTCTGTATGAGGGTTTATTACACACACACACACACACACACACACTGATCTTGTCTGTATGAGGGTTTATTACACACACACACACACACACACACACACACACACACACACACACACTGATCTTGTCTGTATGAGGGTTTATCACACACACACACACACACACACACACACACACACACTGATCTTGTCTGTATGGGGGTTTATTACACACACACACACACACACGCAGATCTTGTCTGAATGAGGGTTTAATACACACACACACACACTGATCTTGTCTGTATGAGGGTTTATTACACACACACACACACACACACACACTGATCTTGTCTGTATGGGGGTTTATTACACACACACACACATACACGTCTATATTACCAACAGGGGACCATCACTCCACACTGACCAAGAGGGGACCTGTGTTTCTAGTCATTTTGAAGAAACAAAACTTAGATACAAAATTTTGTTTTAAGGTCTTTTTTCATAATATAACTTCAAATAAGCATTTATTTTTTTATTTTTAAACATGCCAAGAGGGGACCTGACCGATGTCTACCTATCCAACAGGGGACCTCCATAGCCTGCAATGGAGCTGTGTGTGTGAAAGGGAAGAGAGCTGGCAGTCAAGTCTGTCTTCATTATTTAATATATATATATAATTATAATTATATAATGTTCACACAGGCATCAGGGAACACAATGAGCACACAACGGAGAAAAAGCCATGTTGTGGACATTACAGAAAAGAATTTAAGAAATAAAAAAATTCTTAAAATTAAGAGTTATCTTTAAGAAATTCATTCTCTGTTGTGTCTTCATACTTACAGTATATGATCCGTCCACATCTCTCATTTAAGCTTATTTTCAAGAACACCAACACTGTAAAAAAAAATCAGGTCTCCAATTGAAAATTTTCTAGTGACCGATCACATCTAAATTTTTTAGTTGGCCAAATTGAATTTCTTGAATTTTAATTGAATTAAAGTGCATCAATTTACAGAAAATTTTCAATTGGAGACCCACATTTTTTTTACAGTAAAGGTATTTCAATGTGTGACTTATTTTTGAATAAAACATAGTTTCTGCTCTCTAAAATCCCAAATAATGTCCTATGTTTTTGAGATTTTTAGAGTGAGATTTGATTTCTTGCACCAATAAAAAAAAAAAAAAAATATATATATATAGGACTGGACAAGCAGAAATTGTTCTTTAAGGTAATAATCACAGGTCATCACTTTATATAGTAAATAATGATTATGTTAAACACAATGACTCGGTCCCCTGTTAGATAGTAAATCACGACACCAGTGTGTTTAATTTTTCATTTCTTGCCATAAACACACTGTAGATATTTAGAGTTTTTATAGCAATAACTGAGTTTTAAGAGTTAAATCAAGCAGAAATAGTTCTCTAATGTATTAATTGCAGATCATCTTTGAATAATGATTATGTTAAACACAATGACTCGGTCCCCTGTTAGATAGTAAATCACAACACCAGTGTGTTTAATTTGTCATTTCTTGCCATAAACACACTGTAGATATTTAGAGTTTTTATAGCAATAACTGAGTTTTAAGAGTTAAATCAAGCAGAAATATTTCTATAATGTATAAATTGCAGATCATCTTTGAATAATGATTATGTTAAACACAATGACTCGGTCCCCTGTTAGATAGTAAATCACGACACCAGTGTGTTTGCGTTGTCATTTCTTGCCATAAACACACTGTGGAGATTTAGAGTTTTTATAGCAATAACTGAGTTTTAAGAGTTAAATCAAGCAGAAATAGTTCTCTAATGTATTAATTGCAGATCATCTTTGAATAATGATTATGTTAAACACAATGACTCGGTCCCCTGTTAGATAGTAAATCACGACACCAGTGTGTTTGCGTTGTCATTTCTTGCCATCATAAACACACTGTGGAGATTTAGAGTTTTTATAGCAATAACTGAGTTTTAAGAGTTAAATCAAGCAGAAATATTTCTATAATGTATAAATTGCAGATCATCTTTGAATAATGATTATGTTAAACACAATGACTCTGTCCCCTGTTAGATAGTAAATCACGACACCAGTGTGTTTAATTTGTCATTTCTTGCCATAAACACACTGTGGAGATTTAGAGTTTTTATAGCAATAACTGAGTTTTAAGAGTTAAATCAAGCAGAAATAGTTCTCTAATGTATTAATTGCAGATCCTCTTTGAATAATGATTATGTTAAACACAATGACTCGGTCCCCTGTTAGATAGTAAATCACGACACCAGTGTGTTTAATTTGTAATTTCTTGCCATAAACACACTGTGGAGATTTAGAGTTTTTATAGCAATAACTGAGTTTTAAGAGTTAAATCAAGCAGAAATATTTCTCTAATGTATTAATTGCAGATCATCTTTGAATAATGATTATGTTAAACACAATGACTCGGTCCCCTGTTAGATAGTAAATCACGACACCAGTGTGTTTGCTTTGTCATTTCTTGCCATCATAAACACACTGTGGAGATTTAGAGTTTTTATAGCAATAACTGAGTTTTAAGAGTTAAATCAAGCAGAAATATTTCTCTAATGTATTAATTGCAGATCCTCTTTGAATAATGATTATGTTAAACACAATGACTCGGTCCCCTGTTAGATAGTAAATCACGACACCAGTGTGTTTAATTTGTCATTTCTTGCCATCATAAACACACTGTGGAGATTTAGAGTTTTTATAGCAATAACTGAGTTTTAAGAGTTAAATCAAGCAGAAATATTTCTCTAATGTATTAATTGCAGATCCTCTTTGAATAATGATTATGTTAAACACAATGACTCGGTCCACTGTTAGATAGTAAATCACGACACCAGTGTGTTTGCGTTGTCATTTCTTCATCTCAAACACACTGTAGAGATTTAGAGTTTTTATAGCAATAACTGAGTTTTAAGAGTTAAATCAAGCAGAAATATTTCTCTAATGTATTAATTGCAGATCCTCTTTGAATAATGATTATGTTAAACACAATGACTCGGTCCCCTGTTAGATAGTAAATCACGACACCAGTGTGTTTGCTTTGTCATTTCTTCATCTCAAACACACTGTAGATATTCACTGTATATATTGAGATAACTCAATTTTATGGTGACTTGCATTAAAATGTTTATCCGTCTCAATTAAATTATGTGAACTGAATGACTTTTAACATTGACACTTTAGTTATTTAACCAACTGATGATTTTCAAGTCAGCAATCAACACACAACTGAGTTTTGACCTCCAAAATCTTATTATAGTGTATTTTTATGGTAAGTATTGGTGTTTTATGTTTTAAATCAAGCAGAAATCACTCTTTAAGGAAACAATTGCAGGTCACACTTTATACAGTGAACATGATTTCCTTAAATTGACTTAAGTCCCCTGTTGGATGGTAAAACACGACACCTGTTTGATTGCTTTGCCATTTCTTGCCATCACAAACACACTGTAGAGATTTTGAAGGTCAGAACTAAATTTTTTGGTGACTTGCATGAAAATCTTCATCCGTCTCAATTAAATTATGTGAACTGAATGTCTTTTAACATTGACACTTTAGTCGAAGATTTTCAACTCAACAATCAACACACAACTGAGTTTTGACCTCCAAAATCATTATACAGTGTATATTAAATTTAAATAAAAAATAAAAATTTCCTTACAAAACAGTTTGACTCAAGTTTGACTCTCTACTGCTTATTCATTATTGTTTATGTTACATGGTCCATGTTTACATTACAGTATAAAATTGTTCCTAAGTTTTCCCCTTTTATATAGATGGTAATGACTAAATATCCTCGCACACCGAAATTTTCACACGTTAAAAAAAAGATCAAGCACGTTTACACACAGCCTCTGAAACTTTCCTTCCTTCATCATAAAAAAAAATCTGATCAGGTTCAGTTTTCTGCATTTTTCGCATCCATAGCAAGCATTTAAAGAGGGGTTTCAAATTTCTGTGTTATTCATTTTTGTGTTAAAATTTTGAACATAAGTTGAACAGTTTAAAAAAGAAAGTGTGAACCTTCAAATTAGCCATTATAGTTCATAAAGTTTTGCTGGCGTTTGTATCTAATTGAGAAAAGAATGAATGTAAATTGAAAGATGTCGTCATTGAACGCATTTTGTGCCAAAGCAAATAAATGATCCACAGTTTAGCCACATAGGCTGATGTGATCCCTGAGTGAAGAGTTTTGAAAAAGTGATGAGTATTCAGAAATGTGTCCTAGCAGATGTTTAAAAAACCCTGTAATATCACTATTAGTAAGGGATCACTGTATAATATCAGTCTTTAAATGTGAGATATTTAAAGTGAACCTAAAGTATACTTGCAATAGTGTGATTTTAGCACAATTAAATATACTTAATGGATGTTTCGCAAAAGCGTTGTTTAGTGATATTGCGTCCTTGTGTTTCTGCTGTACGTCATCAGCAACTGTCTAAGTTCAATTACAATACTCAAGAACACATGTACAGAGGATGCACAAAAGTACCCGGATGTTATAAGATATATGAGTATAAATAACTCCATACAGATCTATTGTTTTACAAAAATAATCTATTGTTTACAAAAGTAGAAAGCGTGTGTACTTTAATGAAAACTTGGACCATGTGACATAAACTGAAGTTAACAGCAAAAAAATATACTATAATGCTGACTGTTGTTAGTGTTTTTTGTTGTATGAGTTAAAAGTGTATATGTTGGGTGAATCCTCATTGTGTTCTGGAAGAATGAGTTGATTTAAGACATCAATGAAGTGTTTTGGTAGTTTTAGCACATTTTGAACGTGAAATTAACTGCTTTGCTTTGAAAGGTGTCCTAGCGATTGTAGCTGAGAGATAGACGTCAAACAGACTCAAACAAAGACCCAGAATTCTGTGGTGTTACAGCACTGTGGCTGCTGTAAATGGCTGCTGTACGGTTTCTTTATGAAATAACAGGCACAATGGCAAAGATATTTCTGCAAAAACTCCAAAGTAATGTTCGGTTGCAGTGAGAAAGTCACAAGAGACAACTAAAAAAACTCATGCGTGTATTTAGCCTAGTGTAGATCTGTTTGCTTACACATCCCCCAAACTCCATTTACATATGAATACAGGAAAGGCCAAAGCGATTGTCTCACAGGTGAGGAAGAGGCCTTACAGAGCTGTTACACCCATGTCACAGACACAAACTTCTCATCCAAACTAGAGAAAACGCTGGGATTTACCTGGGAAAATTAAATCAATGTGCACTTTTTCCAATCCCTACGACACATTTTTCAATACTTGGGTCACTTTTTTAAAACTCTTCACACACTTTTTCACACAAATTCACACAACTGAATTTCAGCTTGGCACAGCAGTTATTTTAGTGTTCAAAATGCACTAAAACTACCAAAAAGGACCCAACAAACACACTTTTTCAATCATAAAACACAGACCTAAAACACATGATCATTACACAATGTTTTCTTCTGTAAAATTTTCTTTTCAAAAAAAGACTTACACTATAATTCACTGCAGTTTATGTTACATGGTCCTTGGTCCAGTACAGTATAACATTATTCCTAAATTTTTCCCTTTTGAATGGATGGCAATGCAATTTAAAAACTAACACCAGCTAAATCTATTTGTTTTGATAGTATTTTAGATTCAAAATATATTTCAATATGGTATTACTGTCGAAATGTAGCAAATGTCTATTTTTTTTTAACATAAGTTTAACAGTTTTGAAAAGAGAATGTAAAAATGTTCAAATTGGCCTGTATAGTACATAATGTTTTGGTGGTGTTTGTGTCAAAGTCAGAAAAGAATGAATGTAAATTGAAAGACGTCGTCATTGAACACATTTTGTGCCCAAAGCAATGATAAATGATCCAGAGTTTAGCCACATAGACTGATGTGATCACTGAGTGAAGACAAAAAGTGAACAGTGAAAAAGTGATGAGGATTGAGAAATGTGTCCCAGCAAATGTAAAAAAAATAAATAAAAATAAAACTGTTGACATGTTTTAAATTGTTTTAAAAATTAAATTAAATATATTTTCATCTTATTAGAAGTTATATTTTCTTGGTGTTTAGCCCCACAGCTTTCTGCATATCGCTTTACGTTTTTTTTTATTTTATTGCATTGGCCAATACTAAATTGATATGTTAAAAACTGTGAATCATTTTTCATTGCTTTCACACAAAATGCATTCAATGACCACATTTTTTCAAAATCCACGAACACTTTTGTTATTCGTACCTAACTATCTGCAAAACTATATATTTTTAGCACATTCTTTGAATGCTAACACACTGCTTTCAGAACTGATCAAACACATTCAAGTCAGAACGATGATCAACTCATTTCTGCAGGAATTATACTGAAATATAAAATCTTAAAATCCAAAGGGACCCACTTTATATTAGGTGGCCTTAACTACTATGTACTAACATTTTAATTATCCATTTGATACAATGCACTTATTGTGTACATACATGTCTTTACATTGTACTTACATTTTTAAATATACCTGCATGTAATTACATCTGTAATTAATTTCTGTAGTTACATTTGTAATTACACTGTTGACACTTCCCTTACATCTAACCCTACCTTTAAACTTACCAATACAACCATACCTGACCCTACCCGTATCCCACCTCAATATCAGCAAAAGTGTTTTGCAATACAATATGAACACAATAAGTACATTGTACCTATTTAAGTACATAGTAGTTAAGGCCCCCTAATATAAAGTGGGGCCATCTAAAGTCATAATTTATCATTGATTTGGCATAAAATACATTCAATGGCGACATCTTTCGATTTATAAGAATTATTTTCTTACTTCAACACAAACACCACCAAAACATTATGAACTGTATAGGCCAATTTGAAAAATTTTTGATTCTCTTTTCAAAACTCCCTAACTTATGTTCAAAACTTAACTAAAATTAATTAAAAAAAACAAAACAATTTGCTACATTTCGGCAGTATTACCATATTGAAATATTGGGTGATTCTTTTGAATCCTCAGAATCCTTTTTGGTAGTTTTAGTGCATTTTGAACACTAAAATAACTGCTGTGCCAAGCTGAAATTCAGTTGTGTGAATTTGTGTGAAAAAGTGTGTGAAGAGTTTTAAAAAAGTGACCCAAGTATTGAAAAATGTGTCGTAGGGATTGGAAAAAGTGCACATTGATTTAATTTTCCCAGGTAAATCCCAGCGTTTTCTCTAGTTTGGATGAGAAGTTTGTGTCTGTGACATGGGTGTAACAGCTCTGTAAGGCCTCTTCCTCACCTGTGAGACAATCGCTTTGGCCTTTCCTGTATTCATATGTAAATGGAGTTTGGGGGATGTGTAAGCAAACAGATCTACACTAGGCTAAATACACGCATGAGTTTTTTTAGTTGTCTCTTGTGACTTTCTCACTGCAACCGAACATTACTTTGGAGTTTTTGCAGAAATATCTTTGCCATTGTGCCTGTTATTTCATAAAGAAACCGTACAGCAGCCATTTACAGCAGCCACAGTGCTGTAACACCACAGAATTCTGGGTCTTTGTTTGAGTCTGTTTGACGTCTATCTCTCAGCTACAATCGCTAGGACACCTTTCAAAGCAAAGCAGTTAATTTCACGTTCAAAATGTGCTAAAACTACCAAAACACTTCATTGATGTCTTAAATCAACTCATTCTTCCAGAACACAATGAGGATTCACCCAACATATACACTTTTAACTCATACAACAAAAAACACTAACAACAGTCAGCATTATAGTATATTTTTTTGCTGTTAACTTCAGTTTATGTCACATGGTCCAAGTTTTCATTAAAGTACACACGCTTTCTACTTTTGTAAACAATAGATTATTTTTGTAAAACAATAGATCTGTATGGAGTTATTTATACTCATATATCTTATAACATCCGGGTACTTTTGTGCATCCTCTGTACATGTGTTCTTGAGTATTGTAATTGAACTTAGACAGTTGCTGATGACGTACAGCAGAAACACAAGGACGCAATATCACTAAACAACGCTTTTGCGAAACATCCATTAAGTATATTTAATTGTGCTAAAATCACACTATTGCAAGTATACTTTAGGTTCACTTTAAATATCTCACATTTAAAGACTGATATTATACAGTGATCCCTTACTAATAGTGATATTACAGGGTTTTTTAAACATCTGCTAGGACACATTTCTGAATACTCATCACTTTTTCAAAACTCTTCACTCAGGGATCACATCAGCCTATGTGGCTAAACTGTGGATCATTTATTTGCTTTGGCACAAAATGCGTTCAATGACGACATCTTTCAATTTACATTCATTCTTTTCTCAATTAGATACAAACGCCAGCAAAACTTTATGAACTATAATGGCTAATTTGAAGGTTCACACTTTCTTTTTTAAACTGTTCAACTTATGTTCAAAATTTTAACACAAAAATGAATAACACAGAAATTTGAAACCCCTCTTTAAATGCTTGCTATGGATGCGAAAAATGCAGAAAACTGAACCTGATCAGATTTTTTTTTATGATGAAGGAAGGAAAGTTTCAGAGGCTGTGTGTAAACGTGCTTGATCTTTTTTTTAACGTGTGAAAATTTCGGTGTGCGAGGATATTTAGTCATTACCATCTATATAAAAGGGGAAAACTTAGGAACAATTTTATACTGTAATGTAAACATGGACCATGTAACATAAACAATAATGAATAAGCAGTAGAGAGTCAAACTTGAGTCAAACTGTTTTGTAAGGAAATTTTTATTTTTTATTTAAATTTAATATACACTGTATAATGATTTTGGAGGTCAAAACTCAGTTGTGTGTTGATTGTTGAGTTGAAAATCTTCGACTAAAGTGTCAATGTTAAAAGACATTCAGTTCACATAATTTAATTGAGACGGATGAAGATTTTCATGCAAGTCACCAAAAAATTTAGTTCTGACCTTCAAAATCTCTACAGTGTGTTTGTGATGGCAAGAAATGGCAAAGCAATCAAACAGGTGTCGTGTTTTACCATCCAACAGGGGACTTAAGTCAATTTAAGGAAATCATGTTCACTGTATAAAGTGTGACCTGCAATTGTTTCCTTAAAGAGTGATTTCTGCTTGATTTAAAACATAAAACACCAATACTTACCATAAAAATACACTATAATAAGATTTTGGAGGTCAAAACTCAGTTGTGTGTTGATTGCTGACTTGAAAATCATCAGTTGGTTAAATAACTAAAGTGTCAATGTTAAAAGTCATTCAGTTCACATAATTTAATTGAGACGGATAAACATTTTAATGCAAGTCACCATAAAATTGAGTTATCTCAATATATACAGTGAATATCTACAGTGTGTTTGAGATGAAGAAATGACAAAGCAAACACACTGGTGTCGTGATTTACTATCTAACAGGGGACCGAGTCATTGTGTTTAACATAATCATTATTCAAAGAGGATCTGCAATTAATACATTAGAGAAATATTTCTGCTTGATTTAACTCTTAAAACTCAGTTATTGCTATAAAAACTCTAAATCTCTACAGTGTGTTTATGATGGCAAGAAATGACAAATTAAACACACTGGTGTCGTGATTTACTATCTAACAGGGGACCGAGTCATTGTGTTTAACATAATCATTATTCAAAGAGGATCTGCAATTAATACATTAGAGAAATATTTCTGCTTGATTTAACTCTTAAAACTCAGTTATTGCTATAAAAACTCTAAATCTCCACAGTGTGTTTATGATGGCAAGAAATGACAAAGCAAACACACTGGTGTCGTGATTTACTATCTAACAGGGGACCGAGTCATTGTGTTTAACATAATCATTATTCAAAGATGATCTGCAAATAATACATTAGAGAAATATTTCTGCTTGATTTAACTCTTAAAACTCAGTTATTGCTATAAAAACTCTAAATCTCTGCAGTGTGTTTATGGCAAGAAATGACAACGCAAACACACTGGTGTCGTGATTTACT
>NC_137102.1:85000-90000 GCF_949357685.1 Gobio gobio | reverse complement strand
TATGAGGGTTTATTACACACACACACACACACACACTGATCTTGTCTGTATGAGGGTTTATTACACACACACACACACACACACACACACACACACACACTGATCTTGTCTGTATGAGGTTTTATTACACACACACACACACACACACACACACACACACACGCTGATCTTGTCTGTATGAGGGTTTATTACACACACACACACACACACACTGATCTTGTCTGTATGAGGGTTTATTACACACACACACACTGATCTTGTCTGTATGAGGGTTTATTACACACACACACACACACACTGATCTTGTCTGTATGAGGGTTTATTACACACACACACACACACACACACTGATCTTGTCTGTATGAGGGTTTATTACACACACACACACACACACACACACACACACACACACACACACACTGATCTTGTCTGTATGGGGGTTTATTACATACACACACACACACACACACACACACACTGATCTTGTCTGTATGAGGGTTTATTACACACACACACACACACACACTGATCTTGTCGGTATGAGGGTTTATTACACACACACACACACACACACACACACACACACACACACACACACACACACACACACACACACACACACACTGATCTTGTCTGTATGAGGGTTTATTACACACACACACACACACACGCACACACACACTGATCTTGTCTGTATGGGGGTTTATTACACACACACACACACACACTGATCTTGTCTGTATGAGGGTTTATTACACACACACACACACACTGATCTTGTCTGTATGAGGGTTTATTACACACACACACACACACACACACTGATCTTGTCTGTATGGGGGTTTATTACACACACACACACACACACACACACACACACTGATCTTGTCTGTATGAGGGTTTATTACACACACACACACACACACACACACACACTGATCTTGTTGTTTGTATGAGGGTTTATTACACACACACACACACACACACACACACACACACACACTGATCTTGTCTGTATGAGGGTTTATTACACACACACACACACACACACTGATCTTGTCTGTATGAGGGTTTATTACACACACACACACACACACACACACACACACTGATCTTGTCTGTATGAGGGTTTATTACACACACACACACACACACACACACACACACTGATCTTGTCTGTATGGGGGTTTATTACACACACACACACACACACACACACACACTGATCTTGTCTGTATGAGGGTTTATTACACACACACACACACACACACACACACACACACACTGATCTTGTCGGTATGAGGGTTTATTACACACACACACACACACACACACACACACACACACACTGATCTTGTCTGTATGAGGGTTTATTACACACACACACACACACACACACACACTGATCTTGTCTGTATGAGGGTTTATTACACACACACACACGCACACACACACTGATCTTGTCTGTATGGGGGTTTATTACACACACACACACACACACTGATCTTGTCTGTATGAGGGTTTATTACACACACACACACACACACTGATCTTGTCTGTATGAGGGTTTATTACACACACACACACACACACTGACTGATCTTGTCTGTATGGGGGTTTATTACACACACACACACACACACACACACTGATCTTGTCTGTATGAGGGTTTATTACACACACACACACACACACACACACACACACACTGATCTTGTTGTCTGTATGAGGGTTTATTACACACACACACACACACACACACACACACACACACACACACTGATCTTGTCTGTATGAGGGTTTATTACACACACACACACACTGATCTTGTCTGTATGAGGGTTTATTATACACACACACACACACACACACACTGATCTTGTCTGTATGAGGGTTTATTACACACACACACACTGATCTTGTCTGTATGAGGGTTTATTACACACACACACACACTGATCTTGTCTGTATGAGGGTTTATTACACACACACACACACACACACACACACACACACACACACACACACACACACACACTGATCTTGTCTGTATGAGGGTTTATTACACACACACACACACACACACACACTGATCTTGTCTGTATGAGGGTTTATTACACACACACACACACACACACACACACTGATCTTGTCTGTATGAGGGTTTATTACACACACACACACACACACACACACACACACACTGATCTTGTCTGTATGAGGGTTTATTACACACACACACACACTGATCTTGTCTGTATGAGGGTTTAATACACACACACACACACACACACACACTGATCTTGTCTGTATGAGGGTTTATTACACACACACACACACACACACTGATCTTGTCTGTATGAGAGTTTATTACACACACACACACACACACACACACACTGATCTTGTCTGTATGAGGGTTTATTACACACACACACACACACACACACACAGATCTTGTCTGTATGAGGGTTTATTACACACACACACACACACACACACACACACACACACACACTGATCTTGTCTGTATGAGGGTTTATTACACACACACACACACACACACTGATCTTGTCTGTATGGGGGGTTATTACACACACACACACACACACACACACACACACACTGATTTTGTCTGTATGGGGGGTTATTACACACACACACACATACACACACACACACTGATCTTGTCTGTATGAGGGTTTATTACACACAGACACACACACATACACACACACACACACACACACACACACACACACTGATCTTGTCTGTATGAGGGTTTATTAAATGGACTGCATTTATATAGCGCTTTTAACAGACCTTCGGCCATCCAAAGCGCTTTACATTTTGCCTCACATTCACCCATTCACACACCGACGGCGGTGTCAGCCATGCAAGGCGCCATCCAGCTCGTCGGGAGCAGCTGGGGTTAGGTGTCTTGCTCATGGACACCTCGGCACTTGGTCAGGTGGAACCGGGGATCGAACCACCAACCTTCCGGTTTGTAGACAACCTACATGAACCACTGAGCCACTGCCGCCCTGCACATTACACACACACACACACACACACACACACACACACACACACACACACACACACACACACACACACACACACACACACACACACACTGATCTTGTGTGTATGAGGGTTTATTACACACACACACACACACACTGATCTTGTCTGTATGGGGGGTTATTACACACACACACACACACACACACACACACACACACACACTGATCTTGTCTGTATGAGGGTTTATTACACACACACACACACACTGATCTTGTCTGTATGAGGGTTTATTACACACACACACACACACACACACACACACACACACACACACACACTGATCTTGTCTGTATGAGGTTTTATTACACACACACACACACACACACACACACGCTGATCTTGTCTGTATGAGGGTTTATTACACACACACACACACACACACTGATCTTGTCTGTATGAGGGTTTATTACACACACACACACTGATCTTGTCTGTATGAGGGTTTATTACACACACACACACACACACTGATCTTGTCTGTATGAGGGTTTATTACACACACACACACACACACACACACACTGATCTTGTCTGTATGAGGGTTTATTACACACACACACACACACACACACACACACACACACACACACACACTGATCTTGTCTGTATGGGGGTTTATTACACACACACACACACACACACACACACACACACACACACACACACACACACACACACACACACACACACACACACACACACACACACACACACACTGATCTTGTGTGTATGAGGGTTTATTACACACACACACACACACACACACTGATCTTGTCTGTATGGGGGGTTATTACACACACACACACACACACACACACACACACACACACTGATCTTGTCTGTATGAGGGTTTATTACACACACACACACACACACACTGATCTTGTCTGTATGAGGGTTTATTACACACACACACACACACACACACACACACACACACACACTGATCTTGTCTGTATGAGGTTTTATTACACACACACACACACACACACACACACACACACACACGCTGATCTTGTCTGTATGAGGGTTTATTACACACACACACACACACACACTGATCTTGTCTGTATGAGGGTTTATTACACACACACACACTGATCTTGTCTGTATGAGGGTTTATTACACACACACACACACACACTGATCTTGTCTGTATGAGGGTTTATTACACACACACACACACACACACACTGATCTTGTCTGTATGAGGGTTTATTACACACACACACACACACACACACACACTGATCTTGTCTGTATGGGGGTTTATTACACACACACACACACACACACACACACACTGATCTTGTCTGTATGAGGGTTTATTACACACACACACACACACACACACACTGATCTTGTCGGTATGAGGGTTTATTACACACACACACACACACACACACACACACACACACACACACACACACACACTGATCTTGTCTGTATGAGGGTTTATTACACACACACACACACACACGCACACACACACTGATCTTGTCTGTATGGGGGTTTATTACACACACACACACACACACTGATCTTGTCTGTATGAGGGTTTATTACACACACACACACACACTGATCTTGTCTGTATGAGGGTTTATTACACACACACACACACACACACACTGATCTTGTCTGTATGGGGGTTTATTACACACACACACACACACACACACACACACACACACTGATCTTGTCTGTATGAGGGTTTATTACACACACACACACACACACACACACACACTGATCTTGTTGTTTGTATGAGGGTTTATTACACACACACACACACACACACACACACACACACTGATCTTGTCTGTATGAGGGTTTATTACACACACACACACACACACACTGATCTTGTCTGTATGAGGGTTTATTACACACACACACACACACACACACAC
>NC_137102.1:77500-80000 GCF_949357685.1 Gobio gobio | reverse complement strand
TTAGAGCCAGATCGGCTGAGGGGGGGGTCTACAGGGTGAAAAGTCTCTGTGCTATTGTGTCTGAATGAGTAACCGACAGCAGTGCAGACCAAACTCCAGGACTGATCATTATATCCAAACGCACACTCATCACCCCGTCCCTTCCTGCTGATGCTCTGATATGACACTGTTATATACACATACCCACTCCACTCAACTTCCCAGTAAGAGCGTCCACTCACACTCTCATTACACAACACCTGAGGATACACATCAAATCTGTGAGGATGATCAGGATACGACCGATCTGTGTCAGGGTATGTAATCTCTCTGCTCCCCTCAGACAGACGGAGGTGATAATTCACTGTGTTCAGGTCTGGAGTCAGCCGAAGAGAGTCTGATGGAGAGAAACACACAGAATGAGCGATTATGAATCTGATCTTGTAATGTAGCTGAACTCTTCATGTTCAAAATATCATCAGTGTCTCAGTTTAGATTAATCATCATTCACACGATCAGCTCTAAAACTCTTCTGTCATGTTTCTTTCAACCTGGTCTCATTGTGAAAATGTACCTCTGGCAACGTTTTTGCAAACCGCCAAAATACGTACCAATAAGTACATATCTCTGCAGTTTCAAAGTGAAATGAACACTAGAGGCAGTAAAACAGCAAGCACTTTTTAATCGTTTTTTTTTCCCATGTAAATGAATAAATTTTGTAGTTTGCGTCACTTAATCCGCTCCATATGCTCGGCTTTTTTTATGTAATAAGTTTGCTCAGTAGCTCAGCTGGTACAGATTTGTACTTGTAATAATGAAAGCTCAGGTACGAATCCCATGAAAGACAAGTCATGATAAAAGAGCTCAAAGATGAGTTCACACAAGCTAACAAGACATGGTTACTATTGTATTTTTGTCACATTTGCTTTTGTTAACACTATCGGTTAGGTTTAGGGTTTAGTGTAGGTGTACGTTAAAAAAACAATGTCACAAAACGTCAGATTGACGCTCATCTGTTCCGGGGAAAAAACGAAGCTTTTGGCGGCACCCAGTGGACATATCACTTTGAAACTGCAGTGATATGTACATATTGGTACGTATTTTGGGGTTTGCAAAAACGTTGCCAGAGGTACATTTTCGCAATGAGACCAGACTGGTTTCTTTCCTCTTCTCAAGGAAGAACATGAACACACTCATGAACACACTCATGAACACACACTCATGAACACACACTCATGAACACACACTCATGAACACACACTCATGAACACACACTCATGAACACACTCATGAACACACACTCATGAACACACACTCATGAACACACACTCATGAACACACACTCATGAACACACACTCATGAACACACTCATGAACACACACTCATGAACACACACTCATGAACACACACTCATGAACACACACTCATGAACACACACTCATGAACATACTCATGAACACACTCATGAACACACACTCATGAACACACACTCATGAACACACTCATGAACACACACTCATGAACACACACTCATGAACACACTCATGAACACACACTCATGAACACACACTCATGAACACACACTCATGAACACACACTCATGAACACACACTCATGAACACACTCATGAACACACACTCATGAACACACTCATGAACACACACTCATGAACACACACTCATGAACACACACTCATGAACACACACTCATGAACACACTCATGAACACACTCATGAACACACTCATGAACACACTCATGAACACACACTCATGAACACACTCATGAACACACACTCATGAACACACTCATGAACACACACTCATGAACACACACTCATGAACACACTCATGAACACACTCATGAACACACTCATGAACACACTCATGAACACACACTCATGAACACACTCATGAACACACTCATGAATACACTCATGAACACACACTCATGAACACACACTCATGAACACACACTCATGAACACACTCATGAACACACTCATGAACACACTCATGAAAACACTCATGAACACACTCATGAACACACTCATGAACACACACTCATGAACACACTCATGAACACACTCATGAACACACACTCATGAACACACACCCATGAACACACACTCATGAACACACACTCATGAACACACACTCATGAACACACACTCATGAACACACACTCATGAACACACTCATGAACACACTCATGAACACACACTCATGAACACACACTCATGAACACACTCATGAACACACTCATGAACACACTCATGAACACACTCATGAACACACACTCATGAACACACTCATGAACACACTCATGAACACACTCATGAACACACTCATGAACACACACTCATGAACACACTCATGAACACACACTCATGAACACACTCATGAACACACTCATGAACACACTCATGAACACACTCATGAAAACACTCATGAACACACTCATGAACACACTCATGAACACACACTCATGAACACACTCATGAACACACTCATGAACACACTC
>NC_137102.1:0-70000 GCF_949357685.1 Gobio gobio | reverse complement strand
TAACTAAATAAAAACTAGTGTTAGATGACTAAAACTATAACGAAAATCAACTGTCATTTTCGTCAACGAATAAAAACGAGACGAAAATGTTAGGGAGGGACGATTAGGGAAGACATCCAGTCAGAACTGATGTCCGCGCACATTTGATTTGAACGTGCTGATCTAACCGCTGGAGAACACGGCACTGTTGCGCTTCTACAGGCTCACTCACGCATCCCCAATCCAGCTCCAGAGCGGCTCACAATCAATGAATAACACACATTTATGCCAGGCAATTGTTTATGAACTAATGCTGATGAATAATGACAATGTTTACTTTACGATGTTTATATAGTAATATGTTTTAGACGGTTGTAGCATATTTGATCTCCTCATCTGAACTTGAATGAGCTCTTACAACTACAATAGAGGCTCAGACATTTCAAAATAAGAGTCAATGTGTATTTCCAGCTTGTTTATCATTTAAAGTCAAGCATCATATATTCGTTTTTGCTTACACAATAAACTGTATTTAGTTTAATTCCCATTTAATTCATAGTCAGGAGGAAAGACCAGTATTTAACACATATTAAATAAAGTATCAGGGTTATAATAGTTCACTAAAACCATTTAAAAAAATCTTCGTCACTTAAAATTAAATAAATGTTAACTGAAATTAAAAAAATAAATAAAAAAGTTATTTGAATCTTTAGCTTAACATGATATAGGCTACTAACTAAAACAGAAATACAAAAATTTTTCTGTTTTAGATACAAACTATATAGATGTTTTTAAAAACAAACAAAAAAGTGAATTGAGCTCTCTTTTGTGAATTTTTAATGTCAAAAACAAAATGATGTCAAAATGTCAGTTCAAGTGACCGTCGGTTATGCTTAATGTATTACAATTTAACTAAACTCATTAGATTTTAGGAGAATAACTCTACTGTAGATTTAGTCGACTAAAATCTTATGATATTTAGTCGACTAAAATCTTATGATATTTAGTCGACTAAAATCTTATGATATTTAGTCGACTAAAACTAGACTAAAACTAAAAACAATTCAGGTGACTAAAATATGACTAAAACTAAATGGCATTTTAGTCAAAAGACTATGACTAAAACTAAATCAAAATATGCTGTCAAAATTAACACTGCAGGAGGGTAAAGAAGACGGTTGATGGTGGAGAAGAGCATTTTGGGGTGTTTTTGTTGGTTACTGATTAGTGTGGAGAAATATCTTGTTTTTGCCTGGGAAAGGGCTCCTTTGTAGTTTGTGACGTGGTCTTTAAATGCTTCCAGTGGACAGTGAGGCCAGATCTTCTGTATCGTCTCTCAAGCCTACATCCTGTGGTCTTCATCTTGCGGAGCTCAGGGGTGAACCAGGGAGCAGGACGAGAGAAAGACACGTATCGTGTGGTAAGAGGAGCTACAAAGTCCAGGCTGAGCGAGAGGGCACGGTTGTAGTGTTCCACCATGTCATCCACTGTTTGGTAAGGGTGGTGGGTGGCGAGGTGGGTCGCTAGGAAGTCAGATAACGTGGAGGTACACACCCGCTTGATGTTCCTGAAAGTGATGTGCCGTTTGGTGCACTGCTTTGGGAGAGGCACAAGGACCAAGAATAGGATGGCGTGGTGGTCAGAGACAGCCAGGTCAGTGCACTGCAGGTGGGAGGGGGTTATGCCAGCACAGCACACCAGGTCCAGGGTGTGCCCTTTGTCATGCGTGGGGCCCTGTACATGTTGAGTAAAACTGAAGCAGTCCAGCAGTGATAGAAAATCAGTAGCAAGAGAACAATTACTGGAATCCACATGAATGTTAAAATCACCCAGCAGGATAGTAGACAGTGATTTCGGGCAAACAGTGGAAAGCAGTTCAGTGAGCTCAGATATGAAGCAGGCAGAGGCTTTGGGGGGGCGGTAGATTAGAGCAACCTGTAGCTGTGCGGACCCAGTCAACATGAAGTGAAGGCATTCAAAGGAGGTAGTATTCACTGGGATCTCTTTGATTAAGATGTCAGCACGATGGATAACAGCAAGCCCGCCACCACGGCCAAGGCTGCGAGGCTTCTGGATATATCCATTACCTGGGGGAGTGGCTTGATTGAGAGTTATGAACTCATGCTGGTTCTGCCATGTCTCAGTAAGACACACAAAATCCAGTGATTTTTCTGAGATGAGGTCATGGATAAGGAGGGCTTTGTTATTTAATGAGCGAATGTTAAGCAGCATGAATGATGTTGTCCTGGTAAGTGCAGTTGCAGAGGTGACAGTGTCCACACAGACCAAGGATCGAAGATTAACTTGTGATGGGCGTGGTTTGCATCGATGACGTCGCCAGCGTGAAGCATGGCACCAAACAGCTGGGACAGACAAAGTTTCGTGATAGTAGACAAACTTATGACGGGCAGCCCTATGAACAAAGGGGGAGCGACGCAGGAGGTGGAGAGATTTTATCACCTCAAGGCAACTCGTAGATGCATTTGAGCTAAGACTCATGAGTTCCACTGCAGTGTATTTGATGAGAGTCATGGCCAAGGGGCAGCACGCAGTTGCTAGCATCCTTGCGCAGTTTGCTAATTCCATAACGGTAACAGGAGGAGGAGGCCAGAAAGACCACAGCACAGCGAAGGAAAAACGTTTTTGGATAGCAGTTTCAGTTACACGGTAAGTCACTGTACTTCAGTACACAGCGACTTCAGTGTCGTCATCTAATGAGTTATTGGTGTAGTGGCGGTTAAAGTTTGCAGCGGCGATAAGCAGCGTTAGACAGCCGTGACAAACGCAACAGAATCGAGCAAAACAGAAATTATGATCCCGACACTGATGACAATGATGTCTGGATGGCCAACGTGTTTAGGTTGTTTGTAGAGCATAACATCCACAAAAACATTGGTTAGGTCAGAGATGAGAAGCGGCGACATACACGCCAGCGTCCTCTCAACATGGAGATGGACATCACACCAATCTTATTCTGTTACAAGTTCATTTAACCCTAGACTGAATAGGGGCAGAACAGTCTGGGACACAGTGGACCGGCGTGTTTGTGGATAGAAACGGCTCATTCTAAGGTAATAAAAACATGCATGTAAGGTCTTTATACACCACTGAAAACATAGTTCTGCATATTATATTGCATTTCTGTCAATAGATCCTCATAAATACTACACACTGCACCTTTATCTTTTTCATTTTGGAAATATATTAATAAATGTGTAACTGTTTTGCAAAATATTTCCCATTTGACTGTATTATGTGATAGCTAATATTATGTCCTCAATGTTCACAAATGCATTGTTATGAATAGTGTCTATTAAAGTCACAGAGTGTGGGCATTTAATGTCAGATACTGTATTTAGCCGATAGACTTGAAAAGGCGAAACGTGCTTTAAGCCAATAACCCAAAACTGACCACAGAGAAGATAAATCCCAGCACATAGAGACTCTTTCACCGAGATATTATCATATAGAGACTGTGTCTGTTCCCCGAATTAGTAAATACAAAAAAAACATCAAAACCATTCAACAGTAAAAATTTAATTGATGTCCAACAAATAAACAACAGATATAATACAGATGAACAATTGATAAAGCTTGGGTTGCTGAATATTTGATCCCTTTCCCCAAAAGCACTTATTGTTAATGATATTATTAAAGATAATAATCTAGATGTGCTGTGTTTGACAGAAACCTGGCTAAAACCTGACGACTACATTAATTTAAATGAGTCCACCCCCCAAGATTATTGTTATAAACATGAGCCGCGTCTAAAAGGTAAAGGGGGAGGGGTTGCTGTAATTTATAATAATATCTTCAGTATTACTCAGAAGTCTAGTTTCAGATAAAATTCCTTAGAAGTTTTGCTGCTTTATGTAATGCTATGTAGTGTACATGACAAAACCCGTTCAACATTGGTGTTAGCTACTGTATACAGGCCACCAGGGCACAATACAGACTTTATCAAAGAATTTGCTGACTTTCTATCAGAATTAGTACTGGCCGTAGATAAAGTACTAATTGTTGGTGATTTTAATATCCATGTTGACAACGGAAAAGACGTATTGGGATTAGCATTTAAAGATACACTAAACTCTATTGGAGTTAGGCAACACGTGTCAGGACCCACTCATCGCCATAATCATACTTTAGACCTAATATTGTCACATGGAATAAATGTTGATACCGTTGAAATTCTGCAGCAGAGCGATGACATCTCAGATCATTACTTAGTATCTTGTATACTTAATTTAGCTAAGGTTGCAAAGCCGCCCCCTCGCTTCAAAAATGGCAGGACAATCACTGCCACTACTAAAGATTGCTTTTTAAATAATCTTCCTCATCAGTATCATCTCCTCAGCATCCCAGATAGCATAGAAGAACTCGATGTTGCAACAGAAACTATTGGCTCAGTTGGGGACACTATATTTTTCAACTAAATATCGAAATAAATCTAATTAATAAACTAAATTAACCATATAAACTAAATTACTGATCTAATTACTGATCTAAAGCCCACACTGTCACCGTATGGAAATAGAAATGAACTGATGACATCAAATGGCTATACAGCTGAATAAAATTATGCTGCATTATTTTCCTGTTTAACACTGTAAAGCTGCTTTGAAACAATCTACATTGTTAAAAGCGCTATATAAATAAAGTTGACTTGACTCTCTTTTCCAGTACTTTAGACACAGTTGCTCCTCTGCGCTTAAAGAAGATTAAAGAAAATAGTCCAACGCCGTGGTACAACGAGCACACCCGGGCCCTTAAAACAGCAGCCAGAAAAATGGAGCGCAGCTGGAAGATAACAAAGCTAGAGGTATTTCTTAATTCGTGGAAAGAGCACATGATCGCATACAGAAAGGCCGTAAGAACTGCTAGATCTGCTTATTTCTCAACTCTCTTGGAAGAAAACAAACACAACCCAAGGTATTTATTCGATACAGTGGCTAAATTAACCAAAAATAAAGCTTCAAATTCTGATGATTGTAAACAGCACAGCTGTAATGACTTTATGAACTTCTTCACATGTAAGATTGATAATATTAGGAAGAAAATTTTAACCATGCAGCCGTCTACTACAGTATCACATCAGACAGAGCATTGTAGTGTCACTGAGGAAAAATTACACTCATTCACTACTATAGGAGAAGACACACACACACACACACACACACACACACACACACACACACACACACTGCTATAGGAGAAGACATACACACACTCATTCACTGCTATAGGAGAAGACACACACACACACACACACACACACACACTCACACTCACACTCACAGACACACAGACACTCACACACTCACACACTCACACACTCACTCATTCACTGCTATAGGAGAAGAAGAATTGGCTAAACTCATTAAATCATCAAAATCAACAACATGTATGCTTGAGCCTGTACCGACTAGGCTATTAAAAGAGATGCTACCGGAGGTCATAGATCCTCTTCTTAATATCATTAATTCATCTTTGTCATTAGGATATATACCGAAAACTTTTAAGTTGGCTATTATTAAACCACTTAATATAAAAACGCAACTTGATCCTACAGAATTAGTCAATTATAGACCAATCTCAAATCTACCCTTTCTGTCAAAAATACTTGAAAAGGCAGTGTCTTCACAATTATGTTCCTTTTTAGAAAGAAATGGTATCTGTGAGGATTTCCAGTCAGGATTTAGAGCGTATCATAGCACTGAGACTGCTCTCATCAGAGTTACACATGATTTACTCTTATCATCCGATTGTGGCTGTTTCTCTCTATTAGTGTTACTCGATCTTAGCGCTGCATTTGATAACATCGACCACAACATTCTTTTGAATAGACTCGAAAATGATGTAGGCATTAGTGGAATTGCCTTGTCATGGTTTAAATCATACCTATGCGACCATTATCAGTTTGTAGCAGTAAATGAAGAGATGTCACGCCGATCATATGTTCAGTATGGAGTACCACAAGGCTCAGTGCTAGGACCGCTACTCTTCACCCTGTACATGCTACCACTGGGAGATATTATTAGGAAGCATGGCATTAGTTTTCATTGTTATGCTGACGATACTCAGCTCTATATTTCTTCACGCCCTGAAGAAACTTACCAATTCACAAGATTAACGGAATGCAGAGCTGATATAAAACATTGGATGACCAGTAATTTCCTGCAACTCAATTCAGAAAAAACTGAATTTTTAATTATTGGACAAAAAAGCTCCACAAGTAGTAAACTAGAATACTGTCTAACACTTGATGCTGCTCTGTCCAGTCCTCGTGGTCAGTGAGGAACCTGGGTGTGCTCTTTGATACCAATCTTTCGTTTGAAAGCCACGTTTCTAGCATCTGTAAAACTGCATTCTACCAGCTTAAAAATATATCTAAATTACGGCACATGCTCTCAATGCAAAATGCTGAACAGTGAGTTGATGCGTTCATGACCTCAAGGCTAGATTATTGTAATGCTCTACTGGGTGGTTGCCCTGCTCGCTTAATAAATAAACTCCAGCTGGTCCAAAACGCAGCAGCTCCAGTTCTTACTAGAACCAGGAAGTGTGACCATATTAGCCCAGTTCTGTCAAAACTGCACTGGCTGCCTATTAAACATCGCATACATTTTAAAATCTTGCTTATTACTTACAAAGCACTAAATGGTTTATCTCCAATACTTGAGCGAGCTCTTAACACATTATACTCCATCACGTCTACTGTGCTCTCTAAACTCTGGCCAGTTGATCATACAGAGAATATCCAAATCAACTGCAGGCGGTCGATCCTTTTCCTATTTAGCTCCTAAACTCTGGAACAGTCTTCCTAGCATTGTTGGGGAAGCAGACACACTCTGTCAGTTTAAATCTAGACTAAAAACACATCTCTTTACTGTGGCATACACATAAAACACTTTCTCAATGAAATGATTGTTAGGCTGCATTAACTAGGTCAGCCGGAACCGGGAACACTTCCCATAACACCTGATGTACTCGTGACATCATCAGAAGAATGGCATCTACGCTAATGCTGGTCTCTCTGTTTATCCCGAGGTTTACTGCAGTCAGCCGGATCCGGGCCGTATCCAGATCAGATGCTGGACCTGCGCCCAGAGAAGACCAACACAGGACCCCGAAGTGTCTGAGAGACCGTGATTAGACTCCCCCTGCAACTGCCTCATCGACACGGCATCCTCAATAAACCCGTCTCCAGCTTGATGACTCCGGTCCTTCGAATATTACAATTAAATAATACTTAAATCGATATGTCATCCGCAATAAACCCGTCTCCAGCGTGTTGCCTCCGATCATTCGAATATTGCACTTTAATAATGATTTAATCAACATCATCCTCAATAAACCCGTCTCCAGCATGTTGCCTCCGGTCCTTCGAATATTCCAATCTATTATGACCTCTGACCTGTAAAGCTGCCAGAATAATAATAATAATAATAATAATAATAATAATAATACACTGTTTGTTAATTGGCCAGAGGAGAACTGACTTGACTTGACTTGAGAGAATATGGTGTGTAGTAACTCTGTACTGTTACGTCCCGTGATGTAATTGCTATTGAATATTGTAATGATGTTTTTCTCCCCTCTTTTTCTCTCTCGCTCTCTCTCTGGGTGCGTCTCAATCAGCTCTAGCTCAGTAGTCAGGGCACTGATCAGGGATCAGCCCATTGACTTCTGTCCTGATCAGTGCCCTGAGCTAGAGCTGATTGAGACGCACCCTCGGTCATGTGGCGCTGCTAAGCGTCCGCAGCAGATCTTGACTAGCGGGAGCGTGGCTTCAGTGTAACGGATATAAAGCAGCAGTGAGGAGAAGCTCGGGAGGAGTCCCCCTTCTGCTGTCCCAGACTCATCCTGGCTTTAACTTTGGATATTGTGAATCTGTGCTGTGATCACAACGATGTGCCATTAGACATTTATTTGGGTTTACCCACTCCTAAACCTTTCTCCTGTTTATTATTTTTAGGTATGATAACTGTTATTACTTTTGGTTTCTTTTGTTAGAGAATTTATTTTGTTTAAAGCTCTT
Organism: Gobio gobio; assembly: GCF_949357685.1. Taxonomy (NCBI): domain Eukaryota; kingdom Metazoa; phylum Chordata; class Actinopteri; order Cypriniformes; family Gobionidae; genus Gobio; species Gobio gobio. The sequence continues at coordinate 61,980 of NC_137102.1, read as the reverse complement.
TAGGAAGGGTTAGTTTTGTTTGTTATTTTGGCCTTGCCCTCTCCTGACGATTTGGTTATCTATAGGGAGTGCAGAATTATTAGGCAAATGAGTATTTTGACCACATCATCCTCGTTATGCATGTTGTCTTACTCCAAGCTGTATAGGCTGGAAAGCCTACTACCAATTAAGCATATTAGGTGATGTGCATCTCTGTAATGAGAAGGGGTGTGGTCTAATGACATCAACACCCTATATCAGGTGTGCATAATTATTAGGCAACTTCCTTTCCTTTGGCAAAATGGGTCAAAAGAAGGACTTGACAGGCTCAGAAAAGTCAAAAATAGTGAGATATATTGCAGAGGGATGCAGCAGTCTTAAAATAGCCAAGCTTCTGAAGCGTGATCATCGAACAATCAAGCGTTTCAGTCAAAATAGTCAACAGGGTCGCAAGAAGCGTGTGGAAAAACCAAGGCGCAAAATAACTGCCCGTGAACTGAGAAAAGTCAAGCGTGCAGCTGCCAAGATGCCACTTGCCACCAGTTTGGCCATATTTCAGAGCTGCAACATCACTGGAGTGCCCAAAAGCACAAGGTGTGCAATACTCAGAGACATGGCCAAGGTAAGAAAGGGAGAAAGTCGACCACCACTGAACAAGACACACAAGCTGAAACGTCAAGACTGGGCCAAGAAATATCTCAAGACTGATTTTTCTAAGGTTTTATGGACTGATGAAATGAGAGTGAGTCTTGATGGGCCAGATGGATGGGCCTGTGGCTGGATTGGTAAAGGGCAGAGAGCTCCAGTCCGACTCAGACGCCAGCAAGGTGGAGGTGGAGTACTGGTTTGGGCTGGTATCATCAAAGATGAGCTTGTGGGGCCTTTTCGGGTTGAGGATGGAGTCAAGCTCAACTCCCAGTCCTACTGCCAGTTTCTGGAAGACACCTTCTTCAAGCAGTGGTACAGGAAGAAGTCTGCATCCTTCAAGAAAAACATGATTTTCATGCAGGACAATGCTCCATCACACGCGTCAAAGTACTCCACAGCGTGGCTGGCAAGAAAGGGTATAAAAGAAGAAAATCTAATGATATGGCCTCCTTGTTCACCTGATCTGAACCCCATTGAGAACCTGTGGTCCATCATCAAATGTGCGATTTACAAGGAGGGAAAACAGTACACCTCTCTGAACAGTGTCTGGGAGGCTGTGGTTGCTGCTGCACGCAATGTTGATGGTGAACAGATCAAAACACTGACAGAATCCATGGATGGCAGGCTTTTGAGTGTCCTTCCAAAGAAAGGTGGCTATATTGGTCACTGATTTGTTTTTGTTTGGTTTTTGAATGTCATAAATGTATATTTGTGAATGTTGAGATGTTATATTGGTTTCACTGGTAAAAATAAATAATTGAAATGGGTATAAATTTGTTTTTTGTTAAGTTGCCTAATAATTATGCACAGTAATAGTCACCTGCACACACAGATATCCCCCTAAAATAGCTAAAACTAAAAACCACTTCCAAAAATATTCAGCTTTGATATTAATGAGTTTTTTGTGTTCATTGACAACATGGTTGTTGTTTAATTATTAATGTTGTAAAATTAATCCTCAAAAATACAACTTGCCTAATAATTCTGCACTCCCTGTAAGTTTGCTATCTTTATTTATTTACTGGTTTTTGTTAACCCTTTCATAAAACACTTGTTCAATATATTCTTGGTTCTTCCGTTTCTTTTTCTTTTATAGTGTTTGTAAAAAGCTGTGGAAACATTTTTCTGGAAATAACAAGTGTAAAAGTTAACAGAGCTGGGATAGTGGAAAAGAGATTCCTGCATGTTTATTTATGATCTTTTAGTGATTTTAGTGTCTTGTTCCTCCTCCTCAATCCCCTAGACTGAGAAGGGAAGGGATCAGTACGGGAGAGCGGGCACAACCTCACGCTTTTTCTCAGTTTGTGTAAATTCACTTGGGGTTCAGAGTATTTATTTTTTTCTCACATTCCCCACATGTCTAGTACAATTATGTGGTTTTGTTTGATTAATACAGTGTATACTTTTTTCTTGATTTACCCCGAAAGAATGGAAGTGAATTGTGACAACATGCCCCATAGGTGGGGTACAGTGTAACGTGTGAGGGGCAGATTGTAACATGAGCAAATGGCAGCTTAAAATGATACCTGATATAATCAAAAAAATACCAAGACAAACTAAAATATTTTGTCAATAAAATACAATGATTAACTTTATAAATTAAAATAATGGCATTTTTTAATCATTAAAAATATACTGATTTTTGAGTTTGACAACAAACACATGGCTAAATACAGCTAAACAGCAGAGCTAAAAACATCATAATAATGAATCATTAATAATAACATTGACTCTCAGTCATTATTCACCCTTTTCTCATGGTTTCTTCATAAAGGGATAGAATATAATACCGTAGTTCTAATAGGGCTCAGTGAGACCACATGCCCCCCCTGCACAACTGGGCTTTAACCCACGGCTCGTGTCTTCTGCTGTTAGATCAGCATTAAATAACTTTCTCAAATGTTGAGATATAATATAACAGATATAAGATTAATATCATATCAGATTTGTCTTATTTTAAACAAACACAAAAAACAGAGATGAAAAATAAACTGAAGTAAGAAATGTACTTTTGCTATGGTTAAATACATGTTCAGTGATATCTTCCAAAGATTTTTACATTTTGACGCATTTTTTTTCTCTCTAAATAATGTTGATGTGGCAACTAGTAAACACACTAAGTTTGGTCATCCTGGCATGTGTGGAAAGGGTTAAACCATGCGTGTTGCAACTAACCCGCGTCAGGTCGTGCCCGCGCTCCCCTTTACAAAAAACACGTGGAGAGAGGAATGAGTCGGTTTTACTGAGAACTGCTCTTATGTTTACAGAATTGCACAAGCATGACCCGACTATCCAACAGGACAGAGCATCTGCTGACACAGGGGCATTGCCCAACACCCCGAGCACACACACCCCCTGCTGGAGACAACTGGACCTGCTAGAACTGTATTCACAATGAACTTCTGTATGCTTTGCATTTATTATAAATAAATAATTAATTATTATTATTATTAAAGAATATAAATGATGAGTTTTGCATTTGTTAAAGATATTATTTATATTAATCAATCATGTCGTTTTCAGGGATGACTGAGGTCTTTCTGCAGAAATGCCATGATAGTGGGCTTAACATTTTGTGTTCTAAGTTGATTATTTGTTTGTTTGTGTGTTTTGTTTTAGTTATGAGCCATTTATTTTAATGTTAGCTATATTTTTAACTGTCCTTTTGGTTTTCATACAGAGAAGTGTTTGTTACATCTGCCCATGATCTCCACAGTAGTACAGCGGCCTACATCTGACATCAAACACATTTTGTGACAACATGAACGAGGCAAATAATACGTTCATATATACAGTCAATTGGGAAACGGTTTACAAACTGTTACATTAATATTGTACCCTATAATTATTAATATCCACACCTGTCAGGAAATATGGTTGTCAATACAAACATTGAGTGAGTGAAACAAATTATTATTATTTTTTTAAAGATAAAGATTAATGCAAAGGAAATGTGCATGTGGCACTCACCTGAATACGGTATGGGGCCTATAGTGTCACTGGCTTCACTCACTCCCACTTTACCCACTATCCTGTAGCGGATCAAGTACTGCTGTCCAGACTCCAATCCAGTCAGAGTAAAGTCTTCATCAGGTGTGTCTTTGACATGCCACTGTTCCTCGTTCAGCTGCTGGTACTCCACTCTGTACCGCACAGTTTCTCCAGTTGGGGACTTCTGCAGTTTCAGGGACACACTGCGCTCCAGGACCTCCTTCACTTCTGGAGGGGGAGGCTTCGACACGGGCTGGAACTGTGTGTCTGTCAGCTGCCCTTTTTCATACAGACGGATTGAGGAGCCTGGGCTGGATGGATCGCAGATGGCAGAAATAATGAATCTGTAACTCTTTTCATCTTTATTAGCCTCTGAAAAACTTCTGAAAAGAGATAAGGTCTCTCTCATCTTTGAGAGGACAGCAGGATCGTTGAACCACTTTCTGACAGATGCCACAGAAACCATGCTTTGTTCCCCATCTAGCTCTTTAAACTTGTCAGATTTCAGAAACTCCTTCAGGGTTGAAAGATACGGGTCTTCATACTTCAGAGATGTGAAGGTCAAGCACACCACAACATCAATATTAGGATCACGGAGGATGGTGTTGAGACGGTCTGAGTCTTCAGGTTTGATTCCCTCCAGCATCTTCATGTGAGAACTCAAGAGGTTGAGTTCAGTCTGTGCACCATCTAACCACTGGTTAATCCTGTCAGCTTTAAAAGGGGAGCTGATGTGGATCTTCAGGACGTCTTCCAGTGACTTCTCCTCCATCTCTCCTCCTCGTATAGCAGGCAAGACCCTGGCCACTGCTTTCAAGAGCATTGTCTTGTAAATGCTAAATGAGCTCTGAAATGAATGCAGCCTCTCTTTGATATCACTGAAAGCATTCACCAGTGTTTTTCTGGAGAGGTCGTTGCATGTCCTCTCTACTTTTCCCAGCTCCTCCATTATATCTTCAGTGTTGGAAACCAGACGTGTGGTGATTTCTCTCTCCAGCTGAGCTGCTTTTGAATCCAGTAGAGAAAGAGGATAGAGCCAGACTCTTATTGGAACTGCATTCTGTGGATTCTCCTTCAGGATAGCGGGGAGCTTCTTGTACACCTCCATGGCCTCCATGTAAGTGGTGAGGCTCTGCTCAAGACGGACGTCACCATGAAATGTGCAAGCAATGCTCTCAGCCTTTTGCTTATCACCATCTGTCATATTTATAGCTCCTTTTCCCTCAATAGAAAATTGAGGGATCTTCTTGACCATGATATTCAGTTCTCCCTCAATCTCCTGCTTTTTTTCCTCTTCTGAACATGTCCGATCAAACACCATGAAGGCCTGAGCTCCGTACAGTACAGCCGTGACCACATGAGTTGCAGTTTTCTGGTCAAACACCTGAGGGTAGGTGATCTGGCCCAGCTGAGTCATAGTGAGCTGATCGAATCTGGAGGTTTCACTGTAAGACATTGTTACTCTGGACTGATGGTTTGAGGATTTGGTGTCATGCAGAAACTTGGCAGATCCTCCCACCTCCACCAGCCCTCCTAAGAAGCTGGCCTTCAGGGAAGCACTTACATCCATTAGACTGGCCTTACTAGAGAGAGAGTCAGAGCTACTGAACTTCAAATCTGTCTTGGGCTGTGGACGGGTGTCCAAATCTTCCCTCAGTGACTTCTTATCCCACAGAGTAACACCTGAAATGAGAAATGGCTTTAACAGTCACGAATGAGGACGCAATGCACTGTTGAAGAATCATGCAGGTTTTATCGTGTTGTTACACAAGCACTATTGATGCAATATTTGGTGAAGAGGGGAAAATAAACTTTTATTTATTTATTTTAGGTTGGTAAAGCACCTGGAATGAAGGAATCCGTGCGGAGGTCATACAGCATCCCAGGAAACAGAGGTCTTCCTAGAGCCGCCACTTCAATGGGCTTTGATGTTAAGGCTGCATTAAATAACAAATAAAAATTCATATTTATATATATTTATGACATATATGAACACAATTACATCTGGTGATAGTGAATAATGTTTAACTCCAGCATTTCTTTTTAAAGGGTCATGAAACCCCAAAACACTTTTTTTGAGATATAAACAGATATGTATAGGCTGCACATCATTGAAAACACTAAAGGTACTCATTAATGTTATTCATATGTGAAAAATAGTTATTTTTGCATTTTTCAGAGCGATTTCTGTCGTCCGGTTTGAAAAGCTGAGTCGGAGCAACGTCACAGAAGCTGACGTCAGTGTGTACTTTCCGGCCCAAGTATGGGCTGGTCAAACATGCTGATGTCGACTGTTTGGAGCAATTCTCCACATATATTCATGAAGCTCATTCAATCCAATCACTGCGCTGTAGTATGCATAAAATATAATTTAGTTTTATGCATGAGACAGTCACTTCTGTCAGGTTTGTCTTCCATCATTATTGTTGAGGCATGGTGGGGAAGTTTTGGAAGCAGCGTGCGGAAAAGTCAAGGAGGAAAGTGAGGTGTTGTTTTCAGCATGTTGTGAAGGTGCTCCCTGGATTACTTCGTGTGGGTAAAGACCGATAATCTGCGGTGGAACAGCCGAGGGGTATGGGCTTACGTTTCTACCACATTTTTGCACGCGCAAGATCATATTATGAGCGCGCAAAAGGGCATTTTGCACGCACATGAACTGAGTTTTGCGGGGAAATGTTCGTCTCGCAATTAAAAAAATATTTAGAGCGAACGAAAATCAATTTTGCATTTAAAATACGTTTATTTGGATGTGCGCAGATGTTCTTTCACATGTGCAATGTTTTTCTGATTGCTCTCTAGACTATGACGGCTCGCTTGCTCAACCCAACCCAACGTTGCAATATGCCTTAATTCCAGCCATCAGAGACGAGACTGCTAAATTCTGATTGGCTGGCTTAACAACCACAAGTATCATCACAAGTCTCCCACACGTAATCTCCTAATCTTTTTTTTTTTTTTTACTAAATTAATATAAAAATGTCTCGGTTACGTATGTAACCCTCGTTCCCTGAAGGAGGGAACGGAGACGTACGTCGGAACTGACCGACGAATTGGGTTCTGATCTCAGAGACCAATCTACTTCAAGTGTGTTAAAGCGCAATCTACTTCAAGTGTGTCAAGCCCCCTAGTGAAGCGCAGCACCTGGCGACGGGACATACGTCTCCAATCCCTCCGAGGGTTACATACGTAACCGAGAGCACTGGACCGTCTTGAGCGCACTGGACCGTCTTAGATGGTACGGAAGTCAGGGCTCCAAGCAGGGAGGTCAGTCACTGCTGTTTCTGCAAGACCCACCCAGTGTGACTATTGGATAACGCTGGGAAGCGTGCCCGTCTAGGGAGATGGTACGCTGCGGAGCCACGTCTTTCAGTGGCACCCTCTGGGGTGGTTCCAGCCTGGTTCCAGGGGGGAAAGAACACGCCCAGAGACGACAGAGTGGGCTCTGTCAAGGGAAAGACACGGGGCTAGCCAAGTAGGGTAGCAGGTACCGTGGAAGAATACTCATATGGGGTTGCCGTGAGGGAACAGCTACATGTGGAACCCAGCCTACACACACGTTTCACAAGCATACGGGTGCAGGCCTGGCGTCAGACGGCTGCAACGTCTGGCACGCAGGGGTGATGGAGGAGCTCGACAGGGTTAGCCGTTTCCGGGAACACAACTGGAGACAATAGACGCACGTATCCGGCCCAGAGGGCGGGAGTGGCATTGCAAGCCGACACTTAGAACGGGCACTTAGTGCTACTGGCCCCTGGGGGCGAGGATGCGGGAAGATACCGGCTCTACACGGAGGCTATAGAATCTAGCGAACGTGTTAGGTGTCGCCCAGCCCACAGCTCTACATATATCTGTCATCGAGGCACCTTGAGCCAGCGCCCAGGTGGAAGCAACACTCCTTGTTGAGTGTGCTCGCAACCCGAACGGGCAAGGCACGTCTTGGGACTGGTAAGCCAAGACGATAGCATCTACTATCCAGTGGGCTAACCTCTGCTTGGAGACAGCCTTTCCCTTCTGCTGGCCTCCGTAACAGACGAAGAGTTGCTCTGAGGTCCAAAAGCTTTGAGTCAGGTCAAAGTAAGCGCGAAGAGCGCGGAAGGGACATAACAAAGCCAGGGCTGGGTCTGCCTCTTCCGAAGGCAGCGCTTGCAGGTTCACTACCTGGTCCCGGAAGGGAGTGGTAGGAACCTTGGGCACGTATCCAGGCCGGGGTCTCAGGACAACGTGAGAGTTGTACGGCCCAAATTCTAGGCACGATTCGTTGACGGAAAGTGCATGCAGGTCCCCTACCCTCTTGATGGAAGCCAATGCCGTCAGAAGCACTGTCTTCATTGACAGGATTTTAAGCTCCACCGACTGCAAAGGCTCAAAGGGAGGGCTCTAAAGTGCTCTAAGCACTAGAGCCAAGTTCCAAGAGGGTAACGAGTTTGGACGAGGAGGATTTAGCCTCCTCGCACCTCTGAGGAACCTGACGATTAGGTTGTGCTTCCCCAAGGACTTACCTTCAACTGCATCGTGATACGCCGCTGTTGCTGCGACATACACTTTGAGGGTGGAGGGAGACAGCCTTCGCTCCAGCCCATCTTGCAGGAAAGAAAGCACGAGACTAACCGAACACCTTTGGGGATCTTCCCGGTGGGAAGAGCACCATTCAACGAACAGGTTCCACTTCAAAGCGTAGAGGCGCCTCGTAGAGGGGGCTCTAGCAGAAGAGATGGTGTCCACCACTGCCTGTGGTAGACCACCTAGAACCTCTGCGTCCCGTCCAGGGACCAGACATGGAGTTTCCAGAGGTCTGGACGTGGGTGCCATAGAGTGCCCCGTCCCTGAGAAAGAAGGTCCCTCCTCAGGGGAATCGGCCAAGGAGGGGCTGTCGTGAGGAGAGTTAGTTCTGGGAACCAGGTCCGGTTTGGCCAGTAGGGCGCAACTAACAAGACCTGCTCCTCGTCCTCCCTGACCTTGCACAGGGTCTGTGCAAGAAGGCTCACTGGGGGAAACACATATTTGCGCAGGTCCCGGGGCCAGCTGTGTGCCAGTGCATCTGTGCCGAGGGTGCCCCTGGTCAGGGAATAGTACTGCTGGCAATGGGTCGAGTCCGGAAAGGCAAACAGGTCTACCTGTGCGGCTCCGAAGAGGTCCCATATCAGCTGGACTGCCTGGGGATGGAGTCGCCACTCTCCCGGAGGTGCAGGCTGCTGTGAGAGCTCGTCGGCTGTCCGGTTGAGCGCACCTGCGCACGACAAAGGAGGAGGTGGCGGGCGAGTTGGAACATGCAACGGGTGCGTAGACCACCCTGACGGTTAATGTATGCAATGGCTGCAGTGTTGTCCGTACGGACCAGTACATGCTTGCCACGTAGCGGCCCCTTGAGGCGGCGCAGTGCCAAGTGTACTGCTAACAACTCGAGGCAATTGATATGCCAATGCAATTGAGGTCCCGTCCACAGACATGAAACTGCATGCCTGTTGTACGTGGCCCCCCAGCCCGTGGAAGAGGCATCCGTGAAGAGCACAGCATGCCTGGACACTTGTTGTAAGGGCACCCCGGCCCGGAGAAACGAAGCGTCGGACCACAGGCTGAAAGTTTGGTGGCCCCAGGAGCCTCTGAAAAAATTTCAGTGGGACCGCTGTCCTGCCTTTGAATGAATTCAAGCAGTTCAACACCGACCGGACCCGCTCTTCCATGAGGCGTGCAGTCTAGCTGACCGAATCCAGCTCCATACCGAGATAAGAGATCCTCTGTGTGGGACAGAGTTTGCTCTTCTCTCGGTTGACCCAAAGGCCCAACAGGCTGAGGTGACTGAGCACCATGTCCCTGTGTTCGCACAACTGCTCCCGAGACTGGGCGAGTATGAGCCAGTCATCGAGATAGTTGAGGATGCGAACGCCGCATTCTCTGAGCCGGAACAATGGCTGCCTCTGTGACTTTCGTGAAGACGCGAGGGGACAGGGACAGCCCGAAGGGCAGGACTTTGTACTGATATGCTTTCCCCTCGAACTCAAAGCGTAGGAACGGTCTGTGTCGAGGAAGGATAGAGACATGAAAGTACGCATCCTTCAGGTCGATCGCTGTGAACCAATCTTGGGGACGGATGCATTCGAAAATGCATTTCTGCGTTAGCATCCGGAACGGGAGCTTGGATTCAGGATACGCAGGTCCAAGATTGGCTGTAACCCACCACCTTTCTTGTGTACAATGAAGTAGGGGCTGTAGAACCTATCGCCTGGAGGAACCGGCTCCACCGCGTCCTTCGCCAGTAGGACATTGATCTCTGACCGCAAGACCTGAGCATCGCTGCTTCGCATGGAGGTAAAGAGGATGCCCTTGTACTTGGGAATTGCGTAGCCGAATCTGATGGTACGGATGAGCCAGCGAGACGGTCTGGGGAGCTGTAGCCAAGCCCCCAGAGACCGCACAAGCGGGACCAACGGCACCACAGACGTTAGGGTTAGTGAGGGGCAGCGAGGCGGAATAGGCAGACCCGACTCGGGAGGCCCGGAGGCGGCCCAGAGTGTTGCCTGAGCATTCCAGGGTGGGGCAGAGTGTGGGTGAGAAGGCCCGGGGGCATTCTCGGTGCCCACACTGCTGCCCCCTGGCGAGGGGAGGGGAGGAAAGGAGTGGCAAGGCTCGGGGGCGTCGCACACTGCCAACCTGGCCCTCTTGGTGCCCAGGGAGAGAGGAAACTGCTCTGAAAATGTGGGTACCGCTGGACTCCGGAGAGCCAGCGGCAGAGTATGACACCAGTCGGGGGCCCCCGGTCCTCCTCCGGGGGGTGGGGGAGGGGTGCGGACACCCACTCCCTAAGAGCAGCTCCTGTTCTCCCTGGGCTGCCCGTCTCAGGGCCGCTTGCCCTTACGCTTGCTTGTAGACTAGCAAAGCCCTGAGTGGGTTGGGCGCCTCCCTTACGTCCGGCACCCTGCTTCCCAGATGGAGGCTGCTGCCTGGGTTTCGCAGGGGTGGAGGTGGACGCAGGGGGGGTGCCCTCGGCGACAAGCAGGAAGAGGCCACCAAATAGTTCCATACTGCTAATTTTTCCAATGCCCATCTGGGGATAAAGGCACGGGGGTAGGCAAGGCGATTTACACGTTGCACTACGTCTCAGCCAACCGGGAAAGCATGGCTGTCAACTCTGAATCGGATTCAGCAAGAGCACACACTATTATAGTGGGAAACTCAGCATCATCATTTCCAGCGCATAACAGCCCTTTCTCCGATGCAGCAATTGACATCTGTCCTCTGCCAGAGCCCCAAATGAAACACTAGGTCCCCTTGTTTTTTTAAAAGGACCAGCAATCCCATCTGTAGGCTACCAGCAGGCCTGTAAGACAGTGAACGTGGCCGTCAAACTCGACGGCACACGGTGCGCTGAACGTTCAAGCCCTATGAAAAGGCAAGACGAACACCGCACCGACGTGGTCATGTCCTCATGAGAGAACATGAACCACCCGGTGGGGAAGCACCACTGTAATCCTCAGGTCACCAAGGCTTATTAGCCAAAGTAGCCCTTTTCTGGCTTTTGCAAGAAAAGAAACTAGATCAGGGAATAGGCAAAGGGACTCAACCCCGTTTGAGGTTTCAAAGTCTCGACCGCGCATCTCTAGCGCTGAGAGATGCGCTGGGTTGCCGTGGTAACCCCCGCTGTCAGCTGACGCCCGACGGCACACGGCGCGCTGAACGCTCAAGCCCTTATGAGAAAGGCTTGAGACGAACAACGCGTCGACGTGACCATGCTCTCCTGAGAGAGCATGGATCACCCACGAACGCAATCTCACATGTTTATATGTGAGAGAGATCGTGGCCGTCAAATGAGGACAGGAAACAACCGCGTCCAGAAACACACGGTTTGAATGACATCTTGAAAAAGACGCAGGGTCAAACCGTGTTGCTCTTTTAGAAAGGAAAACTGCTCTTTTTATGTGCTGAAGCACTCAGGGAGATGACTGCGGAACCACAGTACAAAGGTGCAAGCCTGTGTGTGCACTCAAAAACGGAAACGCCCAGCGAACCAACTCTTTGATCTCTGTTGAAGCGGCCACCCACTGAGACGCGCCGTCACACCCGCACTGGAAGCAGCAGTCATTCCAGTTATTTGCACTGTCCACAGCAGTTATTTGCACTGTCCATGGAGCGGACCTGTTTACATTTCACTGCCAGTTGTATATTGTGTATATAACTGTGTATGTGACAAATAAAACTCTTGAATCTTGAATCTTGAAATGAATCTCCTCTCACGAGACTCGTCGTTTACACTCTTCGTAGAAACAGGAAACATTCACTGTTCGGCTCCGAAGTAGAAAAGCAATGATCTAGCATTCCACTTCCTTATTTATACCCGCACTGCGGGGCGGAGCATGGAATGCGTGGATCGCATGCCAATCTCCATTGGCTCGTTTTTAACACACTCAAAGTAGATTGGTCTCTGAGATCAGATCCCAATTCGTTGGTCAGTTCCAACGTACGTCGAATGTGACGACTGAAAGGGAACGTATTGTTACATGATGGCATGTCCCAGTGTTTCCTACACCTCAATTAAATGGTAGTTCTAACTTCTTACTGATCTTCATGTTATGTAATTAATAGAATTTGAATGTGACCAATCTAGGGTTTCTTTCTAATGTTACACGTTTTCAGAAATGAAGATGGACAGACTTTTCCCTTTTTAATTAGTTAAGTGTGTAAGCACGGAACACAATTTGCCTCAGAATATTTAAAAATAAAAACCATCAAATGAATGTAGAAATGCAATGTAATAACAGTAAAATAATAATAAATATACTTCATATCCTTGAAATTATGAGAATAAAGAGATGTTCTGTAAAAAAACTATTGTGCTAAACTATTGTGTCTATATAATATAGACTGGATTACTAATCTTACATACTATTTAGGATGGTTAGTATGCATATTGTAATGCAGGCTTGTTCTCCCTCACTGCAAAAAAAATCTAGTTATGTGGGGAACAATTACATACATGCAAATATAACATTTAAGTGAAAATCTTGGGTGTGTACTAGTCTGGGGTCACACCCAAGATCTTCACTTAATGTTATATATAGTAGTATTATAGTATTGTAATATTAGTAATCCAGTCTATATTTTTAGCACAATAGTTTTTCTTTACAGAACATCTCTGTTGTGAATGTTTTTTGTTTAAATAATTTCAAGGATATGAAGTATATTTATTATTATTATACTGTTATTACATTGCATTTCTACATTTATTTGATGGTTTTTATTTTTAAATATTCTGAGGCAAATTTTGTTCCGTGCTTACACACTTAACTAATTAAAAGGGGAAAAGTCTGTCCATCTTCATTTCTGAAAACATTTCTGGAAAACACTGCTGCAGCAGGGGGGTTTCATGACCCTTTAAAGTTGCCAGCCATCACCAGCATTTTTTACAATTTACACAAAGGATTCTGACCCCCAGAATATTTTGTTGTATGAATATTTGAACATGTAATTTATCAAAAGAAAGAACTGACCCAATGCTTATAAAATGTTTTATTCTAGTTTCATGCATTCCTTTTTTATCAACACTTTAATACGGGTAAGTTTAATAAAAAGAAAATCAACATTTTGAGCAAAAAGCTGAGAAAAACACGTTTTTGTCAAAGACTACATCCAGATGGGATTCAGAACAATGACCAATCAAAACACAGATGGAGTAGATGGAGTCCATCACCAGAGTTTCACAGTCCTTTAGCTCGTCCTGGGGTGATATTTCACTCAGTAACACTAGGCAGTTTTGATTTATATGATGTTTAATGTTGATGATCGCATTATTTTACATAATACATGTGATTACATATGATATCAACTAAACATTTTCTCAACTAAATATCCAAATAAAACGAATTAGTAAACTAAATTAACCATATAAACTAAATTACTGATCCAAAGCAATCTAATGCCCACATTGTCACTGTATGATAATTGAACTGAGCTGATGACATCACCGTTTTCTCCGGAGCGGCTGTATGGCCGAATCAAATTCATTATTTTCCTGTCTAACACTGTGAAGCTGCTTTGAAACAATCTGCATTGTAAAAAGCGCTATATAAATAAAGTTGACTTGACTTGACTTGATATCGCTTGTCTGCTTCTTCTTCACCTGTGTTTTGATCAGGAGATTCTGTACTCTTTCAGAAGATGTGTAATAGCGCCCCTTACAGTATAACAGTGAAAACACGGAGAGCTGAAGAAATCCATTATAAAATAAAGATGCAAAGAGAATAGACAATTACAGAATCAAACTTTCAACTTTCCAGTCAGAATATATAAAATCATATAAAATGCTAGATTTACATTTACAAATTCAACACATGCTCTTATCCAAAGCAACTTACAATAGAGTCTCTTATATCAATCCCCAGAGCGGACTGTGTTTGCACCCCCTATTCAGGCCCTACTCCTGCTCTGGGCAGAAACCAAACTGCTCTCCCAGAGGGCAATTTACATTCTGGGGCATGCAAATATGGGAGCAGATACCCTGTCAAGACGAGGGCCCGGGGAATAACAACTCCACCCACAGGTGTTGGAGTCCATATGGCAGAGGCACAGTCAAACGGAAGTGGACATGTTCGCCTACAAGGAGTCAACCCATCGTCCCCTATGTATCACCCTCACTATTCCAGCTCCACAGGTGCTGGATGCCAAGCTCCTGAGAGAGACCCATTTTTTCACAAATGTTTGCAGAAGCGTCTGCATGCCTAGTGCTTGATTTATACACCTGTGGCCATGAAGTGATTGGGGTCTGGTGACATAGTGTGACGTGTCACAGAGACCATAAATGGGCACAAAATACCCAGATTCTAATTGTCTGAAGGAAGACCTTCTCTTGCTACGGCGATTCATGCAGTGAAGGGAAGAAGACTTGAAGTACAATCGGATAGCTGGTCATACAATTTTCTTGTGCAGGAATTTAAAACTGTGTCAACATCCTCAGTTAAGAGATTGGAATCTATGAGCTGTTATCTTTCCCGGCTGTTTCACACAGCTTAACATCAGCGTAACTACACTGTCATTGCAGCTGCAGACGTGCGAGAGTATTCACACTGGATGTGTTTGTACGGCGCCACAGCAGCTTAGTGCGCATTTCTTTACAAACACAACCAAGAAAACAGCTCAGATCACGTCGTTTCAGTCACACTTCGATATGTGTACAAGACAGCAAACGGATTAAAAAACCTCACACAGTTGGGTTTGATTTGGGCAGTGCTAGAACATATATACACTATATTGCCAAAAGTGTTGGGACACCCCTCCAAATCATTGAATTCAGGTCAGAATTGGTGTGTTTTTTGGCACACATGCTTCAGACACCGGTTCTGCAGCAGGCATTCCCATGGTATCAATACCATGACGCAGCGTCTCGCTCTCCTCTTAGGGAAGCGGGTTACATACGTAACCTGAGACAATCTGTCCTTCTAATGATTTTAAATCTGTCCCTGTGATATTGTTCATAGCACATTCACATTTTGTAACATTTCAGTCTTACCTGAATATTTTGTATTTCCTTTGGTGTCTTCATTTAAAACCTATTTTTGGAAGAATGGTTCATAAAATCATATACAAAGATTTTTTTATCCTTAATCTCATGAAATACATCTGTTTAAACGTCCACATTTTGTCTGAAGGAGTGCACTTACCTGTGCATTCACCACAGCTAGGGTTGCCAACCATAAACATGCACAGCAGATCCAGCTCGGCTGCTTCAGGGACATCATAAGTGCCGCCATCTTGACGAATCATCAACAAAAAAAAAAAATCAACAACAGAAATTAATTACAATTTTTCTTCAAAAACAAAATGAATTTCCTATCATCACTGTAAAGCTGCTTTGAAGCATCTGTGTTGCAAAAGCGCTATATAAAAGAAGGGTACTTACATTTATGCATTTGGCAGACGCTTTTATCCAAAGCGACTTACATTGCATTCAAAATACACATTTTACATTTTTGTCAATTCTTGCTTTCCCTGGGAATCGAACCCATGACCTTGGCGTTGCGAGCACCATGCTCTACTGTTTGAGCTACAGGAAAACTTGACTTGACATGTTAAGGATGGCCCTAAATGCTGTCAAATACTCAGCATTGGGTGGGGAATTCTGTAAAGCTTTACACAGGCATTGGCATTTTATTTCTAGTGATCCATATTTTTCTAGTGTATTTAAAGAAGGTCCTCGTTTGGTCTTCAAACGTCAAAGTGAAAACTGGCATCCCGACTCTTCCTTCTGGTAATTATCGCTGTGGTAACTGTGCCCAGTGTACTTTTACACACTAATGTAAATCTTTCAGTCATCCACACACTGGTGGGAATATTTTGATACATGGGACGATTACTTGCTCATCCACACATGTGATTTATCTTATACGCTGTCCATGCGGTCTCACTTACATTGGCAAAACTTCTAAATCATTACGTGTTGGCATTAGTGAACACTGACCCTAACCCACTGTAACGCTCAGATATCATGCTGCACATCAGATATTGTTCTTTCCCCAAGATTCAGGAAGGTAGACCTCTTCAGGAAGGTAGACCTCTCAGAAAACACACAAATACAGAGACTTTAATTACTATTTGGAGCATTGGGATCGCTAGACTCTGTTGCCTCTGGCTTGGCGTGCTCAGTTGGGGACACTAAATTTTTCAACTAAACATCGAAATAACTCTAAATAATAAACTAAATTAACCATTTAAACTAAATTACTGATCAAATTATTGATCTAAAGCCCACACTGCCACTGTATGATACTTTAATTTTTTCCAGAATGGCTGTACAGCTGAATAAAATTATGCTGCATTATTTTCCTGTTTAACACTGTAAAGCTGCTTTGAAACAATCTACATTGTTAAAAGCGCTATATAAATAAAGTTGACTTGACTTGACTTGACTAGACAAGGGTTAACAAATTAATTTAGTGAAAACCTCAAATTCGACCAAAATTGACATTTTCCACTTGTTTTGCCAGGAACTCATAATTAGCATTACAACTCATTCTGCCAGCCCGGGTCACACACACTAATATAATAGTTAAAATATAATATAATAGTTAAATACAGGGGAGTTTCTAGGATTTTCATTTTAGGGGGGATCAGCCCCCAGTGAGTATATGAAAAAAAAAATTGGTAAGACTTTAGTTTAGGATCCAATTCTCACTATTAACTAGTAGCTTATTAGTATGCATATTAGGATATTGGCTGTGTATTATTACTTATACCTATAAAGCAAATATGAATGCCTCATTCTGCATGACCATATTGAACATATTGTACATCCCTTAATCATACAATGTAGGCAGGTTTATAATCAATGAGATCCCAAACGTGAAGTTAGGGGGGTTTGGGGGGCATGACCCCTCGAGAACATTTTGATTTCTATGATCTGTATGTGCATTTTAAGATGTTCTGAACGCCAAAAATTTGATAACAATTGTTTGAAAACCATGTCAGTGGGCAGATATGACTGATAAAGTTTTACCATTTTTGTCAGTGAAGAAAGTAAACATATGTTTAACTTATATTTATATGTTTTATGAATCATTTTTGTAGACATGTTAATTTACTGAAGGCCAACAGGAAAGCTGGGTAGCCTAACTCAATTTATTAAATTAATTCACAATATGCCCACATTCATTACTAATCTTATGTCCAATACAGGCAGAAAAAAACTGAGCTTTTTTATTTACTGAGAGCTACATATGGAATTATTACATTTACAATATGCACACATTTATTACTAATATTAATTTGTTAATATTTCTTGTTTGTTAATTAAATTATAAATTACATTATAGGCCTATTTCAAATCAAAATGGCGAAATTAGACAAAAGTTTATTAATTTGCCTGAATATTTGTGTCATTGATTGGTTTTCTCAAATATTTTGACATTGATGAGCGGTGACAGACCAATGAGAGCTCAGATCAACACACACACCTCTGCTTCTGACGTGTGCTCTGCTCGCCGCCACAGCGGATTGAAGAACTCGCTGATTAACACAGATTAAAAGACGGGACAAACCGGCCAGTTTCCCTACCATATGTTTGAAAGCTTAATCACAATTTTTTTTAGGGGGTGAAGCCCCCCTAAAAAGGGCCCAGTGACGCCCATGGTTAAATATAACCTTGCACTTTCTATTCTCTCCAGTTTCTTCACTTCTTACATCTATCCTCTGAAAAACTTAACTTTTCCTTTTAGTGAACATGTAGATTGATTTGCTGTGAAGCTTTGCTCAACCTTTCCTCCAACACAATAACACTGACACTGCATACAATCACATCTTACCTGGAGTCTCTGTTCTTGATATGGTGAGTCTGAAGTTGATCAGAAATCTGTAGTGATGTTTATAGTCCTGCTACTGAGGGAATGCCTCATGAAAACATGCGATGTTGGGAAATGTTGGGAAAGATTGGAGAGGGGAGGTGGCCAGTGGCCTGAGTCAATGCCCTTAGACCTTCAAATGCTTTCTGGCCTGGATATCCAGGGTTGCCATCTTTTAAATTCAGGTTGGAGTGAGAGTTTTGGGGGGGGATGATGTGCACAAATATCGTTTTCGAACGTATATAGCCTACTGTGCATTATATTTGCTTGCATTCATTACAAATCACTATTATTAACATTTTAAAATTTCACAAATAAGTATAAGCAGTTATGATCTGCAATACTTTTTTGAGCAACTAGACTACATGTTTATTTATTACAGAGCCATACATTTTTTTTCCATCCACAAAATGACTCTAATTTTCCTCTTTGCATTGCAATTCTCTATTTTAACCTTAATTACTATACTAATTGTAATATAAATATTACAAATATTAGAAGAAAAATATTTTAAGTGGTCCTTAATGGACCATACTTATTGCACAATCAATAAATATTATTGAGCTAAAATATAAAAATAGTTAAGGTGTATGGTCACCAATGACCACCAATGAGTGTGAATGTGAGCAATTAGTAAGAAATACCTGAGGGCTAAATACAAGAAAAACATTAACATTAATCTAACAATGTTGCATCTCCATGATACTGTAAATGACGTAATAATCAATGCACACTATTCTGTACTGTTTACTAAATATTTCTGCAAACTCCTGTATAGTGAAGCTGTTGTGTATTCGCTTCAGCCATTCAAATGTATTGACACAGCGCTAGAGGTGTTGAGCGCTCCATGAGCCATGTGACTGTGTGCGATTTCACAAGGGCTGATTTAGGCCAGTGGACCTCGAGGACCAGAGTTGAACAACCCAGAACACACAGTCATGGACTATTTGCACTGAGCCTCGTGACATACCGTAAAACCTGCTTTCAGAACAGACATTGAGGGACCAGAGACTTCCATGTTTCAATGAGCCATGTGTATAAAGTTTAACCCTCAACAAATAGTGAGCAACAAATCAGCAGACAGTCAGCAAACACACAACACACACAGCCATTCAGTTGCAAGGGAAACACTGAATAGTTCAGACTTTCACAGTAGCATTTTGGGCCAAGAGCTCAGTCTTTGGAGTAGTGAGTGTGAGATGAAACGGGACTCGAGTGCAATGAAGTGAAATGAGCAATAGATGGAAAGGATGTTGTTTGCTAAATGAAGACAGTTAATCGCGTTTGGTCTAGATCCGGTTTATAGTTGAGCTGTTTCCTCATGCTTACATGATAAACCCCCTCAAAATTTGAAGACCAAAAAAAGTGCATCCATCCATTATAAAAGGGCTCCACACGGCTCCAGGGGTTAATAAAGGCTGTCTGAAGCTATACACGATGGGTTTGTGTAAGAAACATATTGATATTTAATACATTATAAAGTAAGATGTCTAGCTTACGGTGGACCACCTTCTGTCTTCAACTCACACAGAAAGTGTGACACTTCTCTCAGTTTAAAACGCTAACGTTACGTCCGGCATCATCGTCGCGCCAGTTATGCTTTCTTCAGAAGTCGAATACGGAAGGCAGTCCAGCAGAAGCTATACAATTTACTTTATAACGTGTTAAATATGGACATTTTTCTTACACAAACCCATTGATTGACTCCAGAAGGCCTTTATTAACCCCAGGAGTCTGAGCTGTTTCGGGGCCCTTTAGAAGTTTTGACATGCTCTGACATTTGTGTATTTTTCAGTTGCTTATAAACACATTAATGGCAAAAGTGTCATTACACTGTATTCAGCACAAACTGGCTACCACAACATGTGAGCAACATGTATGTACATGAATAATAATGTGATCACTCCTGAGAAACAAAAGACCTGCATAATAATGAGCTGCATAATAATGAGCTGCATAATAATGAGCTGCATAATAAATGAGCTTCAGGTAGACCTACTAGATTTTAGGTTTACTAGATAAGTACAGTAACAGTAAAATAAAATAAAAAATAAAAAATCTAAATCTAAATGTTTTTTACTTAAAGATTTTACTTAAAGCAAGCTAAATTATCTGCCAAAAACAGAAACAAGATTTCAATCAGAAATGTTTTTGAAAGAAGAGCTAAACAATCAGTAATATTGTGACACTGAACATTGGCTCACTCATTTCAATGGCAAATATTTTCTGAATCATTTGTAAACGATCAAATACACACAATACTCAAATATCATTTCCAGCTTCAGTCAGAAACACGTGAAATGCATGAGCCAGCGCTAAGGCTATTGTCTGCTATATTGGTATCAAATATACTAATATATTTATTATACCAGTCTATTATATTATATCAAATATATTAAAAACATTGATTAAAATTAAGATAGAATTTATACAAAAGAAATTCACTATAAAAAAGGCAATTAATACTCAAATATCATTTCCATCTTCAGTTCATTTATGAGACGCGTGCGCTAAGGCTATTGTCTGTTATATTGACTTCTTATAAAATAAGAAGCAACTATATTAAAAACATTGATTAAAATTAAGATACAATTTATACAAAACGAAAACAGGCCAAATAAATCTTGTCTTGTCTTGTCTTTTTGCGTTTCATATTCACAGATGCAAACAGAATAAACGTAGCTTATTTGAGTCTCTTTGGCACTGATAAGAAAAAAAGCGAGCCGACTCAAGGGGGTTAGCCCACCAGAGCCGTGTGGAGGACGGTTATAATGGATGGATGTGCTTTTTTGGCTTCAAATTTTGGGCTGCCATTCACTGCCATTATAAAGCTTGGAAGAGCCAGGTCATTTATTAATATAACTCTGATTGTGTTCGTCTGAAAGAAGAAAATCATTCACACCTAGGATGAGTTGAGGGGAAGTAAATCATGGGGTCATTCATTTTTGGGTGAACTAACCCTTTAGTAAGTAAAATAAATCATTTTTAATCATTGGTCAAATATTAATGGATTTTATTTGTTTAATTTATGAATTGATATGTTCTCTGCAAGAATGTCTCTGTCTGGAACAGTGTTAGCTCATCTGCCAACACAAGACACATGCCTGTCCACATGCTGACCGCCCCACTGGCCCAACACCAGAAGCTTTGCTCTGCAGAGCAGTCATAGGTACAGAATACAGTGTTCATAGTCAAGACACCTTTATTTCTACAGGGCTTTATTCATGACAGATTCATTCATGACAGCTTCATGATAATAAACAGGACAATATTAGATTAGATTCAACTTTATTGTCATTACACAAGTACAGGTACAAGGCAACGAAATGCAGTTTAGGTCTAACCAGAAGTGCAATAGCAGCAAGTGCAGGATATACAATTTCTGCCAGAAAGACTCGGGAGATTAAATACTGTGACAATAATCCATTTATTAACAACCCAGCAAGCGATAAAGTATATTGGCATAGGCCCCGTCCGTAGCTCGCAATCTGAGGGTCCGGACTCTGCATATCCTGCCTGAAGACGAAGGCAGAGGCGCAGCCGACCCCCGTGAGGTATGGAAGGGACCATCCTGGTGGTGGTGGGGTGGATGTAGGGAAGGATTTAACTTGGAGGTGGTGGGGAGGATGGCGGTGAATTGGAGCGTCAGCATCTCCGAACTCAGACATGCGTAAGTACCGATCTTTTATACCCAGGTATTTAGCATGTGATTGGATAGATAAAATTAAAGTGACATGACAATTAAGTCTTCCCGGCAGAACTTATGCTAAAGCTTCCATTTCTGCGAGAAAGACTCGGGAGATTAAATACTGTGACAATAATCCATTTATTAACAACCCAGCAAGCGATAAAGTATATTGGCATAGGCCCCGTCCGTAGCTCGCAATCTGAGGGTCCGGACTCTGCATATCCTGCCTGAAGACGAAGGCAGAGGCGCAGCCGACCCCCAAAAATAAGTGGAAGAATGCTTCCACCTGGACGGAGCCTATCCTATCCCCCAAAAATGGTAAATAAAATAGACCCACCGGTCTTGTATCCTGGAGTTCCTACAAATAAGAAAAACAAGAGTTAACATGTTAAGCATGAACATGGAACACCGCCTGCTGATGTCTTTTTTTTGTTTTTTGTTTTTTAAATGAAACACGTATAAACCACAGAGACAAGGCAGCAGGGCCACAGAGACAAGGCCGCAGGGCCGCACGGTCTGCTAGACCCCGGAAACAAGGCCGCAGGGCCGCGCGGTCTGTTAGACCACAGAGACAAGGCCGCAGGGCCACAGAGACAAGGCCGCAGGGCCACAGAGACAAGGCCGCAGGGCCACACGGCCTGATAGACCACAGAGACAAGGCCGCCGGGCCACACGGTCTGGTAGACCACAGAGACAAGGCCGCAGGGCCACAAGGCCTGATAGACCACAGAGACAAGGCCGCAGGGCCACAGAGACAAGGCCGCAGGGCCACACGGTCTGGTAGACCACAGAGACAAGGCCGCAGGGCCACAAGGCCTGATAGACCACAGAGACAAGGCCGCAGGGCCACAGAGACAAGGCCGCAGGGCCACACGGCCTGATAGACCACAGAGACGAGGCCGCCGGGCCACAGGGTCTGTTAGACCACAGAGACGAGGCCGCAGGGCCACACGGCCTGTTAGACCACAGAGACAAGGCTGCAGGGCCACAGAGACAAGGCCGCAGGGCCACACGGTCTGCTAGACCACAGAGACAAGGCTGCCGGGCCACACGGTCTGCTAGACCACAGAGACAAGGCCGCAGGGCTGCGCGGTCTGCTAGACCACAGAAACAAGGCCGCAGGGCCGCGCGGTCTGTTAGACCACAGAGACAAGGCCGCAGGGCCACAGAGACAAGGCCGCAGGGCCACAGAGACAAGGCCGCAGGGCCACAGAGACAAGGCCGCAGGGCCACACGGCCTGATAGACCACAGAGACAAGGCCGCAGGGCCGCATACATTTTTTTTTTTTTTTATATTAATAAACCACCACCAGTAGTTGCATAGGAATTTACCTGAACCATTACTGGAGAGCTTGCTGAGCTTCAAGGATGATTTTAGAATTGGTCTTATATAAGACTCGAATGCAGAAGAACACGGTCTCCCCCTTAGCTTGAATGCTGGCCTAGAAGTTCCACGGTCGTAGCTGTAGGAAAGTCCATTACGAAGAGAAGGAGGTAGACTGCAGCTTTTAAGGTCAGTATAAAAGTGGGTCTGAAACCAGTCCTTAGAGAGAGGTGCTCCAATAGATAAAATAAATAGGGGGGAGTGGTCGGAAGTCTTAGGACGAACGTGAAGATATTTACCGTGGAAGTGCAGGGACAGAGATTCTTCATTTTAGAATTGTTAATGTGATACCTGAACCTTTAGAGTCATTCTAGAATGCTTAAGTAAAAGAGTAAAGAAATTGAGTGAGAAGTGAAGATCAGAATAGGAAAGACAGTAAATCAAACTGATTAGTTTCTAAAGTGAATTTCCCTGGACACATGAAGCCGACAGGCTGATAACATGGCTTTTAGCAGAATATTGGTGGAAGTGGAAGATCAAACTTAAAAGCTTTGAATTTACCTGATGTTTGTTAAGACGAGTAGGTAATCTTAGTTTTACCTTTGGAATTATGGGAGAGTTTACTGAACATGCCTGATGGCATGAGCATTGCTGAAGAAAACCATATTGACCATCATGGAATCCCACATTCATGGATGCCAACTCCGTGCGTTGAGCTATGTTCGTAGCAACACCAATCTGAAAGAATGGCCCATGCACAGGTGAGTTGGAAATCACATTTCTTTCCATCTGCAGTTAGGAGGATTCTAAACCCCTGGGCGTAGCTCCCGCTCACATCTTGATAGAACACCATCTAACCGTCAACCTGCTGAGAGAACCCCCCAAAAGAAATTAAACCAGAACAGTATGACGAATACATAACATGTGCATGTGATTGAGAACACCAGACGATGCCCTTGCAAAAGAAAAAGAATGTTTGATAAGGTTAAGCTTTACTAGCTAATAAAACCATAACTAGCTATATAGGATCCGACACAGCTACCGAACTAATGAAAGAGATAAAAACGAGATTCATCATTTGATAACCTAAGCCAGGATAATACTGTGTGATGATTAATTTTTTTTATTTTTTTTTTGGGACACGTTTGACAATATGAGAACAATATCGCAATCCTAAAATTTTGGCCTGAATGATTTCGCTAAGTGAATGGATTGATGTAAAACTCCGGACAAGTCCTTGTGCGTCTGATTAACATACAGGCTGCTGTAATGCACTGAGATCCCACAGGTTAGCATCAGGATCGCAGTCTGAAAAGCAACAAAACACAATGACTCTAAGTGCACCGTGTGCCAGCTTTAGTGAAGAGAAAAAGCTTACTGCGAGAGACCTTGCCGTTTGCGGTGCAGCCAGGAATCAATACGCATGTGCAGACTGTGTCAACAGTCAACACAATTTACTTCCTTGTATATTTTGTTAGTCACAATAGGATCCGATGCAAGTGTAGCTGATCACAGAAATGTCTTTTCAGTAGCTCAAACAGCAGAGCGCGGCACCAGCAACGGCGAGCCACAGCTCGACTCCCAGGAAAAGCAAGACCCGGAAAACGCCAAATGTGCACCCTGAATGCAACTGAAGGTGCCCTGGACAAAAGCGTCCGCCTAATGCACAAATGTAATGTAAAGTCTGTTGAGCACTCGAATGCAATCCCCAATTGGCGCGCCACACAACACAGAAACACTCAATCAGGATTGAATGGCCCAGAGCTTATCACTGCCAACTCTGCCTTCCAGCGCATACGCTCTACCAACGAATAGTAGAACATGCAATAGATTCATGATTCGGTGTAGTCAGATTGACCACAGCAGTTTCCACTGGCGTTTCTGAACTGAAGCATTTGACAGTTTCATGCGTTTATAAAGTCAAGTCAAGTCAAGTCAACTTTATTTATATAGCGCTTTTAACAATGTAGATTGTTTCAAAGCAGCTTTACAGTGTTAAACAGGAAAATAATGCAGCATAATTTTATTCAGCTGTATAGCCATTCTGGAAAAATTTCAAGTATCATACAGTGACAGTGTGGGCTTTAGATCAATAATTTGATCAGTAATTTAGTTTAAATGGTTAATTTAGTTTATTATTTAGATGTATTTCGATGTTTAGTTGAAAAATTTAGTGTCCCCAACTGAGCACGCCAAGCCAGAGGCAACAGTGGCAAGGAAACCAAAACCCCATTAGGTGACCTAATGGAGAAAAATAAACCTTGGGAGAAACCAGGCTCAGTCGGGGTGCCAGTTCTCCTCTGGCCAATTAACAAACAGCGTATTATTATTATTATTCTGGCAGTTTTACAGCTCGGAGGTCATAATAGATCAGAATATTCGAGGGACCGGGGGCAACATGCTGGAGACGGGTTTATTGAGGATGATGTTGATTGAATAATTATTAAAGTGCAATATTCGAATGATCGGAGGCAACACGCAGGAGACGGGTTTATTGAGATGCCGTGTCGATGAGGCAGTTTCAGGGGGAGTCTAATCACGGTCTCCCAGACACTTCGGGGTCCTGTGTTGGTCTTCTCTGGGCGCAGGTCCACCATCTGAACTGGATACAGCCCGGATCCAGCTGACTGCAGTAAACCTCGGGATAAAACAGAGAGACTAACATTAGCGTAGATGCCATTCTTCTGATGATGTAACGAGTACATCAGGTGTTATGGGAAGTGTTCCCGGTTCCGGCTGACCTAGTTAATGCAGCCTAACAATCATTTCATTGAAAAAGTGTTTTATGTGTATGCCACAGTAAAGAGATGTGTTTTTAGTCTAGATTTAAACTGACAGAGTGTGTCTGCTTCCCGAACAATGTTAGGAAGACTGTTCCAGAGTTTAGGTGCTAAATAGGAAAACGATCGACCGCCTGCAGTTGATTTGGATATTCTCGGTATGATCAACTGGCCAGAATTTTGAGACCGCAGTAGACGTGATGGAGTATAATATGTTAAGAGCTCGCTCAAGTATTGGGGAGCTAAACCATTTAGTGCTTTGTAAGTAATAAGTAAGATTTTAAAATTTATGCGATGTTTAATAGGCAGCCAGTGCAGTGTTGACAGAACTGGGCTAATATGGTCATACTTCCTGGTTCTAGTAAGAACTCGAGCTGCTGCGTTTTGGACCAGCTGGAGTTTATTTATTAAGCGAGCAGGGCAACCACCCAGTAGAGCATTACAATAATCTAACCTTGAGGTCATGAACGCATGAACTAACTGTTCAGCATTTTGCATTGAGAGCATGTGCCGTAATTTAGATATATTTTAAGATGGTAGAAAGCAGTTTTACAGATGCTAGAAACGTGGCTTTCAAACGAAAGATTGGTATCAAAGAGCACACCCAGGTTCCTCACTGACGACGAGGACTTGACAGAACAGCCATCAAGTGTTAGACAGTATTCTAGGTTACTACTTGTGGAGCTTTTTTGTCCAATAATTAAAAATTCAGTTTTTTTCTGAATTGAGTTGCAGGAAATTACCAGTCATCCAATGTTTTATATCAGCTATGCATTCCGTTAATCTTGTGAATTGGTAAGTTTCTTTAGGGCGTGAAGAAATATAGAGCTGAGTATCGTCAGCATAACAATGAAAACTAACGCCATGCTTCCTAATGATATCTCCCAGTGGTAGCATGTACAGGGTGAAGAGTAGCGGTCCTAGCACTGAGCCTTGCGGTACTCCATACTGAACTTGCGATCGGTGTGACATATCTTCATTTACTACTACAAACTGATAACGGTCGCATAGGTATGATTTAAACCATGATAATGCAATTCCACTAATACCTACATAATTTTCGAGTCTATTCAAAAGAATGTTGTGGTCGATAGTATCAAATGCAGCGCTAAGATCGAGTAACACTAATAGAGAGATACAGCCACGATCGGATGATAAGAGCAAATCATTTGTAACTCTGACGAGAGCAGTCTCAGTGCTATGATACGGTCTAAATCCTGACTGGAAATCCTCACAGATACCATTTCTTTCTAAAAAGGAACATAATTGTGAAGACACTGCCTTTTCAAGTATTTTTGACAGAAAGGGTAGATTTGAGATTGGTCTATAATTGACTAAATCTGTAGGATCAAGTTGCGGTTTTTTAATAAGTGGTTTAATAATTGCCAACTTAAAAGTTTTCGGTACATATCCTAATGACAAAGATGAATTAATGATATTAAGAAGAGGATCTATGACCTCTGGTAGCATCTCTTTTAATAGCCTAGTTGGTATAGGGTCGAGCATACATGTTGTCGATTTTGATGATTTAACGAGTTTAGCCAATTCTTCTTCTCCTATAGCAGTGAATGAGTGTAATTTTTCCTCAGTGACACTACAATGCTCTGTCTGATGTGATGCTGTATTAGACGGCTGCATGGTTAAAAAATTTTTCCTAATATTATCAATCTTACATGTGAAGAAGTTCATAAAGTCATTACTGCTGTGCTGTTTACAATCATCAGAAGTTGAAGCTTTATTTTTGGTTAATTTAGCCACTGTATCGAATAAATACCTTGGGTTGTGTTTGTTTTCTTCCAAGAGAGTTGAGAAATAAGCAGATCTAGCAGTTTTTACAGCCTTTCTGTATGTGATCATGTGCTCTTTCCACGAATTACGAAATACCTCTAATTTTGTTTTCTTCCAGCTGCGCTCCATTTTTCTGGCTGCTGTTTTAAGGGCCCGGGTGTGCTCGTTGTACCACGGCGTTGGACTATTTTCTTTAATCTTCTTTAAGCGCAGAGGAGCAACTGTGTCTAAAGTACTGCAAAAGAGAGAGTCAATAGTTTCTGTTGCAACATCGAGTTCTTCTATACTATCTGGGATGCTGAGCAGATGATACTGATGAGGGAGATTATTTAAAAAGCAATCTTTAGTAGCGGCAGTGATTGTCCTGCCATTTTTAAAGCGAGGGGGCGGCTTTGCAACCTTAGCTAAATTAAGTAAACATGATACTAAGTAATGATCTGAGATGTCATCGCTCTGCTGCAGAATTTCAACGGTATCAACATTTATTCCATGTGACAATATTAGGTCTAAAGTATGATTATGGCGATGAGTGGCTCCTGACACGTGTTGCCTAACTCCAATAGAGTTTAGTGTGTCTTTAAATGCTAATCCCAATACGTCTTTTCCGTTGTCAACATGGATATTAAAATCACCAACAATTAGTACTTTATCTACGGCCAGTACTAACTCTGATAGAAAATCAGCAAATTCTTTGATAAAGTCTGTATTATGTCCAGGTGGCCTGTATACAGTAGCTAACACAAATGTTGAACGGGTTTTATCATGTACACTACATAGCGTTACATAAAGCACCAAAACTTCGAAGGAATTATATTTGAAACTAGACTTCTGAGTAATACTGAAGATATTATTATAAATTACAGCAACCCCTCCCCCTTTACCTTTCAGACGCGGCTCATGTTTATAACAATAATCTTGGGGGGTGGACTCATTTAAGGTAATGTAGTCGTCAGGTTTTAGCCAGGTTTCTGTCAAACAGAGCACATCTAGATTATTATCTGTAATAATATCATTAACAATAAGCGCTTTTGGGGAAAGGGATCTAATATTCAGCAACCCAAGCTTTATCAATTGTTCATCTGTATTATATATTTTGTTTATTTGTTGGACGTCAATTAAATTTTTACTGTTGAATGGTTTTGATGTTTTTTTGTATTTACTAATTCGGGGAACAGACACAGTCTCTATATGATAATATCTAGGTGAAAGAGTCTCTATGTGCTGGGATTTATCTGACTCCGGTAACGTGAGACAGCTAGCAGACGGTCGGTTTAGCCAGTTTGTCTGCTTCCTGACCTGGGCCCTAGTGAGTCAAGGTTTAGCTCTAAGACTATGTGCCAGATTACTAGAGAGAAGAGCGGCACCACCCCAAGAGGGATGGATGCCATCCTTCTTCAACAGGTCAGGTCTGCCCCAAAAACTTTTCCAATTGTCTATGAACCCTATGTTATTTTGCAGACACCACTTAGACAACCAGCCATTGAGTGATGATAGTCTGCTAACTATCTCATCACTCCTTTTTTTTTTTTTTTTTTTCCTTTTTACCGGGAGCGGTCCAGAACAAAAAACAGCCTCAGACATCGTACTAGCGAGTTCACACACCTCTTTAATGTTAATTTTGGTGATCTCCGACTGGCGAAGTCGAACATCATTAGTGCCGACGTGAATAATAATCTTAGAGAATTTACGATTAGCTTTAGCCAGCACTTTTAAATTTGCTTTGATGTCAGGTGCTCTGGCTCCCGGTAAACAAGTGACTATGGTAGCTGGTGTCTCTATCTTCACGTTCCGTGTAATAGAATCGCCAATGACTAGGGCACTTTCAACAGGATACGCAGTGGGTGCTTCACTGAGAGGGGAGAACCTGTTTGATGTTCTAACCGGAACGGAAAAGCGGTTCTTTGGTCTGCGACTATGCTGCCTCACTGTTACCCAGTTTCCCTGCTGCGAGGGCCCTGCAGCCGGAACCGAAGAATGTACAGAGTTCACTAAGCTATTCGCATCCAAATCAGTGTCTAAAGCTGTTACATCCTCACTACTCTCAGATAAAGTATGGATGCGTGTTTCTAATTCTGAAATCTTCTCCGTCAGCCTAACTATCTCCTTACATTTATCACATGTGAAGCCCTTTTCGCCAGCGGAGAAGCCTATACTGAACATGTGGCATGCACTGCAGGTGATAATGACAGGAGAAGACATGACTTACCGTGTTTGTTGATTAATCCAATTTACCACTTACCACAATCGTTTGCTGGACACAATTTACTAATCCAAGTTATGAACTCAGAAAAAGGGAGGCCCGGGTGCAGAGATAACAAGCTAACAGGCTAGCAAAATGCTAACGTGTGATGGTGATTTAGATTAAGCGGACGGCGCATGCGCGGGTTGTGAGCGCGTTGTTTGTGTTTGAGCTCCGTCAAATTGATTCATAAATCCTTGATTTTCTTCTTAATACTCGCTTACAAACGAATACTTTCTATTATTTACAGCGTGTGAACATATCTCCGATACGATTCTCTATAAAAAACAATCGGATTGCTTTGATATCGCTACTTATATCCGAACTTCCGCTACTAGCCGTAGCCCGCTAGCCTTGCACGCGTGGTAACTTGTTTACACCGGTAGCCCGCTAGCCTTGCACGCGTGGTAACTTGTTTACACCGGTAGCCCGCTAGCCTTGCACGCGTGGTAACTTGTTTAACGTTACACCCGGTAAACACTGATAGCTACAATTCGCCATCGTAGCACTTCTGCTACAATGGCGAATAACTCGGATGTGTGTCTAATGTTACCTTTGAGTGCAGGTGAGGACACGTTCGAGCTGCATTCGGTGCAGTTGGAGTTGGAGTCGTTGGCGAGTCAGATTCGCGGCCTTCTAGACAGACAAGCTGTGCTGAGAGAGCGGCGAACGGCGCTTGAAACATCACGCGCCGATGCGCACAAGTCAGTGGATACTAACATTTTGACTCCGACCTCGTCTACTCCGCGTGTTTCTCTGCACAGGACCCAAGCACCCAGGACGCGATCATCATCCCTGGTTTCGTTCACTCCGGCACCGACACAGCGCCATGGACCCTGGGTGTTTCCACAGCGGAAGACGCGAGCCAGGACCAGAGCGAGGACCTCTCCGCCCCTCCCGGTCTTCGAGATCTCCACCCGGAACCGCTTCTCCCCTCTTCGCGAGACGGAACGCGACGCTGTGGTCATCGGTACTTCCATCGTCCGGCATGTCCACGCTACCTCAGGTAAAGGCAAGGTTATCACTCACTGCTTTCCTGGTGCTCGAGTTCTCGATGTCGCTGCGCAGGTTCCCGAGATCCTGAACGGTGACGAGCGCATCGGAGCTGTCGTGCTGCACGCGGGAACGAACGACACCAGGCTGCGACAGACGGAGGTTCTGAAGAGGGACTACAGGAGCCTGATCGAGACGGTGCGCAGAACATCGCCTGAAGCAGCGATCATCGTGTCCGGACCGCTTCCCACGTACCGACTAGGACATGAAAAGTTCAGTAGATTATTTGCTCTAAATGAATGGTTAATGTCATGGTGTAATGAACAGAAGCTGCTCTTTGTAAATAATTGGAATCTGTTTTGGGAGCGACCTAGGCTCTTCCGTCCTGATGGCCTTCACCCCAGCAGAATCGGAGCGGCTCTTCTGTCGGACAACATCTCCAGAGCGCTGCACACCGCCATCATATGACTAGTAAGTCAAAGTCCAAATAACAGTATTTGCTGTCCTAACTTAATTGACATAAGTACCAATGTAGAACATTATATAGAAACTGTGTCTGAACATAACTGTGTAGAACATTATATAGAAACTGTGTCTATTCCTCGTTTAGTGAGGTCAAACATTACATCTACTGTAAGATCTAGGAAAAATCTAATTGTGATTAAACCAGAAAATCTCAATATTAGTGAACAAAACCAATTTTGTACTAACTTAATTGACATAAGTACCAATGTAGAACATTATATAGAAACTGTGTCTATTCCTCGTTTAGTGAGGTCAAACATTAAATCTACTGTAGGATCTAGGAAAAATCTAATTGTGATTAAACCAGAAAATCTCAATATTAGTGAACAAAAACAATTTCTAAAACTAGGTCTTCTAAACATTAGATCGCTCACACCTAAGGCGGTTATTGTAAATGAAATGGTCACAGATAATAGTTTCGATGTACTTTGCCTTACTGAAACCTGGCTTAAGCCAAATGATTATTTCGGTCTAAATGAGTCTACTCCGCCAGGATACTGTTATAAGCATGAGCCCCGTCTGATTGGTCGTGGCGGCGGTGTTGCAACAATATATAGAGATATTCTTAATGTTACCCAGAAAACAGGTCACAGGTTTAATTCATTTGAAGTACTAGTGCTAAATGTCACGCTATTAGATGTAAGAAAGAAATCTGTATTATCTCTAGCCTTAGCTACTGTATATAGACCTCCAGGGCCCTATGCTGCTTTCCTAAAAGAGTTTGCAGACTTTCTCTCAGATCTATTGGTCAACGTCGATAAAGCATTAATTGTTGGAGATTTTAACATACACGTAGATAACACAAATGACGCGTTAGGGGCTGCGTTTACAGATCTATTAAATTCCTTTGGGGTCAAGCAAAACGTCACTGGTCCCACTCATCGTCTTAATCACACATTAGATTTAATTATATCACATGGAACCAACCCAACCGATATAGATATTATACCACAAAGTGATGATGTCACTGACCATTACATGGTAACTTGCATACTGCGTACTGCTGAAATCTGTCATGTTGCGCCACGTTATCGACCAGGCAGAACAATCCTTCCAACCACTATAGATAGATTCTCAAATACCTTACCTGATCTGGCTCAGCTGCTAAGTGAACCCAAACAAACAGATGAACTAGAGGAAATGACTAGCAGTATGAGCACCATTTTCTCTAGTACATTAGAAATTGTAGCACCAATTAGATTAAAAAAGGTTAGAGAGAAAACTAAAGCACCATGGTACAACAGTGCTACACATGTTATCAAGAGAGAAACTCGTAACTTAGAGCGTAAATGGAAACATACTAATTTAGAGGTCTTTAGAATCGCATGGAAAGAAAGTATGTCACGTTATAAAAAGGCCCTAAAAGCAGCCAGAGCTGAGCATCTCCGCAAACTAATAGAAAATAACCAAAATAACCCAAGGTTTTTATTTAACACTGTGGCTAGACTAACAAATAAACAAGCATCGCCTGAACAAAATATTCCGTTACAGTTTAGTAGTAATGATTTTATGAACTTCTTCGCTGACAAAATAGAAAGCATCAGAAACAAAATTGTAAATGTACAATCATTAATGATGTCTTATGATTCAACCGCAATTATCGCCCCTCAAGAATTACTATACCGCTTTACAACTATAGGACAGGAAGAGCTAAATAAACTTATCATTGCATCTAAACCAACAACATGTTTATTAGATCCAATACCCACTAAACTACTGAAAGAGTTGTTACCTGTAGTGGAAGAGCCTCTTCTCAATATTATTAACTCGTCTTTATCTTTAGGTCATGTTCCAAGAATATTCAAGTTGGCAGTCATAAAACCTCTCATTAAGAAGCCACAATTAGATCATAATAACCTAGCAAATTACAGACCAATATCAAATCTTCCATTCATGTCTAAAATACTAGAAAAAGTTGTGTCCGCTCAATTGTGCTCTTTCTTGCAAGAAAATGATATCTATGAAAAATTTCAATCAGGATTCAGGCAGCATCATAGCACAGAAACTGCACTCGTTAAAATCACAAATGATTTACTTCTAGCTTCTGACCAAGGCTGTATCTCAATACTAGTTCTACTCGATCTTAGTGCTGCGTTCGATACTATAGATCATAAAATACTATTAGATCGACTTCAAAATTACACTGGTGTTCAGGGACAGGCATTAAACTGGTTTAGATCGTATTTATCAGACCGCTACCATTTTGTCTGTCTAAATGGGGAAAAATCAAAGATAACATCAGTAGACTATGGGGTGCCGCAAGGATCCGTGCTAGGCCCTCTGCTATTCTCAATATATATGCTGCCACTTGGTAATATTATAAGAAAACATGGAATTAATTTCCACTGTTATGCTGATGACACTCAATTATATATTTCATCACGACCAGATGAAAACGCTAAATTATCTAAACTGACAGCGTGTGTTGATGATATTAAACACTGGATGACGTGTAATTTTCTGCTATTAAATTCAGATAAAACGGAGGTGTTACTTATTGGTCCAAAAAATTGCCCACAAAACCTCTCACAATACAACTTTAACTTGGAAGGATGTCCTGTCGCTTTATCCACTACAGTAAAAGACCTGGGTGTTATATTAGACCGCAACTTATCTTTCGAAAGTCATATTTCATATGTTACAAAAACGGCATTTTTCCACCTTAGAAACATTGCCAAGCTACGTAACATGCTATCTATTTCTGATGCAGAAAAGTTAGTTCATGCATTCATGACCTCGAGACTAGATTACTGTAATGCTTTATTAGCTGGTTGTCCTGCATCATCGATAAACAAACTGCAGTTAGTCCAAAACGCAGCTGCTAGAGTGCTTACTAGGTCAAGAAAATATGATCATATAACACCAATTTTATCATCCCTACACTGGTTACCTATTAAGTTCCGTATCAATTACAAAGTATTGCTACTGACCTATAAAGCCCTAAATGGGTTAGCTCCAGTGTATTTAACTGATCTTTTATCGCCCTACAATCCATCGCGCTCTTTAAGATCACTAAACTCGAGGCTTCTGGTCATTCCTAGGATATCTAAGTCCACTAAAGGAGGGAGGGCTTTTTCACATTTAGCTCCTAAACTCTGGAATAGTCTTCCGGATATTGTTCGAGGTTCAGACACGCTGTCCCAGTTTAAAACTAGATTAAAGACGCATCTCTTTAGCCAAGCATTCACATTATAATTAAGTTTTATACTACAGTTAAATCGCACCAACAGCATTAATATTCTGAACAGCAGCTATGCTAATTATTTCCCATCTGCTTTTCTGTTGTTATCTCGGGACACTAGTCCCGAGGTAACTAGTTCGTCAGCTCCAGTTTGTATCCAGCCTCTGATGGAGACTTCAGATGCCCCGACACCTGTGATGAGACGACTCGACGCCTGTGAAGAGACGACTCAACGCCAGCGTTGTTATGGCCTAAAATAATACATGATTGATTAACTTATCCTAACATTTTTTCTTTAACATTCTCTTTTCTAACATTTTTCAATGTACATTTATGAAATGCACTTTCTGTGAAGCTGCTTTGAAACAATGTGTATTGTGAAAAGCGCTATACAAATAAATTTGAATTGAATTGAATTGAATTAAAAGCTAGCGATGTCAAATTTAACGTGATAGGCAATTTTTAAACAATGTATGGTGATGAGTAAGTTATATTTAGCAGTAGAAGAAAGAGGAAATATCAAAATAAAGATTCAAACGTAAGCAAGGCTCTACAGAGCTACAGACTTGAGCTACAGAGCAACAGACACAGCAGGCAGACAGGAGCAATCCTGAAAAGCAATCCATAAAGGGAGTGTACTCTGCTCACTGTATTCAGAAAAGATTTGAATAATTGTTTTCAAATCAATAATTGTGATTTAGATGCTGTACGATGCAATCTTTATGTAAACGGGTCAGATTGAGTACTGAATCAATTTAGTGCTGCTATCGAATGTCAAGTCAAACCTTGTTTTGTATGCAAACCTTACCCGACATATGGTGCTGAGAGTACAAGCAAGATACACATTTGTTTTATCATAATGTAGCCATGGCGTCCTAGCCGGAAGGATCAAGTAAGACGTAACACTAAAATCTAAGTTTCTCGAAATATAAGAGGTATCCAGATATCAGTAGCTGAATAAAAACTAATAGAGTCAAATTAACTGGAGTAAAGCGAAGACAAATGCACACAATTACTAATATATATGACGTGTTTGTTTTGATTAACCAATTTAATAATATGTTGCGCATTTTTATAATACAATAAGCAAAGCACCTTAATGTGAGCACGCTGCAGTTCTTCCTCATAGGGAAGGAAGCCATATCGAATCACAAAAGGAAGCCATTCCAACACTTGGTGCCCCATACGTTGAGCAAATATGTACTCTGCTGGATGCAGGCCAAACACTTCTAAGCTTGAAACTGTTATGTCAGTTAAATTGCATATGTGACGAACTCACAGCGCTTGGAAGATGAATCTAACGCCATTGAATAAGAACAGAAAGCACTGATGTCGGTCCTGTACCTAAATATGCTAATTTGCTCAGCATAGTTTTTTAAATTGAATTTCAGCGATCTGATAACACTGAACCAATCGCGATTTCAGCTTAACTTCAGTTCAACATGAAGCCCCGATTAAATAGGTGAATGTTGCTTTAAAACCAGTGTTGTTTCCTTGCATTCGTAGGGAGAATGATAGAGTATAAATATGCTGTGCATATCTGTTCTGTTTCAGTTTTTCTAACAAAATACTATCTATAACGGTAACCGGTGTCATGCGAATCATTTACGAGCACTATGGACACAAGCGAGTCACAACGAGCGATCACGTTGCACAAGCAGACCGGCAAACACCTGTGCGCGTCTCACACGATGCATGTGTGTGCTCTATACAGACATGCTTGCGACAAAGTTGAAAAGAGTAAGATACTACTCCCAATCGGCATCGGAATGCATAACCATATGCATATCACGGTGATAAATGCTGATGTAGTGATGTCGCCAGAATGGTGATGAAAACCGCAGCTGTGTCTTTGATAACATGCCCAGATAGTCCTCCATGAAAGCGATTGATCTGAGTCTGACGTGAGACTTGCTTTTGTTAGTGAAGCACTCGCGTCTGTTACTGCGGTAACCCATTGAAAAGAATGATAGGCTGACGTGGACTTAGAACGCCACTGTATGAACATTATTAGTTATCATATGACCAACGATCGACCGCTACGGAACGCCCGGATCGTCAACTGAATTGGAGCGTCAGCATCTGCAAACTCAGACATGCGTAAGTACCGATCTTTTATACCCAGGTATTTAGCATGTGATTGGATAGATAAAATTAAAGTGACATGACAATTAAGTCTTCCCGGCAGAACTTATGCTAAAGCTTCCATGGATGAATAAGTGCAGGACATGGATATGGGTTAAGGTTTAGGGTTTAGGGTTAGGAATTATGAAATTCCAATCAACAGGTCCCTGAGAACCTGAAGACGGTTATGCACTGTCCATCCGTTCCGCTGACCGCTTTGAAAGAGTGTGGGATCAGGATTGGCCCCATCACCGACTCTCCTGTTGCTCTATAAGTCTTTTTATGGATTATTTTATTTATTTATTTGTATATATATATATATATATATATATATATATATATATATATATTTTTTTTTTTTTTTTTTTTTAATATATATTTATTTATTTACATTTTTCACACTTCCTTCATCCTCCATTCCCAATCCAGTGCAAAAACGTCTCAGTTACGACTGTAACCTTAGTTCCCTGAATAGGGAATGAGACGCTGCGTCACCGCTCTGGGAACGCCTCTGCGTGATTGCGTCGTGAAGCACGTATGTCATCAGTCCAATAGGCGGGTGACGTCATAGACCCGGAAGCTATAAAGCACACCGGCAAACACAAGCCGTTAGCTTCTGAAGAAGGCCTGAAACAAGGCGCTTGCGGGCAGTATGGCCGGGTGACGCAGCGTCTCGTTCCCTATTCAGGGAACTAAGGTTACAGTCGTAACCGAGACGGTCCCTTTCAAGGGAACTCGCGCTGCGTCACTGCTCTGGGAACGAGAATACCCACGTCCCCATGCGAGTCTGGATGCCCGCCTGTGAGAGTTACGAGGCGAGAATCCGAGACCCCGGAGTAGCATTAACATCCAGTTCATAGAACCTGACAAAAGTATGCGGCGAGGACCACCCCGCCGCATCACAAACTTCCTGCAGGGAGGCCCCTGCTAAGAGAGCTTGAGAGGCAGCCACACTCCTAGTGGAGTGGGACCGAACAGCCAAAGGAGAGGGCTGTCCGGCCGCCACATAAGCCAGTGAGATAGCCTCGACTACCCACTTGCTCATCCTCTGCTTTGACACCGGACCCCTACGGGATGGATGTCCGTAGAAAACAAACAATTGATCAGTTTTCCTCCACAGAGCAGCTCTGTGGACATAGGCGTCTAACGCACGAACGGGACAAAACAGATTTAACTTTTCCTGGTCTGACGTCACAAAGGGCGGAGGACAGAAGGCCTGGAGCACAATAGGTCTGACAGGGTTAGTGAGGACCTTAGGAATGTACCCAGGCCTCGGAGAGAGAAAGGCCTTAGCCATACCCGGAGCAAACTCCAAGCACAAGGGTGCAACAGAGAGGGCTTGCAAGTCCCCAATTCTTTTTAGAGAAGAAATAACAAGAAGAAACACTGTCTTGAAAGTGAGAAACTTTTCAGCAACTTCCTTGAGCGGCTCAAAGGGAGCCTCGGAAAGGCGTTGAAGGACGATGGCTAAGTCCTAGGCTGGCACCTTGGTGCGTGTCACAGGTCTCAGTCTCAAAGTTCCACGGAGGAAACGGGTTACTAGCGGGTGTCGCCCCAATGAAACTCCTCTCAAAGGAGTGTGGTAAGCTGCTATGGCCGCCACGTACACCTTTAGTGGGGAGGGGGCTAACCCAGCAGAGAATCTCTCCTGCAGGAACTCCAGCACCACGCTCGCAGGGCAGTTAACTGGATCCCGCAGGTGATCTCGACACCACAAGGTGAAGAGTATCCACTTAAGGTAGTAAAGTTTCCTCGTAGAGGGAGCTCTGGAGTGTAGAATGGTCTCAACAACCTCAGTTGAGATACCGGAACTTATGAGCTGGGCCCCCTCAGAGGCCAAGCCCACAGTTTCCACAACTCCGGGCGGGGGTGAACAAAAA
Organism: Gobio gobio; assembly: GCF_949357685.1. Classification (NCBI taxonomy): domain Eukaryota; kingdom Metazoa; phylum Chordata; class Actinopteri; order Cypriniformes; family Gobionidae; genus Gobio; species Gobio gobio. Next base: position 23,519 of record NC_137102.1, on the reverse strand, counting down.
CTCTGCCCGCCTGAGAGAGAAGGTCCCTCCTGAACGGAATCTCCAGGGGAGAGCCGTCGAGGAGAGACACCAGATCCGAGAACCAGAACGGGGCAACTAGTAGGAGACGGGCCCCATCCCAGTGTACTCTCTCTAGAACTCCCGGAAGCAGAGCGATCGGGGGGAAAGCATACAGGGGCAGCCTCGGCCACTCCTGTACCATCGCATCCAGTCCGAGAGGAGCTGGAGGCAACAGGGAGAACCACAGACGACAATGAGAGTTCTCGTGAGTGGCGAACAGGTCCACTTGGGCCCTGCCGAACTTCTCCCAAAGGAGCTCCACCACGTCGGTGTGGAGTCTCCACTCCCCGGGCCTTGGCCCCTGCCTCGACAGGATGTCTGCTTCCACGTTCAACCGCCCAGGAATGTACATAGTCCTGACTGACAGCAATTTTCCCTGAGCCCAGAGGAGGATAAGGCGCGCTAGCTTGTATAAGCGACGGGACCTCAAACCCCCCCTGATGGTTGATGTAGGAGACCACTGATGTGCTGTCTGTGCGCACAAGCACATGATGGCCCCTGAGATGCGGCAGGAAGTGCTTCAGAGCCTGAAACACCGCCAACATTTCCAGGCAATTTATGTGCCACGAATGCTGGTGCTCCTGCCACAGACCCTGGGCCGAGCGACCACTCATGGTCGCCCCCCAGCCCGTCAGGGAGGCATCCGTGGTCAGAGACGTACGCTGACACGGTGCCCCCAGCGACGGGCCCTGGGTCAGGAACCTGGGGTCCTTCCACATAACCAAGGTGCGGAGACACCACCGCGTTGCCTTGATTACGCGAAAGGGGTTCCCCCTCGGGGAAAAACCCCTGGTCTTGAGCCACCACTATAACGGCCTCATGAACAGCAGGCCCGAAGGAATAACGTTGGACGCGGCTGCCATCAGACCCAACAGTCTCTGAAACTGCTTTACAGTGAGCGGCTGGCCTAGCTTCACCCCTTTCACGGCTGAGAGGATCGACCCCACGCGAGGCTCCGACAGACGAGCCTGCATAGCGACCGAATCCCAACTCACCCCGAGATAAGTGATCTTCTGCACAGAAGAAAGAACACTCTTCTTGGAGTTGAGCCTCAGCCCCAACCTCCTCATATGCGCGAGAACAACATCTCGATGCTGAACCACGAGACACGCTGACTGTGCTAGTATCAGCCAGTCGTCAATGTAATTGAGAATGCGGATTCCCTGCAAACGCAAGGGGACCAGAGCAGCGTCCACACACTTCGTGAACGTGCGGGGTGAAAGGGCTAAACCGAAAGGAAGCACTCGATATTGGTACGCTTCTCCCCTGAAAGCGAACATCAGGAACTTCCTGTGCTGCGGAAGGATGGAGATATGGAAATATGCATCTTTGAGATCTATCGCGACAAACCAGTCCTCGGACCTGATCTGAGACACGATCTGTTTGAGTGTCAGCATCCTGAACTTGAGCTTTGCCACGGCTCGGTTCAGGACGTGAAGATCCAAGATGGGGCGCAGCCCACCATCCTTCTTTGGCACTATGAAGTACCGGCTGTAAAAGCCTGACTCCCTGTCCGGGGGGGGGGACCCTCTCTATAGCCCCCTTTTGCAGCAGAGTCTGTACTTCTTGAGTCATCACCAGAGCCTGCACTGGGTCCACCACAGTGGAGAGGACCTCGAGGCTCTCGAGGCTGGTCTCTGATGTACTCTGCACCGCGAGTGCAGCGCCCTGAAGCGGCGAACCGGCAGGGAACGACTGACTCGACGGCATAATTTCCCTCCGAAGAGGGTGCCATCCTCGGATGACCCGCGGGGCCCCTCCGCGCCCCGGCACTCGGGCGGGGTTGGCGGACTGACTCCGTGAGGGTACCGCGGACGCAAGGGTACCGTGTACAGTGGTGAGTACCGTCCGCCCACGGAGGGGATCACCCTCACTGTCCTGGGCCCAGAGGCGTCAGGACTTCTTTGACGCAGCCTTCCTCGCCACAATGACTGTGCCTGTGAGTGCCGCACACCCGACGACCCTTTCTGCGGGGGTGTACGAGTGGCGACACTCACTTTCTGCTACGTCCTGTGTGAGGAGCTCGTACTCGGCGTCTGCTGCTCCCGCCCAGCAGCAGACGAGACCTGGGGCTTACGGGGAAGGAACTGCTTGAGCGCCGCTGCCTGTTTTTTCGCCTCCAGGAACCTGTCGGTAACAGTAGTGACAGCGTCACTGAACAGGCCCTCCGGAGACAGCGGCGCATCAAGCAAAAAGCTCTTGTCCCTTTCCTTGATATCCGTAAGGTTGAGCCACAAATGCTTCTCCGTGGCCACCAGGGCTGCCATAGAACGGCCGACTCATCGAGCCGTCTCCTTGGTGGCACGGAGAGCGAGATCGGCAGTCGATCGGAGTTCATTAATAGTATCGACTCCGATCTCGTGGCTCGCCCCCAGGTCTCTTAGCAGATCAGCCTGGTATGCCTGCACGATGGACATAGTGTGCAGACATGCGGCGGCCTGACCCGCTGCCGAGTACGCTTTGCCCACAAAAGATGATGTAACTTTTAGCGGTTTTGTAAGGCAAAGTTGGAGCCTTTATGGTCGACGCAGACTCAGGTGACAGATGGCTCGCAAGCGCCTGTTCAACCCGAGGCAGCTGACCATAACCGTGTCTTTTCCACCCCGCAATATTGCTGTAAACTGACGTATGCGGGGTGAAAATGCGTGAAGACACAGGCCGCTTCCAAGACCTCGACACCTCGGTGTGGAGGTCCGGGAAAAACGGCAGACTCCTTCGAGGAGGCTGAACAGAGCGCGCGGGGAGAAAGTGCTCGTCGAGTCTGCTTTTTACGGCAGCTCGCTCATGTTGTTCATGTGGCCAGTCAATGTGTAATCTGGCCACAGCTCTGCTCAGTACCTCCATGAGCTCCTCACTTGCAGGGGACTGAAGTGACGAGTCTTCACCCCCTGCATCGATGCTACAGACATCAACCTCTTCGGAGGAAGATAGCTGCAGCATCACGGCCGCTCCCCGGGCGGGAGAAGCCGCAGAGCGGGCTCCCGATCCCAGAGAGGCGGCGCTGGATCTGGTGGGTGAAGGAAGAGATAGGGCGGGGCCCGTCTCCATCCCCTCCGTCAGATCCTTTTGCGAACCCCGCGACATAAGTCGCCGCTGAGCCTCAGCAGCAGCGGGACCCTTGCCGTGGGGAGCGCGCGGGATCGCAGGATTGCAGGGATCGCAGCACTCGAGTGCCGACTGTGCGTGCTGCTCTCCCAAACAAACAACGCACATCGTGTGTTTATCCCTGCTCATGATGTAGCGTGAGCAGGGAGGAACACACTGTCTGTAACGCTGTTCGCTCGTTATGATATCTCTTTTCTCTTTTAAATGTGGGTGTGAGTGCAAACGAAACAAAACAGTCTGAACTCAGACACAACACAAAGACACTTTGGACAGTAACACAAGTCAAGTCAAGTCAAGTCAACTTTATTTATGTAGCGCTTTTAACAATGTAGATTGTTTCAAAGCAGCTTTACAGTGTTAAACAGGAAAATAATGCAGCATAATTTTATTAAGCTGTATAGCCTTTTGATGTCATCAGTTCATTTAAATTTCCATACGGTGACAGTGTGGGCTTTAGATTAATAATTAGATCAGTAATTTGGTTTATATGGTTAATTTAGTTTATTAATTAGATTTATTTCGATGTTTAGTTGAAAAATATAGTGTCCCCAACTGAGCACACCAAGCCAGAGGCAACAGTGGCAAGGAAACCAAAACCCCATTAGGTGACCTAATGGAGAAAAAAAAACCTTTGGAGAAACCAGGCTCAGTCGGGGGGGTGGGATGCAGTTCTCCTCTGGCCAATTAACAAACAGCGTATTATTATTATTATTATTATTATTCTGGCCGCTTTACAGGTCAGAGGTCATAATAGATCAGAATATTCGAAGGACCGGAGGCAACACGGGTTTATTGCGGATAACATATCGATTTAAGTATTATTTAATTGTAATATTCGAACAATTGGAGTCATCACGCTGGAGACGGGATTATTAAGATGGCGTGTCGATGAGGCAGTTTCAGGGGGAGTCTAATCACGGTCTCTGCGGACACTTCGGGGTCCTGTGTTGGTCTTCTCTGGGTGCAGGTCCACCATCTGATCTGGATACGGCCCGGATCCGGCTGACTGCCGTAAACCTCAGGATAAAACAGAGAGACTATCATTAGCGTAGATGCCATTCTTCTGATGATGTCACAAGTACATCAGTATGATCAGTATGACTTCTTGGTATGATCAACTGGCCAGAGTTTAGAGAGCACAGTAGACGTGATGGAGTATAATGTGTTAAGAGCTCACTCAAGTATTGGGGAGCTAAACCATTTAGTGCTTTGTAAGTAATAAGCAAGATTTTAAAATGTATGCGATGTTTAATAGGCAGCCAGTGCAGTGTTGACAGAACTGGGCTAATATGGTCACACTTCCTGGTTCTAGTAAGTACTCGAGCTGCTGCGTTTTGGACCAGCTGGAGTTTATTTATTAAGCGAGCAGGGCAACCACCCAGTAGAGCATTACAATAATCTAGCCTTGAGGTCATGAACGCATGAACTAACTGTTCAGCAGTTTGCATTGAGAGCATGTGCCGTAATTTAGATATATTTTTAAGATGATAGAATGCAGTTTTACAGATGCTAGAAACGTGGCTTTCAAACGAAAGATTGGTATCAAAGAGCACACCCAGGTTCCTCACTGACCACGAGGACTGGACAGAGCAGCATCAAGTGTTAGACAGTATTCTAGGTTACTACTTGTGGAGCTTTTTTTTCCAATAATTAAAAATTATTTTTTTCTGAATTGAGTTGCAGGAAATTACTGGTCATCCAATGTTTTATGTCAGCTATGCATTCCGTTAATCTTGTGAATTGGTAAGTTTCTTCAGGGCGTGAAGAAATATAGAGCTGAGTATCGTCAGCATAACAATGAAAACTAATGCCATGCTTCCTAATAATATCTCCCAGTGGTAGCATGTACAGGGTGAAGAGTAGCAGTCCTAGCACTGAGCCTTGTGGTACTCCATACTGAACTTGCGATCGGTGTGACATCTCTTCATTTACTGCTACAAACTGATAACGGTCGCATAGGTATGATTTAAACCATGACAAGGCAATTCCACTAATGCCTACATAATTTTCGAGTCTATTCAAAAGAATGTTGTGGTCGATGGTATCAAATGCAGCGCTAAGATCGAGTAACACTAATAGAGAGATACAGCCACGATCGGATGATAAGAGTAAATCATTTGTAACTCTGATGAGAGCAGTCTCAGTGCTATGATACGGTCTAAATCCTGACTGGAAATCCTCACAGATACCATTTCTTTCTAAAAAGGAACATAATTGTGAAGACACTGCCTTTTCAAGTATTTTTGACAGAAAGGGTAGATTTGAGATTGGTCTATAATTGACTAATTCTGTAGGATCAAGTTGCGTTTTTTTAATAAGTGGTATAATAATAGCCAACTTAAAAGTTTACGGTACATATCCTAATGACAAAGATGAATTCATGATATTAAGAAGAGGATCTATGACCTCTGGTAGCATCTCTTTTAATAGCCTAGTCGGTACAGGGTCAAGCATACATGTTGTTGATTTTGATGATTTAACGAGTTTAGTCAATTCTTCTTTTCCTATAGCAGTGTGTGTGTGTGTGTGTGTGTGTGTCTTCTCCTATAGCAGTGAATGAGTGTAATTTTATCTCAGTGACACTACAATGCTCTGTCTGATGTGATACTGTAGTAGACGGCTGCATGGTTAAAATTTTCATCCTAATATTATCAATCTTACATGTGAAGAAGTTCATAAAGTCATTACAGCGGTGCTGTTTACAATCATCAGAAGTTGAAGCTTTATTTTTTGGTTAATTTAGCCACTGTATCGAATAAATACCTTGGGTTGTGTTTGTTTTCTTCCAGGAGAGTTGAGAAATAATTAGATCTAGCAGTTCTTACAGCCTTTCTGTATGTGATCATGTGTTCTTTCCACGAATTACGAAAGACCTCTAGTTTTGTTTTTCTTCCAGCTGCGCTCCATTTTTCTGGCTGCTGTTTTAAGGGCCCGGGTGTGCTCGTTGTACCACGGCGTTGGACTATTTTCTTTAATCTTCTTTAAGCGCAGAGGAGCAACTGTGTCTAAAGTACTGGAAAAGAGAGAGTCAATAGTTTTTGTTGCAACATCGAGTTCTTCTATGCTATCTGGGATGCTGAGGAGATGATACTGATGAGGAAGATTATTTAAAAAGCAATATTTGGTAGCGGCAGTGATTTTCCTGCCATTTTTGAAGCGAGGGGGCGGCTTTGCAACCTTAGCTAAATTAAGTATACAAGATACTAGGTAATGATCTGAGATGTCATCGCTCTGCTGCTGAATTTCAACGGTATCAACATTTATTCCGTGTGACAATATTAGGTCTAAAGTATGATTATGGCGATGAGTGGGTCCTGACACGTGTTGCCTAACTCCAATAGAGTTTAGTGTATCTTTAAATGCTAATCCCAATACGTCTTTTCGTTGTCTACATGGATATTAAAATCACCAACAATTAGTACTTTATCTACGGCCAGTACTAACTCTGATAGAAAATCAGCAAATTCTTTGATCAAGTCTGTATTATGCCCTGGTGGCCTGTATACAGTAGCTAACACCAATGTTGAACGGGTTTTGTCATGTACACTACATAGCGTTACATAAAGCACCAAAACTTCGAAGGAATTATATTTGAATTTGATATTATTATAAATTACAGCAACCCCTCCCCCTTTACCTTTCAGACGCGGCTCATGTTTATAACAATAATCTTGGGGGGTGGACTCATTTAAGGTAATGTAGTCTTCAGGTTTTAGCCAGGTTTCTGTCAAACAGAGCACATCTAGATTATTATCTTTAATAATATCATTAACAATAAGCGCTTTTGGGGAAAGGGATCTAATATTCAGCAACCCAAGCTTTATCAATTGTTCATCTGTATTATATCTTTTGTTTATTTGTTGGACATCAATTAAATTTTTACTGTTAAATAGTTTTGTTGTTTTTTGTATTTACTAATTCGGGGAACAGACACAGTCTCTATATGATAATATCTAGGTGAAAGAGTCTCTATGTGCTGGGATTTATCTGACTCCGGTGACGTGAGACAGCTAGCAGACGGTCGGTTTAGCCAGTTTGTCTGCTTCCTGACCTGGGCCCTAGTGAGTCAAGGTTTAGCTCTAAGACTATGTGCCAAATTACTAGAGAGAAGAGCGGAACCACACCAGGAGGGATGGATGCCATCCTTCTTCAACAGGTCAGGTCTGCCCCAAAAACTTTTCCAATTGTCTATGAACCCTATGTTATTTTGCAGACACCACTTAGACAACCAGCCATTGAGTGATGATAGTCTGCTAACTATCTCATCACTCCTTCTAACGGGGAGCGGACCAGAACAATAAACAGCCTCTGACATCGTACTAGTGAGTTCACACACCTCTTTAACCTGATAAGCTTCATGAGCACGTGCACGGGTTGAAGCGCTATTTTTAGCACGAGTGTAATGTTTGTTAATAGATTTAACGTAAAAAAACATCATTAATCTTGACAAACTATATATCATTCTAAAGGTCTAAACCTCAAGCATCGAGGACAGACCACTGTTTTTCATTGAAAAGCTTATAACGGCTGTATTTTTGCATCAATGTAAGCAATACACATCAACGATTTTATAAATAAAAACAGAGTACATACCTTTAGTGTCCTAATTACGAGCCAAACACGCATCCACTGCAAACAATTCCAGAACGAATGGAAAGGTGAGGGTCCACTGAATAACATCCCATAGAGCATTTTAATCCAACGAAACAATAACGGTGTAATATTGATGGTTAATCCTTTGTTTACATTGCATTTCTGCGGAGCGAAGTATCATACTAGACTGTTATGCAATAAAATAATGCACCAAAAACAGTCTCCCGGTAGAATAAAGTGGCATGGGTTTAAAGCTTAGAATGTTACGAACAAAATCCAACTAACCCCACTCAAAAACATGCAAAGATAGCCGCGATATAGTCAAAAATATCCAACCATAGCGATCGTTTTATCTGATGTCATGACGTGCTCATCCAATGATAATGTCTGTTTATCTGGAGCCAATAAAAGCATTGAATCGTCATGACTGACAGAAAATGTAGCCAATGAGCACACGATTCCAACGAGACCTTGCATGTGTATGTTTGTCACATGGGCGTGAATATTTATTCATCTGAATGTGCCAATGTGGCGCTATCTCCGACGAGATGCAGCGAGCCTGACACCCCCCTTCTGACAGCTAAAAGCTAACGCGCTAGTAAACAAACAGAGGTCTCTTTGTAGTAACTGTTTGCTAATCTTACTAACTGGACGGAATGTATTATCCAATGGATCGTCAAAAGAAGTTTTTATTGTGCTGAAATGCTTTATTTGAGCTCACTCGAAGCAGCGATGTGAAAAAGGAGAGTGAACACAGCGGTGACGGTGCTTGTTGACAGAGAAGTTGATCCAATAATATACCGGTGAGTTGCTATGTGTAGTTGTTTATGTATATTGAGAATGTGTGTGAGAATGTATGTATTTTATTGTTTCTGTGTGCTAGAAAAAATGCAATATACCAGTATGCATTATACATATGCTGATATTTTGCATTTTTCCTAGCACACATGGGGAAAAAGTATATAATTTTTCCCCATGTGTGTGTAAATAAAACATATATATATATATATATATATATATATATATATATATATATATATATATATATATATATATATATATATATATATATATATATATATATATATATATATATATAACACATGTAATTGTTTATATATATATATATATATATATATATATATATATATATATATATATATATATATATATATATATATATATATATATATATATATATATATATATATATATTGAGACTGTATTTATTTTATGTTTTTCCTGTGTGCTAGAAAAATTACAATATACCAGTATGCATTATACATATGCTGATATTTTGCATTTTTCCTAGCACACATGGGGAAAAAGTATATATAATTTTTCCCCATGTGTGTGTAAATAAAACATATATATATATATAACACATGTAATTGTTTATATATATATATATATATATATATATATATATATATATATATATATATATATATATATATATATATATATATATATTGAGACTGTATTTATTTTATGTTTTTCCTGTGTGCTAGAAAAATTACAATATACCAGTATAGATTATACATATACTGATATTTAGCATTTTTTCTAGCACACACAGAAAAAAAAATATATATATATATAATATATAAAATGCATTTTTTTCCCCTGTGCTACAAAAACAAATTGACGAAAAAAGAAAAGTTCTGGACGGCCGACCATCTGTGTGATTGTTGAATGCTCACTGTATCACAGGCCATTATATTGATTGTAGGACTGTGTGAGAATGTATGGGTCGCCGTCAATATGAATGCTCACTGTATAGCCGGCCGTTAGATTGATGCTTGGGCTGTGTGAGAATGTATGGGCCGCCGTCAATATGAATGCTCACTGTATAGCCGGCCGTTAGATTGATGCTTGGGCTGTGTGAGAATGTATGGGCCGCCGTCAATATGAATGCTGTCTAACCGACTGCCCATCAGTTTCATTGTTCATGGGATGGCCTGTAATTAGAGTGAATGATGACAGTGTGATTGTTGATTGAATGGGCAAACTATACAGAAATAGGACATGCAGTGCTAATTCTCATTCCTTTCCTTGCCATTCTACAGGCATCAGGTTGAGTCTTCAGATGAGCTATGGCATCCAAGCACCAGCCAACCAGCAGAAAAGAGAAGAACGCTTTCAGATTCTTCAAGATCTGCACTTGCTGTTGTAGACCTGAATCCGCCAGTAAAAGGCCAGTAAATGTTTTTTTTTTTTTACATTTGCAAATTGTGTGTGTTTTTATAGCTATATATTTATATTATATTGTTATTTATATTACTAGTTATATTTATAGTTATTATACTTATATTACTTGTTGTATTTTCAGTTGCAAAGAAGTTTAGCTCTTTTTTATTAATATTTCATTTTTATTATATTTTTATAAGTTCTGTTGTACAAATAAATCACTAATACAAAGTCTTATGGTTCTGCCTATTATTTTATAGTTGAAAAAGCATTCAAGCATCATATATGATGGCTAAAACAGCTTGCAGTACACTTCATAACATTAGGTTATCAAGTCTCCTGTAGGTTTCTTGGCACCTGGACATATTCTTAGAAAAAAGCATGCAGGAACCCCATTTTTCATGATATCTTCGTCAAATTTTAAATATAAACTGATGAGACTTTTGCCTTTCAATTCATTAACTAACTGGATTCCTCCAGGCTTATTTTCATATATTTTTACATCAAATAATAAAGTGTTCATTGTAGCACAAATCATCTTCAAGACACTTCAACTTCTATAACTGTTTGTCTTTCTAAGTTTTTTTCTACTTTAATGTTTGGGTAATAAACTGTAAAGTGTCTTCTTTTTAAAGATGTCTAAATTGTGCATGTAGTGCAAATTGTTTAGCAACTGCAATTGTTTTAGTTGGGAGATGTCATTTTTGGGGATGTGCCTCAAGCAGGCGGAGGGAGAAATGGAACAGACATAGTCTTGGAAAAAAGCTTGCAGGAACCACATTTTTCATTATATCTTCCTCAAACTTGAAATATAAACTGATAAGTCGTGTGGCTTTCAATCCATAACTGAACTGGATTCCTCCAGGTCTATTTTCATATATTTTTACATGAAATAATACAACATTCTGTGTAGTGCAAATAATTTTTGAGGCATTTCAACTATTATAATTTTTTATCTGTTTGAGAATTATCAACTCTGATTGCTTTTTAGTAGAGTCCCAAGTGTCTTCTTTCCAAAGATACCTTAATTGTGCCTGTAGCACACTGTTCTCAGGAGCTATAATTGTTTTAATTCAGGTAGGTCGTTTTCAGCTGTGAGCCCCAAAGTGGGGTTGCAGTTTAACAGGTTAATGTTAATGTTGGTGATCTCCGACTGGCGAAGTCGAACATCATTAGTGCAGACGTGAATAATAATCTTAGAGAATTTATGATTAGCTTTAGCCAGCACTTTTAAATTTGCTTTGATGTCAGGCGCTCTGGCTCCCGGTAAACATGTGACTATGGTGGCTGGAGTCTCTATCTTCACGTTCCGTGTAATAGAATCGCCAATGACTAGGGCACTCTCAACAGGATACTCAGTGGGTGCTTCACTGAGAGGGGAGAACCTGTTTGATGTTCTAACCGGAACGGAAGAGCGGTTCTTTGGTCTGCGACTATGCTGTCTCACTGTCACCCAGTTGCCCTGCTGTGAGGGCCCTGCAGCCGGAACCGAAGAAAGTACAGAGTTCACTAAGCTATTTGCATCTAAATCAGTGTCTAAAGCTGTTACATTCAATTCAATTCAAATTTATTTGTATAGCGCTTTTCACAATACACATTGTTTCAAAGCAGCTTTACAGAAAGTGCATTTCATAGATGTACAGTAAAAATGTTAGAAAGACAAATGTTAAAGAATAATGTTCGAAAAAGTTAATCAATCGTGTATTAATTTAGGCCATAACAACGCTGGCGTTGAGTCGTCTCTTCACAGGCGTGGAGTCGTCTCATCACAGGTGTCGGGGCATCCGAAGTCTCCATGAGAGGCTGGATACAAACTGGAGCTGATGAACTATTTACCTCGGGACTAGTGTCCCGAGATAACAACAGAAAAGCAGATGGGAAATGATTAGCGTAGCTGCTGTTCAGAATATTATATTAATGCTTTTTATCCGATTTAACTGTAGTATAAAAAGATAATTATAATGTGAATGCTTGGCTAAAGAGATGCGTCTTTAATCTAGTTTTAAACTGGGACAGCGAGTCTGAACCTCGAACAATATCAGGAAGACTATTCCAGAGTTTAGGAGCTAAATGTGAAAAAGCCCTCCCTCCTTTAGTGGACTTAGATATCCTAGGAATGACCAGTAGCCTAGAGTTTAGTGATCTTAAAGAGCGCGATGGATTGTAGGGCGATAGAAGATCCGTTAGATACACTGGAGCTAAACCATTTAGGACTTTATAGGTTAGTAGCAATAGTTTGTAATTGATACGGAACTTCACAGGTAACCAGTGTAGAGATGATAAAATTGGTGTTATATGATCATATTTTCTTGACCTAGTAAGAACTCTAGCAGCCGCGTTTTGGACTAACTGTAGTTTGTTTATTGAGGATGCAGGACAACCAGCTAATAAAGCATTACAGTAATCTAGTCTCGAGGTCATGAATGCATGAACTAACTTTTCTGCATCAGAAATAGATAGCATGTTACGTAGCTTAGCAATGTTTCTAAGATGGAAAAATGCCGTTCTTGTAACATATGAAATATGATTTTCGAATGTCAGGTTGCGGTCTAATATAACACCCAGGTCTTTTACTGTAGTGGATAAAGTGACAGGACATCCTTCCAAGGTAAAATTGTATTGCGAGGGGTTTTGTGGGCAGTTTTTTGGACCAATAAGTAACACCTCCGTTTTATCTGAATTTAATAGCAGAAAATTACACGTCATCCAGTATTTAATATCTTCAACACACGCTGTCAGTTTAGATAATTTAGCGTTTTCATCCGGTCGTGATGAAATATATAATTGAGTGTCATCAGCATAACAGTGGAAATTAATTCCATGTTTTCTTATAATATTACCAAGTGGCAGCATATATATAGAGAATAGCAGAGGGCCTAACACGGATCCTTGCGGCACCCCATAGTCTACAGACGTCATCTTTGATTTTTCCCCATTTAGACAGACAAAATGGTAGCGGTCTGATAAGTACGATCTAAACCAGTTTAATGCCTGTCCCTGAACACCAGTATAATTTTGAAGTCGATCTAAGAGTAGTTTATGATCTATGGTATCAAACGCAGCACTAAGATCGAGTAGAACTAGTATTGAGATACAGCCTTGGTCAGAAGCTAGAAGTAAATCATTTGTGATTTTAACGAGTGCAGTTTCTGTGCTATGATGCGGCCTGAATCCTGATTGAAATTTTTCATAGATATCATTTTCTTGCAAGAAAGCGCACAATTGAGCGGACACAACTTTTTCTAGTATTTTAGACATAAATGGAAGATTTGAAATTGGTCTGTAATTTGCTAGGTTATTATGATCTAATTGTGGCTTCTTAATGAGAGGTTTTATGACTGCCAACTTGAATATTCTTGGAACATGACCTAAAGATAAAGATGAGTTAATAATATTAAGAGGCTCTTCCACTACAGGTAACAATTCTTTCAGTAGTTTAGTGGGTATTGGATCTAATAAACATGTTGTTGGTTTAGATGCAATGATAAGTTTATTTAGCTCTTCCTGTCCTATAGTTGTAAAGCGGTGTAGTAGTTCTTGACGGGCGATAATTGCGGTTGAATCATAAGACATCATTAAAGATTGTACATTTACAATTTTGTTTCTGATGCTTTCTATTTTCTCAGTGAAGAAATTCATAAAATCATTACTACTAAACTGTAACGGAATATTTTGCTCAGGCGATGTTTGTTTATTTGTTAGGCTAGCCACGGTGTTAAATAAAAACCTTGGGTTATTTTGATTATTTTCTATTATTTTGCGGAGATGCTCAGCCCTGGCTGCTTTTAGGGCCTTTTTATAACGTGACATACTATCTTTCCACGCGATTCTAAAGACCTCTAAATTTGTTTGTTTCCATTTACGCTCTAAGTTACGAGTTTCTCTCTTGATAACATGTGTAGCACTGTTGTACCATGGTGCTTTAGGTTTCTCTCTAACCTTTTTTAATCTAATTGGTGCAACAATTTCTAATGTGCTAGATAAAATCGTGCTCATACTGCTAGCCATTTCCTCTAGTTCATCTGTTTGTTTGGGTTCACTGAGCAGCTGAGACAGATCAGGTAAGCTATTTGAGAATCTATCTATAGTGGTTGGAAGGATTGTTCTGCCTGGTCGATAACGTGGCGCAACATGACAGATTTCAGCAGTACGCAGTATGCAAGTTACCATGTAATGGTCAGTGACATCATCACTTTGCGGTATAATATCTATGTCGGTTGGGTTGGTTCCATGTGATATAATTAAATCTAGTTTGTGATTAAGACGATGAGTGGGACCAGTGACGTTTTGCTTAACCCCAAAGGAGTTTAATAGATCTGTAAATGCAGCCCCTAATGCATCATTTGTGTTATCTACGTGTATGTTAAAATCTCCAACAATTAATGCTTTATCGACGTTGACCAATAGATCTGAGAGAAAGTCTGCAAACTATTTTAAGAAATCAGCATAGGGCCCTGGAGGTCTATACACAGTAGCCAAAGCTAGAGATAATACGGATTTCTTTCTTACATCTAAGAGCGTAACATTTAGCACTAGTACTTCAAGCGAATTAAACCTGTGACCTGTTTTATGAGTAACATTAAGAATATCTCTATAGATTGTTGCAACACCCCCGCCACGACCAATCAGACGGGGCTCATGCTTATAACAGTATCCTGGCGGAGTAGACTCATTAAGACCGAAATAATCATTTGGCTTAAGCCAGTTTTCAGTAAGGCAAAGTACATCGAAACTATTATCTGTGACCATTTCATTTACAATAACCGCCTTAGGTGTGAGCGATCTAATGTTTAGAAGACCTAGTTTTAGAAATTGTTTTTGTTCACCAATATTGAGATTTTCTGGTTTAATCACAATTAGATTTTTCCTAGATCCTACAGTAGATTTAATGTTTGACCTCACTAAACGAGGAATAGACACAGTTTCTATATAATGTTCTACACAGTTATGTTCAGACACAGTTTCTATATAATGTTCTACACAGTTATGTTCAGACACAGTTTCTATATAATGTTCTACATTGGTACTTATGTCAATTAAGTTTGGACAGCATTGTTTTTGTTCACTAATATTGAGATTTTCTGGTTTAATCACAATTAGATTTTTCCTAGATCTTACAGTAGATTTAATGTTTGACCTCACTAAACGAGGAATAGACACAGTTTCTATATAATGTTCTACATTGGTACTTATGTCATTTAAGTTAGGACAGCAAATACTGTGATTTGGACTTTGACTTACTAGTCATATGGTGGTGTGCAACGCTCTGGAGATGTTGTCCGACAGAAGAGCCGCTCCGATTCTGCTGGGGTGAAGGCCATCAGGACGGAAGAGCCTAGGTCGCTCCCAAAACAGATTCCAATTATTTACAAAGAGCAGCTTCTGTTCATTACACCATGACATTAACCATTCATTTAGAGCAAATAATCTACTGAACTTTTCATGTCCTAGTCGGTACGTGGGAAGAGGTCCAGACACGATGAACGATGCTTCAGGCGATGTTCTGCGCACCGTCTCGACCAGGCTCTTGTAGTCCTTCTTCAGAACCTCCGTCTGCCGCAGCCTGGTGTCGTTCGTTCCCGCGTGCAGCACGACAGCTCCGATGCGCTCGTCACTGTTCAGGATCTCGGGAACCTGCGCAGCGACATCGAGAACACGAGCACCAGGAAAGCAGTGAGTGATTACCTTGCCTTTACCTGAGGTAGCGTGGACATGTCGGACGATGGAAGTACCGATGACCACAGCGTCGCGTTCCGTCTCGCGAAGACGGGAGAAGCGGTTCCGGGTGGAGATCTCGAAGACCGGGAGGGGCGGAGAGGTCCTCGCTCTGGTCCTGGCTCGCGTCTTGCGCTGTGGAAACACCCAGGGTCGTGTCGGCGCCGGAGTGAACGAAACCAGGGATGATGATCGCGTCCTGGGTGCTTTGGTCCTGTGCAGAGAAACACACGGAGTAGACGAGGTCGGAGTCAAGAGGTTACTAACCGCATCGGCGCGTGATGTTTCAAGCGCTGATCGTCGCTCTCTCAGCACGGCTCGTCTCTCTAGTAGATCGCTAATCTGCTTCTCCAACGACTCCAACTCCAACTGCACCGAATGCAGCTCGAACGTGTCCTCGCCTGCACTCAAAGGTAACATTAGACACACATCCGAGTTATTCGTCATTGTAGCAGATGTGCTGCGATGACGAATTGTCGGTTTCAGTGGTGACCGGTGTAAATAAGTTACCACGCGTGCAATGCTAGCGGGCTACCGGTGTAAATGAGTTCCACGCGTGCAATGCTAGCGGGCTACCGGTGTAAATAAGCTACCACGCGTGCAATGCTAGCGGGCTACGGTTAGTAGCGGAAGTTCGGATACAAGTAGTGATATCAAAGCAATCCGATTGTTTTTTATAGAGAATCGTATCGGAGATATATTCACACGCTGTAAATAATAGAAAATAATCGTTTGTAAGCGAGTGATAAGGAGAAAATCAAGGATTATGAATCAATTCGACGTAGCTCTAACATCAACAACGCGCTCACAACCCGCGCATGCGCATGAATCTCACTACTCTCAGATAAAGTATGGATGCGTGTTTCTAATTCTGAAATCTTCTCCGTCAGCCGAACTATCTCCTTACATTTATCACATGTGAAGCCCTGTTCGCCAGCGGAGAAGCCTATACTGAACATGCAGCATGCGGTGCAAGTGACAATGACAGGAGAAGACATGACTTACCGTGTTTGTTGATTAATCCAACTTACCACTTACCACAATCGTTTGCTGGACACTATTTACTAATCCAACTAATGAACTTAGAAAATGAAGACTAATGAACTTAGAAAAAGGGGAGATCCAGGTGCAGAGATGACAAGCTAACAGGCTAGCGAAATGCTAACGTGTGATGGTGATTTAGATTAAAAGCTAGCGATGTCAAATTTAACGTGATAGTCAATTTTTTAACAATTTATGGTGATGAATAAGTTATATTTAGCAGTAGAATAAAGAGGAAATATCAAAATAAAGATTCAAACGTGAGCAAGGCTGTAAAGAGATACAAACAGGCACACAGGAGGCACACAGGAGACAGGAGCAATCCACCGAGCACTTGTTGAAGGCAACAGAAGCTAACGGCGTGTGTCTGCCGGTGTGCTTTATAGCTTCCGGGTCTATGACGTCACCCGCCTATGACTTTCCGTCTCTCTATTGGACTGATGACATACGTGCTTCACGACGCAATCACGCAGAGGCGTTCCCAGAGCGGTGACGCAGCGCGAGATCCCTTGAAAGGGAACTGGAGAAGATCCCAACTCCTGGTGCAATAATGACCCCTAGTGGCAAAAAAAGTTGCCAACACCTCCCAGTAAGTGTGCAGGCATGCTTCAAAGGGTCAAGAGGTCAGCCTGGGCCACATAGGCTGTAAAATAAGCCAAGTGGCAAAAACACAGGGGTAAGCCCGTGAAAAATAATCCAATATACATTTATTTAGATAAATACATAAATTAATTAATGTCCGGGTACGATAAGCCGGGCTGTTTGTGCTCAGGGCTATTTTATATAGGGTTCGTTTTTTTGCCAGGGTTCTTTCGGGTTAGGGTTAGGGTTAGGTTTTTTGGAAGGAAATAGCAACGTCTCCCCCCAGGCAACCATATCTCAGGTCACCCAGTTTGGTTTAGGGAGAAACGCAGAAAATGCACAGGCCGGCGCATGTTTTTTGAAAGGATCAGCAGGCTTCCCTATCTTTCCCAATAGCAATGTCTCATTTCCCTGGGGTCCCCGTCCCAAACCAGTACCTCATCGTTCTTTGGCCAACTCCGTACTCCTCTTGTCAACCAAAATTTTAGCACCAGGCCCCTTAATATCCGTACATTTATCCTTATACGTAATCAAACACAGTCAGGAATACAAAAGTCTTCAACTGGACTTGGTCCCAACCAGCGAATCAAACCATACCCCAAGGGGTTATGGCCCAATAATCCTGGCCAGGCATCGTATTCCCATGAGCTTATTCTCTTTTCTTCCCCCCGATTCCACAACCTCCCCCCCACCTGATATGCCAACGTTCCACCCCTACCTCTACCTCATAGGAAATCTATTAGTCCAACACCCACCTCTCTTAATAGTTTTCCTCCTATTCCTCTTTTTCTGTCAAGTTCCACTCTACTGTTGAAATGTTGTAAGGTTATCCTCCTCAAAAAAAGAACACATCCTCAGTGGTGTACCTCTGGATCATTGGGTGTTTCGGCTCTTTAAACACCATACACCCTCCCCAGAGGCGGCCCGCCCAAGGGAGATCAGCCCCCGGCGTGTGTTCCTCCCCATTTAGCTATTCCCCACCAACCCACCCCCCCCCCACCCCCACCTCCCCCCAACAACCTCAACCCATCTATGAAAATCCTCTAATGCTAATCATCGATGGAAGACGGGATACCAATTAAGGCCCTTTAATCCAAGGCCACCTTCCCTGCGTGCTGTCCAAGTGGACCCAGAGAGGCTGGATACCTACCCACCCTCCCAAGTAACCCCTTCGTTAACACCGCAAGGTATCCAGGGCTACCCGAGAAAGGCCTGTGATCCGGGGCTCCCATTGGCGGGTACCTTAGCACCAAGCTTCTACCAATGATCCCCCCCTAAGGTATGCGAAACCCCATGCCGATATGACACTTACCGTAGTAAGATACAACCGTAAGGGATCGCATACCCTAACCCCCCTTTTCTCTCCCTCTATCCCTTATCTTCCCATCCCACCTTCCTCCACCATGGTAAGTCCAAAAATTTCTTTACAAAAAATATATATACACCCAACTCCCTATCCCAAGGTGGGTTAGGGTTAGGGTTAGGGTTAGGGTTAGGGTTAGGGTTAGGGTTAGGGTAGGGTTAGGGTTAGGGTTAGGTACAGGGGTTTGATACGAATTTGAGCCCCCAGAGTTGAGCCACCTGGTGTTTTATTTCTGTTTTATCTTTGCACCCTTTGTTGCTAGGTGGTTGGGGCTTGGTACATGTACTAATTGGGCGACGCCCGATCCGCCTGTAGCGTTTTCGAGTCTCTAGCGCCACCGTGCGTCGAGTTACGGTACTGCACTTCCATTTCTACCCGTCCCAGAGAGCTGAAAGTCGGCCCGTTTGTGGCCTAGGGGGCGCTGATCACGGTGGTGGCGGTCCCGTGCCTCTATCTGGTTCCGTTTGGCATGGAGTGCCATTTGAGTCCCGGCACAATACAGGGGGTGAGGGAACCACACGTGGACCCAGTGGTTGATTTGACATATATACATATATGCATGCATATTAGGGTGTTTCTGGGGTGTAAAAAGAGATGTGTTGGATTTGGGAGGGCTGTCACGGGTAGGGTTGGTGGGCGTGTGGGTTAGGGTTAGGTACAGGAGGTTTATACGAATCTGAGCCCCCAGAAATGAGCCCCCTGGTGTTTTATTTCTGTCATATCTTTGCACCATTTGGTGCTAGGTGGTTGGGACTTCGTACATGTACTAATTGGGCAACGCCCGATCCGTCTGTAGCGTTTTCGAGTCTCTAGCGCCACCGTGCGTGGAGTTACGGTACTGCAC
Organism: Gobio gobio; assembly: GCF_949357685.1. Taxonomy (NCBI): domain Eukaryota; kingdom Metazoa; phylum Chordata; class Actinopteri; order Cypriniformes; family Gobionidae; genus Gobio; species Gobio gobio. The sequence continues at coordinate 4,026 of NC_137102.1, read as the reverse complement.
TTCCATTTCTACCCGTCCCAGAGAGCTGAAAGTCGGCCCGTTTGTCGCCTAGGGGGCGCTGATCACGGCGGTGGTGGTACTTGTCCCGTGCCTCTATCTGGTTTGGTTTGGCATGGAGTGCCATTTGAGTTCCGGCACAATACAGGGGGTGAGGGAACCACACGTGGTCCCGTGTGTGTGTGTAATGGAGTTAGTGGCACTTTAAGAAACGTGTATTTAAATGAGGGTGTTTTCAAAGAGGTGTATCAGATAGCCCGGCTCGAGATATGAACGTAGCACTTTACCCCGTGCAAATCGGGTCTATTTTGGGCGTGATACGAGCATTTGAAACAGCCAGTATTATATTATATTACATTATAGGCAGGGCTCACGTATGTACAGGGGTTTGATACGAATTTGAGCCCCCAGAGTAGAGCCACCTGGTGTTTTATTTCTGATATATCTTGGCACCCTTTGTTGCTAGGTGGTTGGGGCTTGGTACATGTACTAATTGGGCGACGCCCGATCCGCCTGTAGCGTTTTCGAGTCTCTAGCGCCACCGTGCGTCGAGTTACGGTACTGCACTTCCATTTCTACCCGTCCCAGAGAGCTGAAAATCGGCCCGTTTGTGGCCTAGGGGGCGCTGATCACGGTGGTGGCGGTCCCGTGCCTCTATCTGGTTCCGTTTGGCATGGAGTGCCATTTGAGTCCCGGCACAATACAGGGGGTGAGGGAACCACACGTGGACCCAGTGGTTGATTTGACATATATACATATATGCATGCATATTAGGGTGTTTTTGGGGTGTAAAAAGAGATGTGTTGGATCTGGGAGGGCTGTCACGGGTAGGGTTGGTGGGCGTGTGGGTTAGGGTTAGGTACAGGAGGTTTATACGAATCTGAGCCCCCAGAAATGAGCCCCCTGGTGTTTTATTTCTGTTATATCTTTGCACCATTTGGAGCTAGGTGGTTGGGACTTGGTACATGTACTAATTGGGCAACGCCCGATCCGTCTGTAGCGTTTTCAGTCTCTAGCGCCACCGTGCGTGGAGTCACGGTACTGCACTTCCATTTCTACCCGTCCCATAGAGCTGAAAGTCGGCCCGTTTGTGGCCTAGGGGGCGCTGATCACGGTGGTGGCGGTCCCGTGCCTCTATCTGGTTCCGTTTGGCATGGAGTGCCATTTGAGTCCCGGCACAATACAGGGGGTGAGGGAACCACACGTGGACCCAGTGGTTGATTTGACATATATACATATATGCATGCATATTAGGGTGTTTTTGGGGTGTAAAAAGAGATGTGTTGGATTTGGGAGGGCTGTTTTAAAATCAACCAGGTTGTAGCTCCTGGGTTTGTAGCGGGTAGGTTTTAGGTAGCGGGTAGGTTTTAGGTGTAAGGTGGGGGTTATTTGAAGGCGGGTTTACATTCAGTAGGGTTGTGTTAGGTAGGGTTAGGGACGGGTAGGTTTAGGGAAGGTGGGGTTGTGGTTAGGTTAAGGTTAGGTTTAGGGTTAGGTTAAGGTTAAGGTTAGGGTTAGGTTAGGGTTAGGGTTAGGGTACAGCAGGTTAGTACGAAAACGAGCCCCCCCGAGTTGAGCCCCCTGGTGTTTTATTTCTGTTATATCTTTGCACCCTTTGTTGCTAGGTGGCTGGGACTTGGAACATGTACTAATTGTGCGACGGCCGATCCGCCGGAGGCGGTCTCGGCTCTCTAGCGCCACCGTGCGTCGAGTTACGGTACTGCACTTAGGGTTAGGGTTAGGGTTAGGGTTAGGGTTAGGGTTAGGTTTTTGTAAGAATTACAACAGCTCCCCTGGCCTAGAACTGGTCCGGGTCCAAGGGGATTCTGAGGAAAGGCACGGGCTCGTGCTCTTTTGACCCAACCGTCGTCCCCTCTCGGGACTACCATTACTAGGTTCCGGGCCCCTCAAACAAAAACCCCTCCCCCCCGGGGGAAATGCTAGACCGGGCCTGGCCCAACACTTCCCCAAACTCTAGAACTAAACCCCCACACGTCCGCACCCTACCCCATGAAAATAAAACCCATCATGTCCTCCTCCAGACCGACCTTAGCAAAAAACATTGGTGGGTGAAGAGCCTCTATCACTGTGACGAGCAGAACTGACCCGGACTTGGTATATACACCCACACAATCTCGATGAACCAGAGCTTTAGCCCGTAGGCATGGAAATCAGCAAGTCCACCTGACGGGTAAGTTCAGAATCCTTACTATGGCTCCCTCCCCACCAAACCCAACGCTCGGCCAGGCCGAAATGGAGCTGGAAGCCAGCTCCCGGCTCCAGCCGTCGTTCAGGCCGGGAGGCAGACCAAGGAGATAAATCTGCACCCCTGGTCCATCAGGGCTGTGATGGCTAAGATTAGGCAATAAAGGGTGCGAGGGTCGACCCAGACCCATGTCATTGATACCAGTGTTCGATGGTTAAATCCCTGTAGTCGGTTGTTAAACCATTACTCCCGTTCCTATCCCACCAAACCCAACGTTCCGCTAGGCCGGAAAGGAAACAGACAAACCCGAGCCCCTGATCCATCATGGCTGTGATAGTTAGAATAAGGCTAGGATCAACGTAAGGACCGATCTGACCCATATCATCGATATCAGGGTTCGATGGTTAGATCCAGATGAGGAGAGCTACGATACCTCCAATACAGGAGGTTGTTAAACCATTACTTCCGTTCCTATCCCACCAAACCCAACGTTCCGCCAGGCCGGAAAGGAAACAGCAGATAAACCCGAGCCAATGATCCATCATGCCTGTGATAGTTAGAGCAAGGCTAGGATCCACATAAGGACCGATCTCCCCCATGTCACCACTCCCACCGGGCTATGACCTTTAGAATTAGGGGACGCATGGGTAAATTCCACTCCTCTCCCCAGCCACCATGGCCAAATGCCAGTGAAGAATAAACGCAGGAACAAATACCCATGCATCTCAAATCCCTCCGGGTTGTGAGGGTAGTTTTTAGGAAAAGGATGAGCACCGAGCGCCCCGAATACATCTCACAAATCCCTCAGTGGTCGTGAGGGGTAGGATTAAGGGAAGGATAAGTGCAGGGACAGATCCCCGTGTATTTCACAAATCCATCAGGACTGTGACGGTTAGGTTTAGGTATAAACCACTGATCCATCAGGGCTGTGACGGTTAGGGTTAAGTATAAGCCACTGATCCATCAGGGCTGTGACGGTTAGGGTTAGGTATAAACCACTGATCCATCAGGACTGTGACGGTTAAGTTTAGGTATAAGCCACTGATCCATCAGGACTGTGACGGTTAAGTTTAGGTATAAGCCACTAATCCATCAGGGCTGTGACGGTTAGGGTTAGGTATAAGCCACTAATCCATCAGGGCTGTGACGGTTAGGGTTAGGTATAAGCCACTGATCCATCAGGACTGTGAGGGCTAAGTTTAGGCAGGAATGGGTGTGGGGATAGATCCCAACCCATTCACCCTTCAGGGCTGTGACGGTTAGGGTTAGGTATAAACCACTGATCCATCAGGACTGTGACGGTTAAGTTTAGGTATAAGCCACTGATCCATCAGGGCTGTGACGGTTAGGTTTAGGTATAAGCCACTGATCCATCAGGACTGTGAGGGCTAAGTTTAGGCAGGATTGGGTGTGGGGATAGATCCCAACCCAAGCCATTAATCCATCAGGGCTGGGACGGTTAGGGTTAGGTATAAGCCACTGATCCATCAGGACTGTGACGGTTAAGTTTAGGTATAAGCCACTAATCCATCAGGGCTGTGACGGTTAGGGTTAGGTATAAGCCACTAATCCATCAGGGCTGTGACGGTTAGGGTTAGGTATAAGCCACTGATCCATCAGGACTGTGACGGTTAAGTTTAGGTATAAGCCACTAATCCATCAGGGCTGTTAGGGTTAGGGTTAGGGTTAGGGTTAGGGTTAGGGTTAGGGGAAATCGATCCAAGATCCGATCCCCGAAGGAATCGGAAATGGTTATGCACTCTCCACCCAACCGCTGACCACTAAAGACGGCTACTGGACGGGGCCAGGGTCCAAACCCCACA